>NC_073699.1:49680874-50021947 GCF_023634085.1 Falco cherrug | reverse complement strand
AGATAAGTAAAAACTGGTCAAGCCTGGTCTGTGGCTCATGCAACAACATTTGTTTTTTCAAGGGTAAAGAAGTATTGAAATCCTCAGATCACTTTAAAAGCTGGAGATAATTTCCTTATAGTTCCATGGGAGTTACAGCTGTGCAAATCTATAGTTACCTATGCATCTACATGAGTCACCATACTAGACTTCCCTGAAAGCAAGATACTGGGAAGGATTTGAAAGTCTGTGATTTAGAATATGTTTCTATAGCATGGTATACAGATGATATAATGACCCATATGTTCAGCTAATAGTAGAATAAAGAACAGGTTTAAGCAACACAGCTTGAGCTACCCAAGCCGTACATGAGAATGGTAGAAAAAAAGGTGTACATTTTTCCGTACATTTCCTTTAAAATATTCCTGTATTTCCACTCTTGCCTATCACATACACTTTGATAAAACATCTCCTAATGTGAAAATAGCTACTGTATTATGTAAACAAGGGATATTAACAAACAGTTCAGAGATAAAGAAGAGATAAATTCATTCATAAGTAAGCACAGCTCCACAGAATTACTGACCTTACAAAAATGAGGGAGCAGAGAGAAAGCAATAGGACTTGTCTGGCAGACTCCTGCTTAGTTTTAAGTTCTGGTCTACTTTTAAAGTAGCACAAACACAAGGGTGGACATTCTTCAAAGCATTCATATTGCAGTATTTAAAAGGATTTTATTAAAAAAATGAATATTTAAATTCAGGGACACTTCTGACTAAATCAACAAAAGTGACTGAAAAAGTTTGGAAGCCTTTATCAAAGGGAGCATACTTAAAATTTTATAAAAGAATAGAAAGAAGAGAAAATTTCTTTAGACGCTTACAATAGTAATTTACAACAAGAATTCATGAGAAAAAATATCTATGTACATTTCTGAGTGATCCAGAAGAATATACACTAGCCAAATTTACAGACTTAAATCAGTTGTAACTTGACGGCGTAAGACACGGAAGAGGCAGAATCATGCCACTCTCCACGCTGCTGATGTTCAGTCCACTCACCCCTAGGGCTTCTTTACACTGTGAAGCTACACACATTGCCTCATCTTGCCAGCTTCCTTTGTAAGTTAAAATTACAGAGATTAAAAAAGAAACTATACGTAGTTGCCTGAATTCAGGACAAGGAGGTCACAGTCTGTGCGGCAGCTTGGGAAAGGAGAATCTGAAGACTTTCAGACCTCCTTAGTCTCATTACTGCTATGAGAGCAACTGGTAGATGACAGAACTGAATGCTTACAAGTTTCTTCCTCCAAAACAGGGTGCAATAAAAATGCCACATACATAAATAATAATAATAATAAAAAAAATCAACCATGGAATTTTTGGAACCTGGATCTTTGTTTTCCTTTTACTCCACTTGCTTTTAAACAATATATGTATGCCCATATATGATGTAAAATACTTTCCTGAATTGTCACAATATAAGTGGCCATAATCCAGACCTGTAACTTAAATCATGACTTTCTAAAATTAATTGTAGTATAACTTTTCCCAGAATTCTTTTAGAACTTATAACATTGATAACATGAAATAATTCTGTTTCAGAATAGCATAGAAGTATTTCTGATGGTAGAAGTTTTCTTGAGAAGCTTACAGCAATTCAAGGTCATCACAAGGCAGACAAACCTCTGGATGGTTGAGCCATTGGTGGGAAATACTGGGACAGAATAACATGGGTAGAAAGCAGCCCAGTCTTTCTTTTATCCTCTCAATTTTCCAGTTGGAACAGTGATTAGCAAAAAGCATTCCAGACATGTAAGATATACCTGTTCAAAAACAGTAGCGCAACAAGATCAAATATCACATAATTTCTAAATCTTTAGGCAAGGTAGCAGAATGTTTCAAGAAGCAATGAACAGGAATGGGGTCTCTCCTTGCCTTGTGCTCTGCCATTCCCTGACAGACAATACTTGGATCAGACTTATCAGTGCAGGATTTCAACAGAGTAAAGTGGCCATTAAGCAGTTCAAACTGCTCCTTTTCTACCCCCACAGAGCTTCATGTGCACTGAGACAATGTACACACTGTTTTGGCTTTTTTTCTTCCAGCACTTCAGAGAAGGAGCATCACTGTGGGGACAGACAGAAATGGGAAGAATATAATCCATCAACTTAATCCATCTGCTGGATCTGTTCCAGCCCAGTCAGAGAAGATGAAAAGATACCTGCCAGCTTGCCAAGTATTTTACAACTGTCCAAGAACACTCTCCATGAGGGATCCAAACTGTTGTCATCATATACCCACACAGGTCCCAGCAGGTACTGCATGTGCTCCTTCACAGGAGTAAATATGTCAGGCCAAGCAAACCTGAGTACTGTGCAACTATCATCCTGTACTCCAGCCAGGTTCCAGTAATAAATCTACCAAAATTTACATGTAAATAAGACAAGAGTCTTAATCTTAGCACTGCTTAGCAGCAAATCAGTGAGTTGTTCTTGTGCATAAATGTAGTCACAGTGGTCAGGCTGGGTCATCCTAAACTGCACTGATTCAGCAGACATTGCTACAAATTTTGGGCACTAAGAATTACGTTTGCTTCACATGGGAAATAATCATCTATTTCTGCCAAAAAGTTTATTCGACCTTTTTTGTCTAACCTAGAGAATTAGCCCTCTCTAAACCAACATTGGCCCTATGTTACATTTTCTTTGGCCATTAAAAAAATAAAAATTAGTGTGCTTGATCTCCTCATCAATTATAAACTCCTGTAACGGAGGTAGTGAGTACATAACCATATATATATTCCCAATCCAATATCCTGCATGGTAAATATTAAATATGCTATGTTTAGGTAGATTTTATGTAATTAATATTTTTCTGGACCTTTGGGGTGTTTAGGAGAACAGATGTTTTAAATTAGCCTGCAAAGCCTTGGTTCTTAACCAAGAAAGTATTCTGCTAGTAATAGCTTTTGACTTTTTCTACTTTGGCTGGAGCCTGCTATGAATTCAGTCTGTAACTCCTACCCATGAAACCTTTGATTGCCACCTAGGGATTTCTACCTCTGAGAGAACTAGAAACAGCTTTGATCACAGCTGTCAATGCACTAACATTGTTTTTTTCTCTGAGACCATAAGTCTGATCTTACATTATAATTCATTTCTGGATTTAAGCCACATGCTGATTCAATAAAGACTTTCAGCAGCAAATGGGTTGGCTCACAGGAACCAAAGGGGAACCACTGCCTTCTCTCAGTAAGCATTCTTCTGTTTAAAATCACAAGCATCCCAAGACACTGTTTTCAAATTAGGCAGAACAGGTAGAACTGTGAGTATACCAACACTTAGATATAAAGACAGAACAATCACTATTAGAAAAGTGACTTCATAGACCTGAGCATAGTAAAACTCACAAAGATGTAAAAGTGATTTTATGTGTGAGGCAGTTATTTGCCCTTCCTTCAGAAATCCTAAATTGTACATCAACTTTGCTTGAGATTTCTATAACAATCCAGTGTAATTTTTTCCCCATCAGAAGAGCACTCACCCACAGCTAATATTGTGCATTTTGTTTATTACAGCATTGACTAGAAAAATAAACCAGACCTCAGTGCAGTAGACAACGGGTAAAAGACAATATTGCCTCCCCAAAACTGATAAAAGGAATAGAAAAAGCAGGCAATTGAGAAAAATATATGACTAGTACAGAGTATATACACATAGTAGTTGGTTTTCTTTGCTTCTCTTTTGGTCATTTGTGTGTTTTCAGTGGGACTACATTAGGAAAGTATATAATACTTTGAAATATAAGTGAAAAGGGGATGATAGCTCAGACAATATGAGGAAAGAAGCTTGGAAGCATTGGAGAAAAGCAGCGGAGGGAAAATAAAATTGGCAGAAAGCTTTCTGAAGGTATTCATTTCAGCAAGGTTTTTCTCTTTGTCCAATGACAGCTTTGTAAAAGTAATGAAAAAAAAAAATTTTTTTGTTTTCTATTTCTCCTCCAGAAATTTAGACATATGGATTAAGTGAAGAGTGGTATCTGCAAAGCTGGAAACAATACTGGCAGGTAGTACCCACCAGTGGCTCATGCATTTGTATGAGGTCCATCTTTGTCTGCTAGGATGGACCTAGGAATACATGATTCACAGTGTGGGGAAGACACCTTGTTGTACTTTAAATTCATGATTTCCTATCAATAAAGACAAAACTCACATGTCTGTATTAGTATTTGAAAATTAGATACAACTTGCAAATATCAGATTCTGTGCCTCAGATGGAGTAAAGCTGGGCACAAGTTTAACGTCAGAAAGGAGCGGCAGGAGAGCTCCCTGCAAAAGGGCTCTGGGGGTGCTGGTCGGCTGCAGCTCAGCGCGAGCCAGCGGCGTGCCCTGGCAGCCAAGAGGGCAAACCACGTCCTGGGGTGCAGCAAACGGTGTAACCAGCCAGTCAAACGAGGGGCTTACCCCGCTGTGTTCAGCGCTGGGGCAGCCGCACCCTGAGCATGGTGTGCAGGTCTGGGCTCCACAGCTCGGGAAGGATGTGAAGGTACCGCAATGCCTCTGGCGGAGGGCAACAAAGCTGGTGAAAGGGCTGGGTGAAATGTCCTCTGAGGAGTGGCTAAGGACTTTGGGCTTGTCTGTTTTGGGAAGGAGGAAGCTGAGGGGCGGCCTCATTGCTCTCCACAGTTTCCTGAGGAGGGGAAGCAGGGAGGGATCTCTTCTGCCTGGTATCCAGTGACAGGACGTGTGGGAATGGTTCAAAGCTGCACCAGGGGAGGTTCAGACTGGGCGTTAGGGAGCATTTCTTTGCTGAGAGTGTGGTCAAGCACTGGAACAGGCTTCCTGGAGAGGTGGTTGATTCCCCAAGCCTGTCAGTGTCTTAAGAGGTGTTTGGACAATGCCCTTAATGACTTCATTTAGTGTTTGGTCAGCCCTGAAGCAGTCAGGCAGTTGGACGAGATGATCGTTGTAGGTACCTCCCAATTGAAATATCTATACTAAACCCAGACCGTGTAGCCCAAAAGCTTGCCAGTTAGACTTTAGATGAGTATTTCTTTCATCTCTGAGTAAATAAAAGTATCCAAAATCTTTATAGTTAGACTTTAAATTTGTATTTCTCTCATCTCTGTTGAAAGTAAGAAAAACGTGAGCTGGTTTGCTGAATACTGTAATTTTTTTTCTCTTTTTCTCTGCCTTGAAACTGAGCACAGCTGGATAAAATTCAGATGAAACTTAAGATTACTTTTGATTAATGTTGGCTCTGAATTGTTTCTGGTGACTCTGCTTGCTTTCTTAATTTATCTCTGCATAATGAGAAACAGACATTTTTGATCAAAGAACTGCTGATAACTACTAAACTGTTTCCCTGTGGATTTCTTTTATGAATACTTCTACATTCTGTTCAGTGGGGGTGGAAAATATCATAACTGTTACATGGTACCTACGTGACTGTTATGTCAGATATCAAAAGGAGAATAACGAAAATATTCAGTGTCTCATCCAAAGATCTGAAGGCATCTTGCCAAAGTAATCAATATCTTGGATGGTAGGTCACAACAATTTCATAGGTAGAAACCTGAGTATTAGGAATTTGCACAATAGTGTCCTATTCTAATATTCTTGAGACATAAGCCCTAAAATGCACAACACCTATTTTCCAATCTCCTGCTCTGATCAATGGAGAAATAGTAATCTGCCTCCCCTTTTTATTTTGTTGGTATTCTAGTTTTAGGAAATAATGTTTTTTTTCTTAAAATACTGTCCTTGGAAAAAAAATATATTTTCTTTAAAAGCAAGTGCCTTTTATATTTGCTATATATGATGCACTTCTGCAATATCTGACTGTAACTGTCTTTGCTCTATAACTGCCTTTCACTGGCAGCTTTTCAGAACAGAGCTTCTAGTGCTAGCAGAGCACCTGTAGAGCTGAGCATGGAATCCAGTTAAAACCTGTATGTGCTCTTTCCAATTAAATTAATAGTAACCATAGATAAAATTACACTAGGAAAAAATAAAGCTTTTAACACAACAGCTATGGTGATAATAATGATCATTCTTTGGTTTTTAGAATTTAGCTTGGCACTCAGAGGAATTTGGTGTCACTGGATGGTTGAAGATGGAAGGGATCTCTGAAGGTCATCTGGTCCAATGCCCTTGCCCAGGATCATGTCCAAATGGCTTTTGAATCTCTCCAAGGATGGTAAATCCACGAAATATAATATCCTCACCTGGTGTCATCTCTGTTGTGCTCTAGAGGTGTCAGCCTTTCCCCTTCCTTAGTGTCATCACTAGCACTGGCAAGTTGCAAAAAATGTGATTTAGAAACAAAACATAAAATAAAAAAGACAAGATGCATCCAGAATTTTGGTGGCTAGTAGAACAATGTCATGATGGACAATGAACTGACTTTTTATTTTAAAACATAGAGCCAGGTTTTTACATAATACTTTTCTCACTGAAAGTTGTTTTTTAAAAGGGAAATTTGAAATGTGGGGGTGCACTGGTTCTGGCTGGGAAAACTTTTTCATAGTAACTACTATGGGGCTATGTTAAGGATTTGTGCTGAAAACAGCGCTGATAACACAGGGATGCTTTAGTCACAGCTGGCACAGCGCCAGGGCCTCTTCTGCCTCTCACCCCACCTCACCAGCAAGCAGCCAGGGGGGGCACAAGGAGCTGGGAGGGGACACAGCTGGGACAGCTGACCCCAGCTGGCCAGAGGGATGTCCCAGACCATGTGTCATGCTCAGCATATAAAGCTGGGGGAAGAAGAAGGAAGAGTGGGATGTTTGGAGTGATGGCGTTTGTCTTCCCAAGTAATTGCCATGTGTGACAGAGCCCTATTTTACTGGAGATGGCTGAACACCTGCCTGCCGATGGGAAGCGGTGAATGAATTCCTTGTCTTGCATTGCTTGTGTGCATGGCTTTTGCTTAATCAATTAAACTGTCTTTATCTCAACCCATGAGTTTTCTCACTTTTACCCTTCCAGTTCTCTGTCCGCCATCCCACCAGGGAGGAGTGAGTGAGTGTGTGGGGCTGAGATGCCAGCTGGGATTAAACCATGACAGGGGGAATGAAAATTGCCCCACAGGGCAAAAAACAGGGATTATATGTGAAGGCACTTTTTACTCCAGATGATAGTAAGAAAATAACATTTACCCTGAAACATTTACTTTTAAGCACTATTTGGCTGTTAAGCTCTTGCTACAGCAGGATAGAAATATATTCACAGTCTGCTGTTAATGTTCTGTACTGGTAGAATTGCAAATTAAGTCACTTTCTAGCAAAACATCCAAAATGCACTTGCTAAAAGCTTTCTGAGCTTGTTTATCCTGAGATTATTAATGACATCACTGATTTTTAGACTGGTGAATTAAGCAATCCTGACACTATTTTCTCTCATCATCTCTTGCAGTACACCTGTACAAGATATTTTTGATGTACTCGTTCATCCAAAAAGATAAACATTGGTCAGATAGGTGTAGGAAACCAACTGGAAAAACAATCAAACCACAAGGAAAGCTCAGAAGGCTGCAAACAACAGCAGGAGACAAAACCCATTAAGGGAATAGGGGGCAGAGATCCCCTAAGCATGTCCAAGGAAGGTCTCAAACACTCGAATGTCTCAAACACTTACAAAAGTTTACTTTGTATGACCATGACATTTCAAGTGGTTTCAGAGACTAAAAAACAAATTCAGAAAACTTAACAACATATCTATATAAGTTTTCTAAAAAGCAACACTAATCTTTGCTAAGCACCATATTTTGATAGTACAGTAAAATACGTGGTGGATTATTTATTTTTACTTCATCAAGCAAGAGAATAACAGAGTAAACATGAAAAAAATGTTTGTGGCAATGATGATAGGCAGCTAGAGCTGGAATCAGTGGGAGGAGAAAACCTAGCACAAGTTTTTGACAAATGAGCTCATTTCCAGACTAAGCCATTACTAGGAACTTCTGTTTAACAGTCATCACATTCTGGAATAAAGAGGATGTTTGCTTTCTGGTGTAACACCGTATAGGTTCCTTTAAACCTCTCACGCTTGCTAAAATCGAACATTTGCATTACAATCACTTTTTCCTCCAAATGTCATCTGAAGCCTTATTGCCTAATAATTCTTTTAAATATTGGCTTATTTTTCATCCTCTTATTAGAAGCGAAACATCTGTGCCCACGGCCTAAGAGCTGCTGCCAGAGGTAAAGAAAGGGAAAAATGGCACAACCTTCCTAGTGACGTTAAACCCATTTCAGATGGTTTTATTGCCTCTTCATTGTCTCACAACAACTTTGATGTCTTTGTCCAGATTCACTTCCCATCCTCTGATAGATGCTCCTGCACAGTATTCCTCTCACTGCTTTGAGACCTGGACTAGCTTAGCAGCAGTATGTTTGGGATGATACTGAAGCAGTGTGAACGTCACAGTAGTTTGTCATTTTGCTTTCAGAAAAATAAGTAAATACATCAGCTTCAATTTTTACTCTTCCCACTTGGTTCTGAATTGCATATAAAATGTACATTTTGTCTAAGGAACACCTAGGTAAGTGAAATGGACCAGAACTGCATAGGCAAAAGGAACAGTCCAGCTGAGATCCCCTGTGGGAGAGCAGAAAGCATTTTTCAGGAGTTGGTTTCAGGGGTTAAAATTTATAATTTTGGGAGGCTGTACAAAAAAGTCACCTGTTATCAGACTATTTATTAAATTAACAGGATTTAGATAGTTGTGAACAAGGGAAATGCAGTACATAAGATTGTAATGCAATACATAAGTCAGTAAACTACCCTCCCATGCCTGCTACTGATTACCAACACCAAAACTTCAACTGAGATTTATCAATGCTAAGTTAAATCTTTTATCTAAGATTTGACACTAACAGAGTTTTTTGACATTTTTAAAATTAAGAATAGTTAAGAAGATTCCTCATAAATAATTCAAAACAGTTACTGTTCTGACTTTATCAGAACATACAAACTACCTACTTACTGTAAGGGCAAGACAAGAATTTCATTACCTTGATATCTAAAGACCGAGCTCACTGTAAATGAGGTTGCTTTGATCTGGAAATTTCAGCTACAGATTGAGAAACCCAGCTTTATACATCTAAGCTTGAATACTTTAGCAGAGTTCCAAAATTTAAAACAGATACTGCTTTTGCATGTTAACCATTACATAGAACAGGTTAATGAGACTCATATCAGTGTGCCGCAATGAAGTAACATCTTCTGAGGGTGACAAATAAAAAGATTAAACAGTATGACCCAAAAATCTCATGAAGTCCTGATTAAAACATATGATTAAGTAGAAAGAAAGAAAAAGGAAAAGGAAAAGGAAAAGGAAAAGGAAAGAAGAAAGAAAGAAAGGAAAGAAAGAAAGAAAGAAAGAGGAAAAAGTTATGATACTGAAAACTGAAGCCTAATTAAGTAGCAAAGCACCAAAAGCTTGAAACAAATACCTAAATAAATTATGTTTCCTTCCTGAAATAAGCTTTATCTAGTATTTAAGGGGGCAAAACTTCTTTGAGGAGCCTTCCAAAATGCACCTGGATGTCCTACCACCACTACAGCAAGGCTTGGTCACAACTTTCTTTTCAAAAACCAGTTATACATTTAAATCAAAACTGTCAAAGCAGTTCTTTCATCTTCTGCTCCAGATGGATTACAATAGAAACACATCAGGGGCTGATCCTGTTCTGCTCTTTCTCACTGAAACATGATAATGGCAGAAAAAGAGTGTTTTGATTAATAGCCACTAATCTCAATTTTGGCACTTCATGCATAAACACACAGGGAAATACTCCAAGGATTCAGTCAAGGCAGTGATGACACGGTATACTGAAACAATATAGAAAGCATGCAAGAGAGACAAAGAGTGAAGGAATAATAACCTGAGGATATGAAAACTTATTACATATACAATCTCTAGGATTCAAAGTGCATTTTTTATGGTTTTGAGTGTTTTAAAAGTATAACAGTACAAGTGTCAGTGATGCATGCCATCCATTCATAATGTTGCATGGCAATTTATAGAAACACTGAAATAAATCTGGGTCTTCAAGAAAGGCCCTGAAGGATACATTTCCAAATGTACTCTGCCTCTCAGGAGTGGTGCAAAGCAAATGCAAATTTACACAGGAAGACTCAGAAGCAGCAGTTTCTACTGACAGCTGGAAATGAGTGATTTATGAGTAACTGTACTGTATACAGAAGGACGAGGTAATGTCATTAGGGGAGGACCAAGTTCATGAGACAGCCTGAAAGCTAAGTTTTGCTACTTTCAGAGGTGACCAACTGCCTTGCTGGAAAGAGGTATACAACTTTCATAGCAGTGATTAAGTTCATCAAGCCAGACACCTCTAAATAGTTCTGCTTATTTTTCATATGGGCGCAGCTGAAGTGCAAAGCAACCTTGCTCTTTGCCTGCGCAGGCTTGGCTGTAGCAGCAAAAATTATTCTCCTAAGCACTAAAGTCACTTAGGCTTCTGAGAAATGCATAAACTATTAAAAATATTATTCATGACTTTCTATGTGGCTGAGGCAGGAGGAAAAACAAAAGAAAAACAAAAGACCAGTAGTAAGAGGTTTAAAATTCAAAATCTCAAAAGAAGGATTTTCTAAGATAAAGGGTGCATCAGGTAGAAGACAGGAAAAAGCCTAAAATCAGAATGAGTTGGTTTATTCAAGTCCTATTATCAGATTAAAGAAAAAGCTAAAATTCCAGAGTTCTTGTTAGAGAAAGAAAAAAAAAAAAGAAAAAGCATTGCATCAAAGGCATAGTCTGGATGCAGCTGAGTGTGACAGCTGAAATAAAAGAATGGGAAATGTGTAGACTTTGATTGTGACTCCAATATCTTAATGAGAATGAGTATATGCCCTTTTTTCTAGTTGTTACCAACGGAACCAAAAAATCTCATGAATAACTGACCAATAATTTCACTACATAAAAGAATCTACTTTACCTACCTCTACCTTTTCAATAACAACATAACTGGTACCAATGTTAATTCTGATATTTACATTCTACTTGGCTTTACAAGAGATAGAAATGATCCTGAATAAAAAGATTGATAAGAAGCATATTTTCATAGCACAAAAACATTATTTTGCAGTTAAAATATATTGTACCCTAACAATGGCATTTCTCATGCATTTGTGAACATCAGAGGTGGAAGGAGACATTTAAAAAAAAATAAAACCCAACAGTGAAACAAACCCAAGAAAAAGAATTCCTTATTCTGATAAATACCAAAGACTAAATTACTATAGCAAGATAATGATTTTATGGCAGATTAAAGTTATATTTCCATGTTATATGCTGTTTTATTTCTTAGAGAAATTACTACTCCATTATTTCTTTCTTCCTTTTTCTCATTTAATATCCCTTTCTGCTCCAATTTTTCTCTCAGGGATGACCTGCTAGGTATTTAATCCATTTCTAAGACACTGTTCTCATGTGTACTTAGCTTTGACATATGAAGATTCTCTTAAAATTGAAAATAAATGTTTCCTTGAATGAAAGCTTCTCTGGCTTTCTAACTCTTATCAGTTATCTAATAAAAACCCATCTATCTACAAATAAAAAATCAGTTTGTTACATCCAAAATAACAAAACATTTTTTTCTCTGAAGCATGATGATTTTTGGCAGGAACAGTGCCAAACTGAGGAAAGAGTGACCTGTTATGAGGTTATGGTTTACTTCCCATAATTTGCCCTTTAACAAGCTATTAATAGAATTTTAATTTAACTCTTTTCCAACAGAGAATAAGTGTTTTTCACAGAATCACATAATGATTGAAGTTGGAATGGACCTCTGAAGGTCATCTGGTCCAACCCCATGCTGCTGAATCAGGGCCACCTGAAGTCAGTTGCCCAGGATCATATATTTAGATGGCTTTTGAATATCTCAAAGGATGGAGACTCCATAGCCTCTCTAGGCAACTTGTGCCAGTGCTTAGTCACTCTCAACAGAAATGTGTTTGCTGATGTTCAGAGGGAACCTCCTGGTTTTCAGTTTGTGCCTGTTGCCTCTTGTCCTGTCACTGGGCACCACTGAAAAGAGCCTGGCTCTGTCTTCTTTGCAGCGAAATGTCTTCAGGTATTTACAATCATTAATAAGATCCTCCTAGATCCTTCTCTTCTCCAGGTTGGAGAGTCCCAGCTCTCTTAGCCTTTCCTCAGGTGAGAGGGGCTCCAGTCCCTTAATCATCTTAGTGGCCCTGCCATGACCAAGAAGTGCATCAAAACATGTTTGAGGACATTTCAATGTCAGCAACGTGAGATATTTTGAAATTTATTTATTGTTTAAAATTTATTATTATTGTATATTGCATAAAGTAAAAATAGTTGATATAGTTACAGCTGATATAAACATCGTTTCTGAGAGCAAACGTATTTCAAAGGATAGGAAAAGAAATGTAACTTTTTTAAAAATTTATTTTCCTTTGAAGATGCCTATAATATTTTGGAATTTTTTTCCCCATTAAAATAAAAACAAGCTTTTAAATCCTCCACGAAATAAATTCTTCCTTCTTCCCCTAGATTTAGTATCTATATTATGAAGCCACTTGAAATATACAAAGAATTATGTCTACATAAGGCCTTCTGTCTATGCAAAGTCTAGCTCACTCTTTTTGGCAATCTTCATGTTGTCCAGTCAATCAACAACTTGTGCATAATTTCTCCATTAGAAAACAAGGATAATATTTCTGACTTTACACAATTCTTGACATTTTTATGACAAATATGGCCAAAATCTCATATAGAGCAGAATACATTATAATTGGCAAATGAATGTGAACACACATTAGAAGGAGCCTTGAACCAGTTTAGTATTATTTCAGTATTTTCATTGTCATCATTATAAATGTCTACATCTGTATTTCAGATGCACGCTCAGATATACGTAGCTGAGCAAAAAAGAATGTACTGCAACTATTAGAAGGTAAAGCTAATGAATTCTAGGAATGATACCTTGAAAATATGTTATTTTCCCTGTAGCATAGCTTGTTGGACTTTTATGCTAGAATTACTAAGTAATGACGCAGAAACATTCAAGAAATAACCAACCATCCTTTTGATAATTATATGACCTTAAAATATTATTCTCAGCAGTTAACTACATTTTGCTAACTTAACATCTGTTTCTAATGGGAAGTAATATTTGGCTTTCTACTAGTTTTACAACAGAAAATCAAAATCTTTACTTCGTAAAGCAAATAATTTTCAAAATGCTTTTCAAAGGTTTTCAAGGTAAATATTAAATTATTAACAGCTACAAATACAGAATAATATATGAAATGTTATTGCAGTGACATTTGTTCTACTGAACATGCAGTTTCTTTGTTTTGGTGTAGCATTTTGTTTCATTTCTTTTTATTACTCAGTTCTGTAATTCACATACGTGTCTGTATTTCAACTAACACACGTTTTTCATGGGGAGGCGGGGATGGGGGGATGGCGACAGGAAGGGGAGTTGCTTGTTTATTAGGCCATTATGCACTATGCAAATCAAGAATCAAGTAGCCCAAGGCTCCTTTCATATGAATGGAAGTCAGGAATGTTTTCCAACTAATTTAACACATATAATATTGGAGCCTCCTTCTAAAGTTATCGGTGTTTCTACATTGGTAAGGAAGTTTGGGCAATGGCCTCCTACTGTAGGAATAATAATTAGGTTAGTGTCATTCTTAAACAAGATAACATGGGCAAATTTTAATTATGGCAACCGGGGCTATATTTACAAAACAAATTTACCCAGTTATAAAATGCAAACTCCCATATTTCAAGGCAACTTAAAAAAAATTCTAGAAACTTTCTTGCAGATATTTCAGTAAACAGTTTTTGGGTCTGTTAGAGATGTTCTGAAGATGCAAGTGTCTTAATTGTCTGTTGATCTACTATGTGAATTTTATTCTTGTACAGGTAACTTCGAAGATAAATTGCAACAAAGGTAAAACCATTCATGTCAGACACAATTATCTTTTATTCAAATGGCTAGCTTTCCTATAATCAAATAAATTCACATTTAAAAAAAAATATCTCAGATTAGATTCTTCCCAGTGAAGAAATATAGATGACATGGAATTAATACTTTACCTTATGCACTTAATAATTTGTTAAATTTTTCAATTTTTTTTTTTTTTTTTTTTTTTTTTACAATACATTATTCAAAATAGCTTCTTGGGAAAAAAAACAATGCATGCACATAACCTCATTGCTATTTTCTCCTCAATTTTCAGAGTTCATTTGCAAAAACATCACTCAATGAAAGTAACATTCATTCTAGAAAAAAACATTTAACAGCTACAGGAAAAAAAATCCCTTTACACATTACTCCCTTTCCCCACAAAGTTATTATTTAAATAAATGATCCTGTTTAACATTATAATCCCACTTGTAAGTGACAGAGGAAAGAAAAGATCTGCATTTAAGTAACTGTTCATTGTTCTACTGAATGGTAACATTCAGGCTTTAAATAAATTCATAAAGAAAAAAGATATAAAGTAGTATTTTCATCTTCTTTGTAAGTAAGAGTTAGAAGGCTTTTTTTAATACATTTCTTGTTTTGTTGACTACATGTGGAAACAAATACATTTGTTTCACTTTGATGGAATATATACACGTCCTACAGAAATCAGAATTAAAAAAAAAAAAAAAAAGTCAGGCTTAAAATACCTGGATTTACAGGGTGACAAATGCAGCAAATGAGCCACAGATACCAAGACACACCACTAATGCCTCACAGGTCAAATTGACACTTTCTAATAAACTGCAGAGTAACATGTTGGAAAGTTAAAAAAAACCAACCAACAAACAAAGAAAACCCCAACAACTCAAACATTGTCAAACACCATTGTAAGTTGCAGAAAAACAAGAGGATGCAAAGCTGCAATTCAACTGCGATGGGAATTGCATGGGAATAATTCAAAGCTCAGGTCACTCTCTTACTCTTGTGCCAGTTATTTGTGGGGACAGAGAGTGGGAGAGTGTTGTCACAAACCTTCACCTTTCCTCATTCCTCCAGAGGTGGGGAGAAGCAAAGGACTTGTTAACTAAACTCGTATCAACAGACCAAAGATCTCTCTTGAGCAAATCATCTCAATATCCTGAATAATCAGCGGGAGAAACAGGCAGCTTTGGTGGCTGACTTACGCTGCTCTAAACCACATATCTAAAATAGGTTGAATGCATGTCTAGTTCCTAAGCTGACCTAAAAATCCCTGGGTTTCTCCATTGCCTGTAAAGAGTTCCTAGCACCACTAGTTCAGATGTTGATAGCCAATTTTTTGCTGTACAATGGAAATTACTGTGCTACCAGGAGCACTCAGCACCTGTAGGAGATGCCTTTCTGTAACTCTTCCAGCTTTGATTTGCAACAGACATATTCCTGAATTCCTTGTAGAAGGTCTGTTGCCAGCAGGAGTTAAATGCAACAAATTTTGCCTTACTAATGTAGCCAGATGGTTTCCTGACAACTTGCCAGTTCCATCCTGACAGCATCCAAAACAATATGTGGTACTTAAAGAAAAAAGTCTCAATTGAAAATAATCTGGGAAAACCACACCTTCCATTTCTTGGGACAGGATTCCAGTTAAAATAATGAAAGATCTCTCATAATCTCCTCTCTTACATAGCCTCTTTTAAATTATTTGAAAAATAAAATACTAATGTAAAATAACTCTTAAACCACTGTCATAAAATAACATTGTATACAGCTGTCAACTACTGTGGCTTCTGAGCATTAATAGCAAAAATTCTATCATTATTTCTGAAATATGACAGCTGCCTTGAATTTCTCCTTTTTACAGCCCAAAAGCTATTCTTGCAGGGTTAGCTTCGTGCCAGAAATCATGAGAGCTACATCAGTAAACTGCCACTGGTTTCTTCCCTCTTATTTAATGCATTGGGAAACTTAATACATCTCAGGAATTCACTTTTGGGGAGGGAGGGAGGGTAGGTGAGAGAGGAGTGAGTCTATCTGTATTCTGCTACTCTCTGCCTTTATGCTTCAGTGGCTGTATTTTTACCTATATCAAAGGGGTTTGCTTTGCTTTCTCACCTGGGTTCCCTCATCTTTTGTGCTGAGATGGAAGTGAAGAATTCAGCATGCTAAGAAGTGAACTCCAAAGGGAACAACATCTGTTCTTTTAAGTATTGGTAAACAAATTCCTATTAGAAATATTTGTACATTTTCTGCTACTTTTTTAAGTACTCTGAGCAACAATTAACTCTTTGTTATCACAAGCAGAATATGTAGCCAAATAAGCAGATAAAGCATTAAAAAAGAGATGTAGCTGTCTTCCACAAACATGAAGGTTAATTAGGTGATCAGGGATGGGAGTTTCACTTGAATAACACACTTTTCCAAATAGAAAGGCTTTTTACACTGATTCTCTGATAGCAGTCAGGGCCTGAATTTGTCCAGTCACCTCTGTATACAACCAGTTCTTTAGTGGCATCACCTCAACCAGCAATAGTTTATCCCTTAGGTTTCATATGATTTATACTGCTTATGAATAGGAATGAAATATTCATGGTTTTGTCCAAGTTGCTTTTTTGTATTACAAGAAGTCTGTTTAAAAAAAAAAACAACTGTAATCCTTTTTCACCTTTTTAGCCAGGTTAAAGATTAATTGAAGTCCAAGATCTATCAGATACTGGCTCATGAATTTCAGCTACACACAGTAATACATGCGGTAATACATGCCAGGAACTTGTCAAGCATAAATCTTGTCAAACGATCAAAGTAACAGATCTCGTGGAGAGGGAAAAAGCAAAAGGACTAAGTGTTACAGCTATGCTACAGCTTTTGGTTCAACCTTCAGATAACATTGTTTTATGCAGTTTAGAAAATACAGACAGAGGTTCCTGGATTCAGTTTACTGTCAGTGATTTCTGCTTCAGTGCCTCCTACTTCCGTGCTAGGCCTAAAGCAAATGATTCTCAGGTTCTTTTTCACCTCCAAAACCTGTGAGTCACCTATATCATTTCACCTTCTCAGGGTGTCAGCAACAACAGCAGCTCCATAATTTCTAGACTGTTACAGAAAGGCAGAGGGAGGAGATCAAAAGTTGCCTTATTGTACCATATAGCCTCTTTCATTTTTATGACAGTCATCGATGTAATGTAGCACCAAGGTACCTGGCGGCTAAACAAGAGAGGAAAATCTACACCTTCTGTATTTCACGGGAAATGCTGTGCACAAGACTCCAGTCAGAGGGGCGGCAGCAGCTCCTCCTCACTTTTTCCCCTTGGGCTGCACAGGAGGAGCCATACCTTCAGTGCCACTCCATGCATGCAGCAATGCAAGAGCAGCTTGGAGGCAAACACAGGTACAGAAATATGTCATTCAGTTTCCTTTGGTGCCCAAGAGATCCCTTCCTCCAGGGAAACGGTGGGGGTGACCTGTGATCTGGAAAAGTGTACTGTAAGATGAATGTGAAACTGGTTTGGAAACAGCCTGTGTTCATCAGCGGAAGGATGCACTGAGAGGGATTGTACAGGACTGTTCCTTGTGCAGCACTGATGTCAGTACACTTTTTAATCTGAAAACTGGGAGGGAATGTAAGTCAAATAATAATTCAAAATATTCTTCACAAATTTCAGAGATTTACTGAAATAAAAGGATGTAATTGGATGGCGACAGCTACATAGCAGTACACATAAAGCATGTACATAAAGTGCTGTGAAGAAATATAAACAGGAATAGTATGTATGAAATGTGAAGAAATCCTTTACTCAGCATGACTGAGGTCTAATTAGGATACTACATAAAGAAATTGTAAAAAGGCTAGAGAAGAATATGAAAGGGGACTGGAGGCCTAGAAAACACATTATTTTAGAAAATACTGGGTTTATAATCCAGGAGAAAAAAAAAAGAAGAAAAATAAAGATATTATACCAGCCTCCAAAATGTAAAAGAACATAAAAAATAAAAAATAAATTGTTATTCTTAATTCCTGTGGCTAAAACAAAAAGTAGTCTTAAAAGCACTAAAATAGATTATCTAAGGTTAAGGAAACCCGATACCTAGAAGCTTTTAGATAAAAGATAAAACTTCAGTGAACCACTGTTTAGATACAGCCAGTTATTCTCATGCTGCACTGGCTTTCTCTGTGTGACTTCAGTAGCCCTGCATCTTCTCAGAATTAAACTGTGAAATCAGTGAATTAAACACAGACCCACAAGGCATCCTACATGACTCTGCTCTCCTAAGCAGTTCTTTCATGTTTGCATGATCCCCAGTTTATCATAGACGCCATGTGTATCTTATTAACAATTAATTTCTACTGCCTCAGAACATCTGTACTTGTAATGCCACCTGCCCATGAAGATGTGAATGAGGAGTACCACCAGGAGAATGAGGGCCAGTTCAGAGTCATCTGTGGCCTGTGTGGGAGGAGTAGATCCAGCAATTCTCTATCTCATTGACCAATAGGAACATTCTAACCCAGCTGCAACCTATGTATTCATGAGAGATACTATTTTTGGACTGGTAGCTTGCCTCCTAATGAAGCATCATGACCAAACTAACAGACATGAATCCCACTCTGTCATTCTGGAAGCTCTGCTTGATTATCATTGACTAAAAACGCCCCTGTAACACAGGATATCCATACGTTTAGACATTTTGGGATTTTACATTATACTCACAATGGCTGTAAGTACAATCTCTGGTGTCCACCTGTAGAATTGGGTGATTACATACCCTCTGATGTAACAATGATACACCCCGACCTGAAAAAACATGGGTGAACAACAGAATTTTAACTGTTGCTGAGCTCCAACAGTGCAGCTGTGGTGAGCTTCAGCCATGTAACTATAAAGCAACACCCCAGCACTCCCAACAGGGTACACCCAGTTCTACAGCACTGTACCTGTTCAGTCAGCCAGTGGGTAGACCTGCCTCTGGAACAGCCCCAGTAGGATGTAGAGCTTCAGCCCACTTTCCTACGAGCTTTAGGTAACTGTCCCAGCTCCTGCAAGGAAAGGGCAATTTCCAAAGCAGTATGCCAGGCAGCCCTGCATTTAATTGAAAGCACTGCAGCTTGAGTTACCATACACCTGAGTACCTTATAAAAGCTCCTCTATCATCATCTATTAAACAAGTCACTTTCCTCCACATACATTAATGTTGCTGTATGAGTATCTAGACCCTTTTTATGGGTATGTGGTAATGTATGCACAAGCATCTGGGGCTTTCAGTGTGCTCTAAAACTACAGAAAATCTCTGAAATTACTTCTTTGATGTTTCATACAAAATCAGGTAAGAAAGCAATGACTGTGGCTGGAACTCCTCACCTCACAAGATGAGATTAGAGAGGGTGCCTATAATAGGAACTAAGTCCAGCTCTGAGACTGTGAACAACTGAAAAGCATAACCGTCGCCCAGCCAGCTCAATCAATTGCATTTGAACAATATCACAACGAAGGAAGCATGTTAACTGATATAAAACCAGGGATGCCAATTCATTAATATTATTAACTTTAACCTTTCCAATGAGGGAAGGAGGGAAAAGACAGAGAAAAAGACCAATTAAAATAAAAAAGAAAAATATAAGGAGCAGTATGTTAGAAAAAACTTTAGGGCCTTCTAATTGAGACATACATTTGCCATGTGTCTATGGATATTAACAAAATCTATAAAGTCACAAGTGAGTCCATCTCATTTAAGATTGCTTCCATTAAAATCCAAGTTTGAGCAATGTCTTCATTCTGTAAAACCTGTATTTATGAGAACAAGTACAGATTTTATTGAATCAACCATCTACATTATAAATATTGGGCATAAAATGGATGATTACCACATAACTTGGAGACAAATTTGAATTAAATATTGATTCATTCAAACTCTTAACAGCCAGAAAACAGCCCAGTTGTCATGGATCTTGAAGACTCTAATGGTTTAGATGAACGCTATAACACACATAAAGGCAGATTATACAGCAATAAAAAATAGAACACAGGGTTCCAGGGTTATTTGTTGGAAGTTGTAAAAAATATAGCAACAGCTGTAAGAAGTTAAAATCTAATATGTAATAGCTAAGTTTGAACAGTTTGCTGTTCAGAGTGTTTAGCGCTTGGATGAATGAAACCAGTTTCTAATCCTTCTGGTATAGATGAAATGCATCAAGTGAACAAGATTACACAGGGAAAAGGTGACAGCATTGATGTTATTTTTTAATTGATAGCATCATCTGTGGTGGATGGTTGGTGGGCAGTTTTGCTTTGTGCTTTCGTTAGAGCCTTGAGAATAAACAAATTAACAATAAGCTTTCTGTCTATATATAGAAGAAAACACAGGTCTTTCTTCTGCCTTCCAAGGTGTACTGCAGATATCCAGAAACTGAAATAACTTTATGAGTTACAGGAACAGCCAGGTGTCTTTATCCTACACTCTTCCTCTGTCTGGATTAGTTCATTTTCCAGACACTATATAACAGAAGATTTGCATGTTCTCTGCTGTACTAAGCCAAAGGGGACAGAATCTGACCTGTATGAAACAGCCAGCTTCTGCATATCATGAGGAGCAAGCAGAGCTGATGTAAATATAACAAATTCAAATCACAGTGAAGCTGAGGTGAGATAAAAGGAGTCTGCATTGCTGACTAGTGTCTGGATGTAACTGGTTGGTAAATCTTTCTCAGAGCTGTGATGGTAAAGCAGCTAAATGAGTATTCCAGTAAACTGCATTCACAACCCACTATTTCTTTTCCCAGAGCACTTTCATCCAAAAATACATTGGCTTGGAAACAGCTTTTACTGCCTATTTCTGACTCACACTTTGACTTTGACTAAGGGTTGGGCTGAAAACCAGCTTCACCAACATTTATCCTTCCAGTTGAAAAGCTGACCACTGAAAGCTACCAACTAAATCAAGTTTTCCAACGAGGTGATTACCCACCAGTCAGTTGCTTCATCTAGACTTTATTTCCATAGATTACTTGCAAGAACATCAGATGGAAGTGTGTGAAAGAGAGTGTGTGAATTTAAACTGTCATCCAATACTGCTGCCCTAGCCAGAAGGACTGACAACAACATGTCACAAGAAATATGTTAGCTAAACTCTGTCAGTACCTGAAAAATCTGTTCATAGCCCCTAGGTGCTTATAGTTCAACTATTAAAACATCTGCTGCAAGAAATCTGCTTCTGAAATGTTGAAATTAGCCCAATTAGTACATAGCTCTGAGGCTACCTTTTTTTTTTTTCCAAATAGAAGTATGGACATATAAACCTTTATATCTTTCATGTTCTCCACAATTTTTTGGATATTGTGGTTAATTATTCCACATCATATTTTGGCTTAAATTCTTGAAGGGCTCTAGGATACGTTTTACTGAGTGTCTGTTCAACAGAACACCATCAAATTTGCTTATTATATTTAATCAGTTTTTCCCTAATCTGGTCTATGTGCACATGTAATTACTATTAAATGTATTAAGCTTTCTGTCATAAAAAGATGAATCTAAAATATTTTCTATAGGTTTGTGCTTTTAACATTTAATATGTTAATTACATTAATGTTAAAGCAGTCTTTGGCAGAACCTGAAATGTTCAAAGCTTTTATATCTAAATTGATCAGAGTCAATTAATATGTTTTTACACAAAAACTGTTCAATTTTGAAGCTGTGTTCAATTGCCTGATGTGAAATGGAGTATCAGAAATCCTACAAAAATATAAAGATGTGCAAGAGTAGTTATGGTTAGTGATTAAAATTTTAAGGGAAGGCAATGAAAGCAGAAACAGAAAGAATCACCTTATGCAGTCCTTTTTCAAAATTAAGCAACTAGGTGTAAAACACACAGAACTGGAACATTTGTCATTGGTTCATTAGCCCAATCACATTTTGCTGAACTGCATTATTTTCGGTAAGTATAAATGAAATGTGGCAGGCTTTGAATAAATTGATTTGCACTTGAATAACACGTTTCTGATGGTTTTTAAGTTTTAATAACTAAAAATCACAATTTAGGTATTCAGGGTCATCAGAGAGAGGTTTCTATGTTGAGTGACAGGTTTTGCAGATTTTAATGCCCTTCAGAGATATTTCTTGAAATCTTCCAAATTTGGTTACTATTCAAAAGCCTGTAAAAAAGAAAAAAAATACATTTCATCTGAAATAAATCAACATAATTAATAATACAGATAATCTATTAATACACATTAGAGCCCTGTGCAATAATAATACTATTATGTATATTGTCAATTAACATAATTTATGCTTTTAAAACCACTGGAAATTTTAAAAACAGGTTTTAACTAAGTGGGGTTCTTTTATTTTTTTCCTCCTAATGAAAATCCTTTTCTAACCATTACACTCACTCACAAAGTGATTCACATCAGCCAGCAAAATTGATCCCGAGAGGAATAAGTTGGACTTGAGTGATAAACATTTCATTTCAAAATTATTAACCTGCTATTGAAAACATTGTGCACTCCTTGTCTGGCAAATGAAAGTAATAATATTTCTTTAGTAGGGGCATATTATTTTTATCTAAGGTTAAAATGCTGTCCAGAACTGACATGACTGAAGCTGAGGGCAATATTTACTTGGATCAGATTTTTATCCAAGGCATTTGCATACACATAAGAAGACTCCTGTAGATCATCTTCATCACTTTTCATTCTTGAATTCTCAAATATAAATTGGTTTTTTATATATATATATATTCAGAAATTTTTAATTTAAGTTCCCTATTTGGTTACAAATTGACATATCTGTGGGAATTCAAAATAGCCAAGATAGATCATCATCACTTTATTTGGGAAAAGAACTAATTGAGTAGCTGTCCTTACTCCTGCAAAACCAGCACTATAGCCCAACAAAATTGTTTTTCATGTCATACAAACCTTAAACATGGAAGTTTCATTTCTGTCATGGTTATCGTTTACATTGGTACGTAATTTCAAAAGGAGAATCAAGGTATTCTCTGAGGGGTAGATGATACTTTAGACCTCAGCTCTGAAAATCTACTCAGCTCTGGGAAATCTACTGAGTTCTCTAAAAAAAATAGGAAAAATGTATTGTCATTGTAAGAAGGTTCATAAAAGCATCATTGGTAGAGAAAAATAGTGTAAAGTGTGGGAAGGAAAAAAAAAAGCAGTCCGTCTTTTGTAGTTATAGGTAGATGCAGAAGTTCCATCTTCTGGGATGAATTAGAGCATCCTATTTTGCAATTTTGGTATGCATTTATGTGAGTATATGAAGTGTCTTAAGTATATTTTGATGTTATATTTGGCTTTGTATGTCAGGTTCTGCAAGTTTTGGGGTTTTGGTTGCTTGGTTTGGGTTGGGTTGTGGGTTTTTTCTGTATTGGGCAAGTACTCAAAGGACAAATTAGCTTTATTCTTTTTAAAAAAAGGTTAAACAAAAAAATTTAATAAATGCTGCTGTTTTCTGACACATTATATCCTCAGCTTTCATAGGAAAGCTGAAAGATCAGATTTCTGTCATCAAAATAAAGTGTACCACTTACACCTACTCAGAAATGTTTGTCTCCTCAATAGAAACATGATTTTGAAAGAGCCACTTGGCCTTCAGTTTTAACAGGACTTTTCCATATCTTCATTTCGAATTAATAAATTGCTCATCAGTCTAATGTTATATAAATAAAAAGAAAAGACATGGCAGTAGGAGTGAATATCCTTCTGTCAATGAATAATGGCTTGAAACAAGGTGGGAAAAGGAACAGAGAAGAGATCTCCCTTACTGCAATCTCCTGACAAGCAAGACATCAGATTTATACCCATGAAGACAGATGACCTTGCTATAAAGATAAAACTATCATTTCATTTCAACTGGGAAAAAAAGTTAAAAAAAGCTATAAAATGGGAGCTAATTAGCTTTTTATGTAGATATTGCACAGCTTAACATTTCTGCAGTTCTAGTTTCATCCCTCTACCTTATTGCTTCATAGTCAGACCAAGGGGGAGGGTATGGCTTTTTTGTTCTTGAAAAAATAATGATTCCAGAAAAGACTTTGAAACCAGTGTTCTTTAATGCATCTGCATATGTGTGCACACATGCACAATGCACACAATTTATCACTTTTGTTCTCTGACCTCCCTCTTACACTTACCTTTGCATTTACAGAAGGCTTCACTAGACAGGCTCCAGTATTTGATCACTTCTGGAGCATGTTAAGATCAGAAGACATTTCTTACTACACAAGGTGCTGTTAACTGCACAAAAACCAAACAGTGGTCTAATTTTTTTTATAAAGTTCTCTCTCCTTTTCAAAACACTACTGTATTCAGTAACCTTTTGTGCTCACCATCAGGTTATGCATTACCTTTCAGATATCTGAAATCTAGTAGCTGGATTATCTAGTTATACTCCCTGATGGATTCCAAGATTGCATTGATTTCACAAGTTGATAAACTGGGACTCCAAAACTAACATGATTCTCAAAATAAGACAGTCATTTTTGCAAGGTGCACAGCCCAGCAATCATGTCTTGCCAACCCTAAATTTGCTCCCTGCAGGTACAGTTCAGATACCCCTGCACATCCTCCCTGATCCTGAACCCATATGAAGCCCTGCTAATACACACACAGCCTCATGTTCCAAGTCTGACAACATTTATTTGGCTTGGGTGGATCCCACTTTATATGCTGGGAAGAGAGTAAAAGTAGGGTTCAGCTCTCCAAGCTCTGGATGTTTGCAATACTGATTGCAATTCAGAAACGAGAAACAGACTTCAGATCATTACCCATGTCATTCTGTAACAGCAGGCTACAATCAAGAGACAAAGACAGGCACATCTTAAAGACAGCCTAGATGTTCCCACTGGTGAGCTAGGCAAGATGTGTCCCAGCTTGCATGTTTCTGCACAGTGCTTTCAAATACTCCCTAATGAAAACTCTGAGCCCTTGCTTTGCACCCATTTCACTCCTACAGGATCTTAACCTAAAGCAGCAGTCAACACATTATTGGCTTATTATTGGTTTCTAGAGGATAATCACTCCAAACATTGGATGTGCTGGTAATTAAATAATCTTGATTTCTCATTTCAGGCTACCAACATGGTTTGGGATTAGGACACTATCAGTAGCTATTGGCATCAACATGCATCAATGCATATGCTAAAGGAGAAATCTACACAGACGTGGGTACGACTAGGATTGCTTTAATCACAACCCAGAGTTGGGCCACCACCCCAATGAGTGGCAGAGAACAAATGAGTATAGCACAGCTTATATACACTTATCAAATCATTAGTTAACATCTGAAGTTTTTAGAAGTTTCCTTTGGTCTTATCAGTTCTGTGAATCTATCACCTGACTCTGTCCCAGCTGATACACCTATTTGGTTCCAGTCTCTGCCTTGGTTCCAAGGTCCTCCTCAGATCATGATCTTCTTTCTGCCTGCTTTAACTCACACAATTGAACAAGCAATTCCTATTCACATATACTAATTTTTTTCTAGAAACGCCTGCATTTCTGAGAGCACCTGTGTACACAAATTGATCATCTATTGTTTTTCTGTTCTCCTACTGATTAACTTGTCTGGGTTTTAAACCAGCCTTGGATTAGAGCTATATAAGGGCAGAGGCCTGGCTATGCCAGTTAGCAGCTTCAGCACTTTAAATTTCTTAATTAAAAATACATTTTCTTTAACACATATTAATATCTGTTGACACCAATAAGGCTGACACCTATTGGAAGGCATCAACACCTATCATTACCTACGGCTACGCATACTGACAGCCGTTAGTGCCTCTGTGCAGGCAATGACATTTGTCAATGCCTGTGCCTCCATCTCAGACAGCAGGTATTTCTGGTCCGTGTTGTCCTGCCTTGTTTAGATTACAAGTTTTAACTCCTGTTAAAACTTGTCTCAAAAAATAAGAGCATACATTTCTTATTAACTTAAGAGTTAATAACTCTTATTACTGAATGCAGCTGCTTAATCTAATGAACAGACTTGCTTAAAAATAAAAATATAAAAGTGATGATACTTATAATAAGAATCACAATTTCTGTTTAACAAGGATCTCAGTTAAATTCAAAAATATTTGAAGGCATAACGAGACATGTGAAGGCCATCACTATTTACCATGATTAAGCCACTTTGATTATCATGATGACCACAGAGTGGATCATCAAGAAAACAAACAGGAATGAGCTATTGTACATGACCTGTTCATGTAGGGTGTATCCTTTAGGGAAGAAAGGAACTATACTAACATACTACAAAGCAGTAAGTGAAAATACAAAAGAAACATAGTCAAGAACTAATAGTGGCCACTTTGTTGTTGTTGTTCATCTCTATAAAATAACTGTTAATTAAAAAGAAAAAATGATTCAGTCCTGGGTAATTCCTTTTCATGGTTGTTCGATCATACATTCCACACAATTATTTTTTTTTCTTTTTTAAGAAGCAGTGCCTAATGGTATCAGTAAAGAAAAATAGTTTTCTGAGGCAACCCGCTTTCCTTTAGCAGTGCATTGTGCGCTGTTCGTTTCAGAGCATTCACATCTTCTTTTCATTTCAGAGTGAAGGAAGTAATTTATTCCATTGTACATGGCTCTTTCCCACCCCTCTCACTCCTCTTTTGCCCTTTATTTTATTGAACTGTGCTCTGTATATTTCTATCTAACAGCCATAACAAAACCCCAATTGTCTCCTTTAATACGTTTGCCTGTCGTGAGAGCCGGACGTTGCAAACCAGCTCCCTGTGAGTCACCTGCCACACAAGAAATCAAGCAGGAGGAGGTCAACCTTTAAACCACAGAATGACTCAGAGTGAAACCGCCGATCACAGCTTTGCATCTTTTCAGGGCTTCAGAGGCACAGTGGGTCTACTCTAAATTTGGCAGTAAAGTCTACTAGAAGGTCAGCGCACTCTTGCTATGCATTCATTCTCTGCATTTTCCTCCTAAAGAAACTGCTTGTATTATTCCTCAGAACAATTGATGCTACTGTGCTCCAGATGATGGGCAGCAGGCAAGACACTAAGCAGAAAAGTCGTCTCTTATATGCAGTATATCCCTATATACATATAAGTAAATTTTTATATATATATATATACACACATATATATATTGCATAGACAAGGAATAAATCTGTGAGCTAATGACTGCAGGCCAGATTAAAACTCTGTTACAGTAGAACAACAACAATGAGTACTGTACCTGAATATCCTTGAGTGAGAACAGAGCAATGTGGATTCTGTTTTTTGACACAGGCTAGATGAAAAAATCCTTTTTCCCCCTGCATTAATCATCTGTACCCACCGACAGTGGCATGCAGAAAAATCATCATTTAGAAGGATTAGGAAATCTGTGAAAAAGACAGTAATATAATTTTGGATTATGGCTTTGCAATTATAATGCACAAGAATATCTAAGCTGATTTCTCATTAAGAACAATTAAAAAAGAACCTAAAATTATGTTAGAATATTACTTCCAACTGATAATTTTTATGTTTATCTGGGTTATTTTTCAGCAAACATTGCAAAGTGAAAATTACAGGCACATTTCTTATCAATAGTAACAGAAGATATAGTGGGGAAAAAAGAACATGTACAACATTGAAAACATATTGCTCAATGAAGGCAAATCAGAGATATATTGAAAAAACTTCACAGTATTTTTTTCTTTTGATTGCAAAATTTAATGATTCAAGCAGAATGAATGTGAAAGTAGTTATTTTGCAAATGCCCTAAACAGTAATCTGTCATTCTCTGACAACCATGTTTATTCTAACTTTTCAAACTTCAGCAAACTGTAAGTACAGGAGTACACAGACTTGTAACAATGTAAAATATTTATAGTGAACACCTGGAAAACACATTCAATTTATAACATGATATGAAGTCTATAGTTACACCAAACCTCTAAAAATCCTCTGGAGACACTATGAAAAATCTCAAGAGAACTCATTCTTATGTTTTAATCCAGCAGTGAAAAAGCATTAGAAATGCTTGTGACAAAACAGATTGCTGCATTTTGGCACCACCACTGTCCAATTAATTCAGTAATATTTAAATATTTTTTTTTTACTTTTTGGGTTTTTAACAAAGTGAGTGAATAAGACATTTTTATATCTGTATGTATTCAGATAACTATCACAATTTTAATTTCTGCCTGCATTTTTGTTATCGTATGAAAAATGCAAGCACAGACATAAAACACCCAACAGTTGCACAAGGGAACAAATAAGCAGATTTCCCAAATAAAACCACAGGGGTAAGCATTAGCTGAAATGAGCACGTGTAAACAAGCTATGTAACACATTAGTGTTTGCCTGCAGCTTATAGACAACTCTTATGATATGCCTGTGTTTAGCATTAAGCATGTGCTAAACTGCTTTGGACTGATGGCTGTTTAAATAAAAAAAAAAGTCAGCTTTATACCTAAATTTGCTGACTATTGAAACTCATTAAATATGCCCACCTTTAACCTGTCCTTCCTCCCCTGTTCCACTCCAGACATCATTATTTCTCTTCATTATGAAAACAGGTTACAGCACATAGAAGAAGGAAAATGGTTGGAGGGCAAGAGAGAGAGAATGCTGAAAAGTACTGAATGCCTGCTGTGAACTTCTGCATATTCGTGGAAGGACCCAGGCACACTTCAGTGTTGATGTTCAGGCCCTGGGAGGCTGGAATTCAAACAGAAGAGGGAAACTGGAAGCATTAATGCATCTCAGGGCTTGGTCTGAGGCCTAGAACCTAGACCATGGGCCCATATTTCCCAAAAGAACAGAAACACTAGGAATCTAAGCACCTCTGAACTCTCAGTTTTAAAGCATTTTCTTGCCATGAAATCACAGAAATTAGAAAATGACCACAGATAAAAAGGGAACTGAAAGAGATATGGGAATATGATTACTCATCTTGTGTGCATACTTCTGTCACAAAAACTTTGATATGACACTCCATAGTTTGGTGTTCAGTGTTTATCCTGTATTTTTAGTACTGATGGTTAAAGAAATCAACCCTAATGTGGTGTTCATATCTAACAGTAAAACTAACATCAGAATTAAGAACAAACACTTACATGTTGACAGCTTATGCAAAACTATTGTTCATTTCAAAATAAAACAGTTTAATAACAGTCCCACCCTCATTTACTCTCAGTACACGGGTGTGGTTTTTGGGAAGGGGAAACTGTTTGTTTGTTTGTTTCCAGGAAGCCGATGACATCAGTTGTTCCTAAAAATGATCAGAGGCTCCATTCATCCTATCACCTTTCCGAAAGTACCCAATCACCTTCTTTTAGATATACAGTAGGAACTCAAATACCACATGATGCTGGTTTAACACTCAAATGAGATTGTCCACAGGTGACAAAAGAGCTGGAAGACTGAGTATATTTCATCCCTGGAATCAGTAAACAGGCTAACACAAAAACAGGCACACCTGAAATTGCACTGGTGAATTAAAAAAGAGAAGCTGGGAACTGTCTCTGTTAATTACAGTTTAAAGAGCTTGGAGTTAATCCAGGTGATTAACCACATGCTTAGTCTACCCTGGGCCTGAGCATTTCTGTGGAGAAGCATCCTGCTTTGCTGCACCCCAGCAGGTGTTTGCCTTCACCTGCAGGCACCTGTGAGCACAGCTCCCCATCACTTCTGGGGAGCGGCTGAGCCATTTTCCCTTGACAGACAGGCCAGGCCATAGGAAGGGATTTTTTGTCCTATGTCCCTTTTTCTGCCACAAAACAGACCAGTCTCAGGCCAGATTAAAACATAACCTGGTTTCTAGCCTGTACGTGCACCCACATATAGTCAAGGCTGACTAAGCGCTTCCCAAACTCCATCAAGCTGGTGGCAAAGGCAGGTTAAGATTCAGAGAAGTCCAGGTTGCTTCTCTAGTAAAGACATTGTGTGTCTGTGAACATCCCACTTTACTCTGACCCTGGCTAAGACAGGATGTGTTTTGTTTGTTTCTTAAGATTCAAAAAATAAAGGTATAATTTGCCTCCTGTTTTGTTCCTCAGTCTAATGTGCTGTTAAGGAGAGATGCTTCAATTTTCTTTCCACTGCTAATGAAGCAAGTGAGTATTTGGCTTGCTTCTTCAATCAGAGCTGTAATAATTAAAAGGAAGTGTGTTGAAAAATACAAAAGAGGGCTCTTAGAAGAAGATGAATGTCCTGGTATGTCCCAGGCCTCATTGTTTTGTAAACAAACTAGTCAGATACTGGTTCTATAGGCTGAATTGCACAGTGAAACTGAGACAGTTTTACTCAATATCAATACAACTACTTATATAGTTATTTCTTATTAAATGTGAGAATATCTTCATCAAGAATAGTTGTGTTTTGCAAGTGTTGTGCTTAATGTTTGATCCCTACAAGGGTCTAAGTCAATTCCATTTAATTCTGTTAATTCTGTTCAGTTAATTCTGGAAAATTAAATTGCTGGTGTTTCATCACTGATGTGATGAAAACTGTAACAAGAATTGCTTTGATATATGTAATCATCACACTGTAAAAAGAATGCTGGCACAGAAGCCAAACAAGGGACAGAGAACAGTTAACCTCAATGTCTGTAGTCCAAACAAGTAATGAATTAAATCTGATAGAAACCAGACTTTCCCCAGCTGCAGAGAGAGACTGAAAAAAAAAAAGTATTTCCAAACCAAAGCAAAAGTTCAAAGGAGATTCAGAAAAGGAAAAATTACTTAGGCTTACAGAATTGCACGAGAAGCTTTGTAAAGAAAAAAGATTAAAGGTAAGCTTTTTTCTGCCAGCTGAAAAATCAGCTGTAGTCAGAAAAGGAAATCTGAAACAATGAAAAGACCACAAGTTTATATACTTCTCTCAATAATACTACATACATTATACCAATACAAAATTCACAGGTTATACAAGAAATAGATTATAACTAAGAATCTTTTTTTTACTTATTTATTTTTGTCTTTACCTCTTAACATGAAAAAAGCCCACCACAAAAAGTCATTAATATTATTACATCTTTAATGCAAAAATTATTTTCTGCTCAGTGTTGATTTTCATGACAAACTTTTATTGTGTTCTTTTAAAAAATAAAGTAAGCTTTCCTCCATAACACCAGGCTTACACTCAGCCTACTACAACTACTTTGGACAGCCTGGTAGTTTAAGTTATCTCAATTTCCTCTAAGTAAAGCAAGATTATGGGGACCATAACTACCTAGGTAAACAGTGGTTTATATGCAGTGGAAAAGAAAGGAGGAATTGGAAGATTGTTTGAATTGCATTCTTAAAGAGGTGATCTTTCTCTCATAACATTTATGGGTCTTGTTAACTGCTGCAGTTTGCAAATTTACAAATGCAGAGCACCGGGTGGAAAGTTCAGGTTAAAAGGGTCCATATGAAGTGATACTGTTTTCAAAATCCAGGGAGAAGATAGAATACCTAGAGACATAGTACCCTGACAAGAGATTGTGACTCTAAAAAGGTCCCAGTCTGTTTCATTTTGTGCACAAATGAAATTAAAATTCCTCTAAAATGTCTGCTGCTATTTCAACATAATTTAAATGAGTGATCACAAGCAGCTCCCACCAGCAGCTCTCAGAGTGCAAGTACCCTTTTACTTCTGTGTCTCTGCATGCTTTTTCTCTTCTTTAGAGACAAACTAGTTAGAAGAGAAAACCAGCTGTTCTTTTCCTCCTATAACTACTACTATTTTGCAGTAGGACAGCAAGAACATGCAAAACAAACCAGCTAACAACTTGTACATCTTCCATGGATTTGCTGAGAAGTAGATATACAGCAACAGGGAAATTACTTTTGTTGACTTCTACATTCATAAATTGTTTTTAAAAAAGTGGCAGACAGCAAATTTTCTATTACCTCAGACACTGCCATGGTATGCTTTATTTGTTTGCATATTCTCCTTTTGGCTTCCATTCAGACATATGGAAAAGATTTACAATTCAAAAATACAGGTTATCTTATACAGTGCAAATAACATACTTCTGCAAAAAGAACAACTGCAACCACATTGATAAGATTACAGAATAATACACCAATTATCTAGAGTACAAAAAAAAAAAAAAAAAAAAGTCAGTGTTGTGGTTTAATCCCAGCTGGCAGCTCAGTCCCACATTGCCTCTCACTCACTGTCCCCCAGTGGGATGGGGAAGAGAACTGGAAGGGTAAAACTCGTGGGTTGAGATAAAAGCAGTTTAATAGGTCAAGCAAAAGCTGCACATGCAGCAATGCAAAGCAAAGAATTCATTCACCACTTCCCATCATCAGGCAGGTGTTCCACCATCTCAGGGAAAGCAGGGCTCCATCAGATGTAAGAGTTACTTGGAAAGACAAAAGTCAAGAATTAATTCTATCCCAGCTGAAACCAGGACACAAGAGACCCAAATGGGGGGTGGGGAAAAATCTCATTTTCATATCTTTACTTGTAAATCTTTCCTCAAATTCATAAGTGTCTTCTTGAAAGAAACTTTTAAAAGAAACAAAAGCATTAGACTAAAAAGTCTGTCTGGCAATAAGCATATTTGTTTTTAGAAATCATGCAAATCACTCACATAGTACTTGACAGTTATGAACAAAGAAGGTCTCTGCTCCAAAGTGCTAAATGTCTAAGGCTCATTGGAAATAGTGCAAATATTTGTCACTGAATTGATATACAATGGAAAAAGCTCCTGTCATCAAAACTAGACTGTAAAATATAGAAATTTGTGTGATATATTGAAATTAGTAAATTTTACAATACAGCCTGCGTCTTCCTAGCTTCAAATACTGTCCTTTCATGTTCTAATCCTTACAATGATAGTAAGATAAGATGAAGTACAAACTAACAGGTTACAGGAGGTAAGCAGAGCCAATGAGCAGATTGAGCTAAAATGATACCACACTTGACAGTAGATTAAAAAAAATGTAATCCCTAAATATATTCTTGTTTCATAAGACTCAAGTAACAAACAAAAGAGGATGAGCTTCTGGCAGGATATAGAGACCTGAACGTTTATTAAGCAGTTCTCAGCACTGAAAGGTAACATAAAAGTGTGTAAATGTCAAGGTGCCAAAAGGCATGCATTGCCTCTGAAGGTGACAGCAAAACTACCAGTAACACAATAGCAAATCTTATGGCAAAAAGTATATAAAACATCAAATATAGTTACAAAAAATTGTAGACCACGTGACTCAAAGCAGTGATGGGACACAAAGCAGGGCAGCTTGGCCAGCCAGCCAGGCTATGCAATGCAGCAAAACACAGCAGGCACAACTGCTAGAAGTTGGAAATCAACAACGTTTTAATGTTGGGCATGGGACAGCTCAGTTCCAGCCTACTGATGAAGGAGACATGAAAAACCACCAGCTATGTCTCCCACTTGTCCAGAAGGAACAAGTGATGGCACAGCAAGACACTTCAAGGCATTGATAAATGGCAGTTACAACAGGAGTACAAATATTTTGAAAACTATGTATTAAATATCAATTTCTTATAGCTAATTGTAACAACACACAAACTAGAATATTATTGCAGCTGATGCTTAGGGAGTAAAATTACATGCTTTTGATACTGGTATGTTAATCTGGTTCACATCTTCTATGTGAGAGCCTAGCAGTCTAGAGAAGAGATGCCATTTTCTGGGAATCATTTGCTGTCTAGGTCTGTAAAGGCCTCCTTTTCCATCAATATTTGTACAAGCATAGATAGCAGAGGTGAAAGACTAAAGACTATGGGTCCCAGTCAGACTGTATTTAATTTTAAGCAGAGATAGTTAGTATGTGCTGTTTTCTATTAATGTGTTCCAATTATTGTCACAGGTGCCTGTAGCTGTTTACACGACCCGTATAGTTTCAAAGTAAGTTGAGACAATGCTGAATTCACAGAGGAATTCATATCATCTAAAATTCATTACTAGTGTTGATAAAAATTCATGATCCTTTGTTACAGGATCCTTGGTCAAGAGGTCCTATATACCTCAGAAGATTTGTATGGGCAAGTATCTTCAAAAACTCCTATGGAATAAATGCTAATTTGAGCCCATAATTTTTACATTTTTCCTCCTGATTTGTTTCATGTTATTCTTTTTAAGACAGGCTGATATGTCACACACAGAGAAAATCACTGGTAACAATCAAAGTAAAAACTGAACCCCAAAATACACCAGTTCCCTAAAGAGCTGAAATGGCTGACACAGGGGGAACAACACCTAACTGAGGTAGCTGATGATACAGCCCTTTGGGAAGAGCATTCTTTTGTTAGCAGAATCCCTGTAAAGCAAGGATTAAACAATTTACTATCTCAGCATGTATAATAATATTCTGCAAGCCATCACCAGCCATAATTCTCAAATCTGTAAAGCAGATAGGAGGTACATCAACACTAAAGTACATAACTGTTAAATAGAACTCTCATCTCTGGATGTCTTAGTTGCACCTGAGCTGGCGGGTTACTAGTTCGTTATACCTCTTTTAAAATCTGTTTTCTGAATCCTTTTAAAAAAAAATAAATCATCATTTCTATTGTAAATATTTGCTTTCCTGTTTAAGGCATAAGGAGTGGGGAAGAGAGATAGCTGAAGTCTCTGTGCTTGAAATTAGCCCAGACCACGTGGCACCAAGACTTCCTACCCTCAGGGCACTTTAAACACCAGCAACTGAGCAGAGAAGAGGGGGAAATAAAAAGGTACAGAAGGTTCATGAAAACAATAAATGCAATGAGGCTTAGAACACAGTGAATTACTGGTTGCAAATTAATCTTATCTGAAGGTCGGAGAAATCCTACTGTTTGTAGATCATGTGAAAATCCATTCCTGTTTCTGTCAATTTGTTATTCTAAGTATTCACTGAATGAGCCAAATAATTTATTTTCTCCTAATGCAATTTTGTCTTTTTGACTTCTCACTACATGCGGGGTCTGACCTGGACAGAACAGTGACTTCCTCAGAGGTAGATTGAGTTTTGATATGAGCAGTCTTTTTGTCCATACGTAGCTACTTCTGCTGTCATAAAGACCTTAGGCACAAACCTGGGTGAAATGGCTCTAATTAGTTTGTGCTATGTTTACAAATGCAGAAGAAAAAGTTCTCCATAATTAAAAGGCATAATTTCAATAGTATTTTTTCAATATAGTAATAACCTGTTTTACTAATGGGCAAAGCTAAAAAAAAAGAGGCTAGAAGAAGCATTAAAATGCTTACATACATATGTATATATGTATTTAATTTACATACACAGACTATATAACACAAAACTAAATAACTTCAATTCTCAAAAATAAAAAGAACACTTAGAATGAAAGAGTCTTCATTTAAGATTAACAATGTTAGTTTTCTCTATTTTCATATGTTATGAATAGAAGTGCATACATTTTCTGTCTGCTCTGATTAAAAAATAATGATGATGATGATAATAATAAAGAACGAAACATCTGTATTTTCCTGAATTCTCTTCTTCCTCCTGACAGGAGGAAAGTAGCGAAAGAGTTAAAGTTTTAACTATTTTTCTCTTAATTGCTAAGTACTGAAAAACAGATTAAAAAAAATCTTATTTTTGATTAAAGGTAGAGAGAGGGAACCCCTCCACAAAATTTTGTTGAAAGTCTTAATTTCAATGATATGACTTTTTAAAACATAATCATTTCATATATTGAAAACTCATATTGTTGGGACCTTTTGAGTACTGCATGGCACATACTGTCTGCTGCATAGAGTTCACCCTCATTTGATGTGGAAGTCAGAGATGTGGTGGAGGAAGGTGGAGGAAGGGGAAGGAGAGGAAGCATGCCTGCTTATGAAAGGAGTTGGAATACGACCCAAGAGGGCTGATTTCTACTCTTGTCGCCTTCACAGGCTTTTTTTTTAATGTGTGGTTGAGATAGAGAAAAGCATTTAAGTGAAGGATTGTAATGAATCTACATGGGCAGACTTGACTCATGCATTTTTCTGCACAACTGATTAGGTTTCATCTTTTACTGAATATGAGGACTATAAAGGTTGCATGTTTGGCATTAACAGTCAAAAACTACCACTTTTCAGGGCTTATAAACTACATATAATTGTCTCATGCAAGCATATGCATCTGAAAGAATTTCTACATGTTTTCAGTATTATCCCGTATGAAGTGCAAGAAAAACTATATCAAAGGACCAGCTCTGCAGATACCACTTAAAGTGTGATGTCTTGTATTTGCAGAGACTGGTTCAGAATAGGAAGCTGATTTAATTTAATAACTAGTCTTTGCAGCGCAGGACTAGAAAAACAAGGCTTACTCGCTGTAAAAAAAGTAGGCAAAAAATAGATGCAGAAATCCCTGCTGTGCACATTTTTAATTTGCTAGTTTAAGAGATGGGATCTTCCTGACAAAACAGTGCAGTCCTACATGTTTGGACAAGAGCTCGAGAGTAGAAATACTCCTGCAGCAAATAGATAGCAGTTATTTTCCTTTGATAGACATTTTTATCTTTTAAACACACTGGGAAGGAATCCCCAAAGTCAAATAAACAAAAAGCTATTTACCATTTGGACTTATCAGTGTTTACCTGTAATATCACATGCTGTGGGTTATTTTCTATTCCACAGTGTAATACTGCTGCTTCATGACAGCCCAGACTGGCAGCATGGCTTTTCTGCCTTCAGACCTTAGAAATGTAACGTTTGAGTCTTACTACAAGGATTTCCACTTTTCGGACACTACCTACTAAAGGGGCAAATGGTATCTACACAGGATCAAATTTGTAATGAAAGAAAACTGATTCCTTTTCTTAAAAGCATCTTACTACCCTGAAAGTATCATTAGACACAGCTTTTGGTGGGGTGCTGTTTTCCTGAAATCACAGCCTAAAGGTTACCATGTGAAACAGAGAAACTTTTAATTTAATAGTTATATATATTTTGGAGTTTAATTACCAACATATGTATGAGAACTGAACTTGAGCATAGATTCTGGTTATACAGTAAATAAAATAAATCTCTGACAAATCTATCAATATTTTCAACTTATGCTTTCTGTAAATCAATCTGACAATTCTTCTGAGCTCATAAGAAAAATACTTGCAATCAGAATTACTGAACAACTTCGTTGAAATGCTTAAACATTAATAAAACTATATACCTTTCCCTACATCATCTCTTTAGACAATTTATGAGCAAAACATATTAAGCATTCACTCATATGAGTAAACAGCTGCTTCCTTAAGCCACCACAACATATATAATTTTTGTATAATCCCATTACAGAACAGTCTGGCCTTGAAATATAAAAGTTGCCACTCTACTGATCTTTATAATCTACTTCCATCTCAAGAATTTACATTTGTAACAGGGAACTTCCTCCTCTCATTTATTCATGACCTTGTGAAGGCTTCACATAACTGAAAACTGGTTTATTTTTCCCAGCTGCATCAGTAGGTAAAATAAAAGATATTACCTACTTGAATAAACTCTGTTATATCATTAGACCACCATGACCACAACATCCTAGTTGATTTTAACAAATGCAGTCAACTTGTAAAACTACATGTTTATTGTAGAGGCACTTTTAGTGAAGGAAACAAAACAAGAGTCATCTTTTTTGTAACTAAAAAAGCCCAGACATTGAGCTTCATTAAAAATATATTCAGTTCTCACCGAATTAGTACTGCCCAAAGCTAAGACAAGGTGGTCTGCTCAAATCCCCGATACTTTGACAATACTACTTTTTTTTCTAATATTTATATTACTTAATGAAAATTTATCATGTTTTGTTCAAAGCAGCAGGTTTATACAAAGTTACCTTATGCTAGTTGAAATTATTCTTTTCAAAAACCTTTCAACAATCTTTGCTGTGATAACAGGGTTTAGAGGACACTTAGTGCTTCACAGTGGTAAGCACCACATCGCTTGTCCATAGTATCCAGAGAATGTAGGCAGGAATTTGATGTTACCTCTGTGGACTCCTCCTGCCCCATTCCTTCCAGTGTTATGGGGAACCAGAGGTGTGACATGCATTTGTCACCAAGGTCTTTACAAAGTCGAAATCAGTTACTACAGAACGAGGCAAACTTCTCCAGCACTTTTCAGTGAGGTATGGCCATTTTTGCACCAGCACAAGACTAACGCCCACCAAACAGAAAAAGGGTTCTACAGGATTAATCACAGAATGAGCTCACCCACATGGGGCAGAGGGGGTTGGTAGCAGGAAAATGAGCACTAGTCTTGACCAAAAAGAAAGAATGTGAAAATGCAGACAAGAACAGAGAAACAAGCAAAAGGACCACACTTCTCAGTGGCAGCAAACTGTTTACATCAGCTTTGCTCTACAGGGAAAAGAGCGTTCCTGGCTAAGCAACAGATGGCAAGTGCTGGAGGACTGCTGTTTGCTGAAGTATGGCAACAGTTCATGGTCAATACTGGCTAGAAAAAGATGCATTTTGAATCACGGATCAGGACTTATTTTTTCTTATGCCAGTGAAGACATGCAAGTTTGTAAATAATAAATCAGAATTCATGTATAGATGAAATTGGGGATTAATTCTTAGGGTAAAAAGGCAAGTAGCTCAGCCATCCAACTAATTTTATGAAGATCTAGCTTTGTCTTAGCTGCACTTTATCAATTTTTGTTGTGCCTCAGATCTCCACTTTAAAAATTAAGTTGATGTTTTATACTTGACTGTTTTGTTAAGAGTATTTAAAACCAAATAAAAATTAAAAATAAAATAAATGGACCAGTATTTTAGTGTCTTATGTCAATGACTGAAGAAAAAATCTAGAGGCTAATACATGCAAACTGAGCCCAACTCGTAAAGACTATTCAGATATTAATCACAAAGCACCAGAAACAGTCTTGATGACAAAGTAAATACCCTCTGACAAACATGATTTGAAAATCCTTCACTCTGCGTTTCAAGTTTCCATGCAAGCTTAGTAGAAAACACATGACAAAAGTCTACGGACGCTTCTGGAGTAACGGTACAGAGGACCAAAACTCTGGCAGTTCAGATAACTTGATGACTTTAGAATGGGGCACTGGAGTTGGCAACACCAACAAAATAGCATAACAAAAATGCATAAAGTGCTTTGCGATTTTCTGGTTTATTGACTCCTGATTAGTGGAAGTTCTTAGCTGAATTACAGGTAGGGATTTGGAGATCTTTCCCACAGCACAAGAAAAGATCAAAATCAGAGGTGTTTCAACATGAACTCTGTCACAAGACACCAGACTCTTCTACAAAGCCAAAAGATATCCTGATAACTTCTACCACCCCTAAGCCAACACATTTTCAGGGTCTGCTTGTTGTTTTTTTTTTCCATTAGCAACAGTAGACAAGTTTTTGCTTGTTCACTGGTGGCTACTTTGAAAAAGAAACGGAAAGCATAGAGAGGAATTTGTACCTGCTGGCTGTTGGGACACCTGAGGAGCACCAGATAGAAAAGTATTGTAGGAGGTTTTTGAGGGGAGCGCTGATGGTGTCATTTTTCAGTCACCTTTGGGGCTTTTAGACTATGGAGCCAGGAACTTGAGCTCCCCTTGGCAAGTCCTTTGCAGGGAGCATCCTTTCTGACTTGTGAATCCAATCATTATCATGGGCTGACAAGGAGTGCAACAAAACAATACGGTTTTCTTCAGTGAGCCTGTTTAATAAATCCTGGCAGCAAGCTGAAAGTAGATCATTTGAGAAATGTTAACATCTGAGGATTTTTTTCTTTACAGAGATATAAAAAAAAATATCCATATACTAGAAAACCTGCAAAAACTGTAATTTGTATGCTGTTAGAAAGAGATTTTAATGGAAAATTTCTACAAAGTAGTTGTTTTGCAGAATGCCAAGCACCAAAAGCTTCGACTGAGATCAATAAAGACTTCTGTTACATCACATTTCAGGTAATTAAACCTTGCATGACTTCTTTGAGAATATTATGTGCCGCTTTATTCTTTTTCCTAGTTGTTTTCAGACTATCCCAATTTCCACAGAAGTTGGTTTTGTGGTATTTGTTTCTTTCTTCCAGCCACTCTAAGAAATTAGTTTTCAGCCTAGGGTTTGTTAATAAACAATTAACATCTCCATGAAATTTTATGTGGAGGAATCTAAAAAGTAAGAGGCTTTTTTTGCTGTCACTCAGTTGGATGAAAGACTTTTGTCCTGAAGAATAATTGTTGTCGAGTATCTAATGAAAAGTAGGAAAAATGAATGCTGTGCTTTCTATGTAGCAAAACGAATCTTTGAACATACATTTGAAATTCTTTCAAAAATAGGGACATTTTACAAATAACTGGCAATTGCCTAAAGAGCTAGGGATAATAAATGAACTAAAGAATAACAGTGATCCAGTTCCACAGTTTTGTTCATAAATATATTTCAAAGTCTGTTGTGTTGCTGAGTGTTATGTGGAAGTATATACATTCTTGCTACTTTGCATTTAAAAAGAGTAGAATAAACTATTGACTAAGTTAAAGCTGATCCGATGTCCACTAAGTTGTTGGACAGTCTCCAAATGATGTCAACGTCTGTTGAAACTGGCCTTCCATATTCAGCGGAAAATTTAAGAACCAAAGTTACATTTGTCAAGGCTACCGCAGTGGCCAAGACACTACCTCAGTTAGAGCTACTTACAGTCTTTTAAAATTTAGCTGACGTGACAAGTAACTTTTACACCTCAGTCTGGGTGTACCCCACACATATCACTCATTGCATACAGTCTACTGAGTCCAACCATAGCTGCACACTACGTCTGATGCATGTAAGCCTGATCAATTGTGCGCACACACTACATGTGATATAGAAAATGCCAGCCCTTTATTTTTGATCCTTCTGAAGAGGAGAGGCCTGAGACAGAGCACCTTTGAATATGGCGGCTGTTATCTGCTTCTGTTTTTTTCCTCAGCCTACACCCACCTCATTTTCTAAAAACTTTCATCTGACAACCTAAACGTGGACTGTCACAGATCATATTCACTCAGAGACAAAAGAGGCACAACCAATTTTTGTTCATGAAGTGCTAGGATGGCAGTGACAGAAAGGCATAAGGATCTGATGCAGGCAGACAGCTATTGTACTTGCCAGCTACTACTAGTTGCACAAGTCTCTCAAGAGAACACACTCCTCAGTTTCCCTAGAAAAAAACTGGGTAGGTATCCTGCCAGTGCTAAAAGAAGTTATAAACTTGGCAACTCAGAGATTATAAGGTAGGACATATGTCTCTTCATGCTCTTTTATTATTTGTAGTCTTCTTAGTTCATCTGTATCACTTAGATCTTCTCTTTGAAATTCAGTAGACAAGACTGCGATAAAAAGTATGTTCTGCTGAATGTATAAAATGTGACTTTGTGAAATATGCAGAAAACAAGTATTCTATGCATAAACCCCATCTATAACATACCAGCATCTGGACAGATTTCTACATTACTAAATAATACTTTTTTTTAAAAAAAAAAAAAAAAAAAGTAGCTTGAAATAAATGCTTTTAAATACTTAACCACAGATTTATTGGACTATATCTCATATATATGTGCATTAATAGTTACCATATTTTTCATATAGAGAAAGACATAGGCTATGATACATAAGGATGCTAGGCTATATGAACTATGAAAGGTCAAGTCTGAAGTATTATTTGGTATTTGCTATAATCCATCGTTTTCTTTCAGGAAGTAAACAAAACCAAAACAGATCAGTTTTATCCAGTCTGCTGAGTTTATTTTCTATCCCTTTCTTATTCTCGGCCTCCAGAAATAATAAACTAGTTATATCTACTGACATTTTTCTGGAAGATTGATCTTCTCAGTCACACAGATTTTGCAAACATAATACCAGCTTGCATTTATATAGCTCATTTCATCTCAAAGAATCCCAAAACCTTCTACAAATTTAATGTAGTGAAATATATATTCATCCCACACTGAACATGGCCATCTCCAGGACAGAGTACACTATGTGACTAACTAATAATAGTTTAAGACAGGAAGTAAGAAAGAGTATTGTATCACCTGAAAAATTCAAGTCAAGATTTAATGTGTCTGCATATCAGTAAAACTATGCTCTGTATCTCTTTGTTTTCTGATTAATGAAAGCTGAGGACCCTCCACAGTGTCTTGGAAAAACTCCACTGGACATTGGCACTAAGACTGTAAGAAAGGCGGTACTAGACAGACCAGGAGCTCTTTCAATGCTGTGTTTTGGACAGCAAGCTGGCCATGAGCCAGCAGCGTGTCCTGGTGGCCAAGGAGGCCAGTGGGATCCTGGGGTGCATCGGGAGGAATATGGCCAGAAAGTCAAGGGAGGTTGTCCTCCCCCTCTGCTCTGCCCTGGTGAGGCCCCATCTGGAGTGCTGTGTCCAGCTCCAGGCTCCCCAGTTCAAGTGATACAGGGAACTGCTGGAGAGGGTCCAGCAGAGGGGTATAAGGTTGATGAGGGGGCTGGAACATCTCCCTTGTGAGGAAAGGCTGAGGGAGCTGGGGCTGTTCAGCCTGGAGAGAAGACTGAGGTGGGATCTTATCAATGTCTGCAGATATCTCAAGGGCGAGTGTCAAGATGATGGGGCCAGGCTCTTTTCAGTGGCACCCAGCAACAGTGGACAGTGGGCAACAGGCACAAACTACAGCATGGGACGTTCCTTCTGAAGATGAGGGAAAACTTCATTGCCTTGAAGGTGACAGAGCCCTGGCACAGGCTGCCCAGAGAGGCTGTGGAGTCTCCTTCACTGGAGACATTCAAAACCCTCCTGGACATGGCTCTGTGTAACCTGCTCTAGGAGAACCTGCTTTAGTGGGGAGGCTGGACTAGATGATCTCCAGAGGTCACTTCCAACCCTGACCATTCTGTGATTCTGCAATTTTGTTTCTGAGACAAATAAGTGGCTAGAAAAGGAGTTACATAATCCTGTTTCCCTAGGTCTTGCTCAGCCTGAAGGAGAGTCAGGGAATTTCTGAGCCAAAATAATGCTTTATTTAATAACTCTCCACAGAGTTTTCCCTCACAGATTTGCCCAGTTCCTCTTCATACCATATGCTTTTTTATCTCTGACTCCCTGAGACAAGATGTCCCAAGCTCAATTTTAAACAATTTTCACACAATGAAAACTCTGAGTTCACTTGACCTGAATGCCAAACCAAGTAATAACTATCACCACTTTTTTTCAGTGCCCCTCCCCTCTTTTATCAAATAGAACAGTGAACTCATTCCTTAATGACGTTCTCCAAAATCCTTACGATTTCAGAGATCTCTATTATATCTCTCATCATCTATCTCTTTTCTATAACTGAAAAATCATTTTCTCTTTATTAATTTCTCTGATTGTTGTTATTCTGTATTTTCTGCTGCAGCTGCTGCGTGTTCTTGCTATCGTCTCCTGTTTTACCACATTGTTTTTAGATGGGAGGAATTGCACTTTGCTGGTTAGCTTGCAAGGACACCAGGGCTTTACCCAGTGGCATAATAATCTTTCCCACTTTGATGTCTATTTCTTATTTAGCATGTTTTGCATAAACTTGACCTGTTGAGAAACCTCCTAGTTATGAAGATGACATAAACATTTCGAAGAGCAGGTGTTATCCACTGTGGCTCTGCAGAGCTCCCTGTCGCAGGACAGGCACCAGATGTTGCACTACCCCACAAATAGCCAGAATCAGCACAGCTGTGTGAAAAAGGAGGTGGGGAGGAAGTCTGTAGCAAGGAATAGTGCTGGACAGTGTGTGTTGGTAATCTCTGAAACGGTGCCTGCTGCAGCCTGTGCAGGGTCAAGCCCTGGAAGTCAAAAATAAGAAATGACTGTGAGTTCCCAGCCATACCACTGAGTTTTCTCCCTCTATATATATGTAAGGTCTTTCATCTTTTTTTTTTTTTTTTTTTTTCCACCCATGAAGACTTTTCTCACAATCACTTAATCATTTTTAGGAACAGCATTTATCATTTGTCATTTTCCAGAATGAAGAGATCACAGAGTACCTCAGGCATGTTTTCACCAAAGCAGTGCAGACATCATTTGTCTGATGATGGGTTGTTTCTCTGTATATTTAAACTCATCACCCTATTTCCTTCCTTCCCTGCAATATGCTTCTACTTTTCCTTTGCCTTACTGCATTTTATACTTATAACCATTTTGATGTCCACTTCTAAAACCCCAGCAATTTACATTTCTGATTTTCAAGTAATTTTATCTGACAAAAAAAACCCTGTCCTTCAGGTTATTTTTTTCCAACAATATTCTGCTCTTTTCTCTGTCTAAACTGCATTATTTTTCTGTGTTCATGTTCCAATTAGACTGATGTACAGCTCCAGCTGACATGTTCCTGCCTCTGCTATACAAATTTGTGTGCTTCCTCTGATATCTTTAATGGGCAAACAAAAAAAAATGTGAACTTAACATCAAATCCAGCCTACATTCCTCTCTTGTTTCCACTATCGCATGCCACTATGTAGTTTCATTACCCTTTTTTTACGTTTCTCTACCAGTATTCATTCCATGTTACGGGTCTTAAAGTACCAGCCAATTTGGATAATTTATTTTATTTTTTTAATATGATTCATGTGTATCGCCACAAGTGATGTTTTCCCTGCTAGGAAGAGTTATCTCTAGTACTTCTTATTCTTTGGAAGGACCTCATGCATAACCTCATACAACCTTTCCATAGTAAAATAACATCACATTCAGGATTCAGGGTTCAGTAAGACAATTTTCCTGGTTGTAAGGATAGAAGTAGTCCTGTCAGAGGCAAATGCTCGGATAGGGGACACACCTAAATGTAGCAGTTTAAGACATTTTTTTGCTTTAATATCAATGTTCATTTGAGAACATATACTAGAAATCTTTTTATACTATTCTTTGCACAGTGTCTTAGAGAGCCCTCTAACTATAGCACTATTTCAACCTTAACACAACCTTGTCTCATCCTCCCATACTGGAATCTAAAACCAGGAGAGGGAGGACAACCACACAGTACTGAGTGTTTTCCTTTCCAGAGCTCATTCTGGTGGTCTAGGGGGCAGTGATACTCATCTAAAGTCCCTGTGACTAGATGGAGCCACACAAAAGACAAACCCGGAGGTATTGTCCAAAACAGTCTTCTCAGTCCTACTGTTTGCTGGCCTCCAGCTCATCCACTTACAACCAACCATGTGTAGGTACCACCATCATAAAAGAGATGTGCTAAGCATGCTAATGGATATAAGAACGTTAAGGGAATAAGGATGCTAAGGCTTATGTTATCATAGTTTCATTAATAGTCATCTCTTATTCAGGACAGTATGAGGACAGAAACAGTAGTATATTCATCAATCCAGTATATTTATTAGGGCAAAATAATCAACGAAGCAAAAATGTGAATACACTAAAAGTTAAAGCAAATTTAATAAAGATAAATTTTATTTTCTAAAAACTTGACAACTTACTGATGTATAAATACAAATGTAGGGGGGGTTTTAAATATGTTTATATGCATATATTGGAAACAAAGAGGAAGAGATACAAATGTTCTAAATAAATATTACGCATGTGCTTACAAAGGGCAGAGATAATAATAAGTTTATTTTGTATATGTATTGTTTGTGAATTAAGATGCTGGTTGCAGTACAAGCCACAGATACCAATAGCAAATCGCAGCCCTACAGTGTTCAAATACTCGTTTCTTTAAGGTGCCTGTTGGGCTTTCTCATGTTCTGTTAAACATCAAATTTGTTGACAAGAATGAGAATATGACTTGTTTTTATCTCCCCATCATAGGCAAATGCTGGGGAAAGGAGTGAAGTGGTTGTTTTTGTTTTAGTATATAAAGTGCTTGTATTTCTCTTAAAATGGAGAACAATGTGCTGATGATAAGACTAGAAGAAAGAGAAACAGCTGCACTTGATAGAAATTCCACATTCTGGTAATTAAATCCACAGTGTTGTCTGCCAGAAATTTCTCTTCTTCATCCCATAAAATCCCTGCCTTTCACAGGTGCTCAAATGCAGCTATACATACACAGCTACGGTGGCACCATCTGCACAAGTGACTTTGAAATGTTATTTTGCAGAAACATCACAGATAAAACAGGGTAACTCTTATCAGGAAAATATTAAGAACAAGATATATAGCCTCATCACGCATCTTTCAGGTAGGGACACCACACAGAGCACCTGCTGCTCAGCACAACAAATTAATCCAACCTCACCTCTGAACTTAGCTGCATATAAATTAGAGTGGCAAACCAAGAAACTGGAATGCTTTATCATCTGCTTATAATGGCAATTGGAATTAAAACTAATCATAACAATGAAATAAAGAGCTAGATAAGTGAAAACAGTAGAGCTTATGGGTTGTTCATATGCTCAGACTGCCCTTAAAGGGTGCCATTCATTACATTATCCCCTAAATACTATTTGGAAAAAAGACTGACAGTTTTATATTAACCATTTTAGATTAAACAAGTAACTATTAAACTTGTTTATCTGACAGCTCATGGTCACAGCTTGAATAAAGCTCTTAATTCCACAGTTTCAGCTAATCTTTAGTTTGAAAGACAACATTGTATGCTAAATCAAAGAAAATCACAAGTTTCAGATTTCTTTTATCCAAATCCTAAAAACAAAAATATAAAATCTGTAACAGGATTGTTACTTAAATTTTAAAATGTCCTTTACTTTGCTCCTCATAAATTGGAGCCGATCAAAAGGGAAGGAATTCAAATTCATCCTCAGTACCTGAACATCAGTATGGTGAATAGTTTTTGAAATATTAGCAGTCTACAGAACTAGGGAAAGAATTCAGATTAATCATTAATGCAGGAATGACCTGGCTTATTAGGGTGATGTATCTTGCACTTCCTCACTGGTTTTCTGCATTTTTCACAAGGGCGAGTTTTTCTATTCTTACTTGACTGCTACTGGAAGAGCTGATAAATCTCAAGAGATGCTTCTCAAGCACCAGCAGAGTCGTCTCTGACAACCCATAAACATGGCATAGTTCTCAGACATTAGGTGAATCAAATTCACTTTTTAGGAGAAAAGAAAAAATAGAAAACACAAAAAAGGACTAACTTTTTGCTTTGGGGTTTCTCAGATCCTCCCACGAAACTAGTAATCCCCCTAATAACAGGAAATAATTGTACAAATTTAACAGAGTTCAAATACAACATGGTTTTAATCTCATTTCCCAAAGCCATCCTTCAAAAACTCATTACCAGTCATAAGAACACTACTATGGCTACTACTGGTCTTGTAGCTATTTGAGGATTAAAATCCTAAAATAAAAGAACATCGTGTATTACTTTTAGTAAATTACTCAAATATATTCTATAAATAACAATAACCCCTTTTTTTACTTGAGCAGGCAGTCTTTTGACATAAAAGTGAGTAGAAAAAATCACATTTTTAAAGAATCACTTAACACTTAAATATCTTTGCATTTTGGTCAGTTTGTGCAATGACCTCACTACATAAATTTAAATACTACATAAAGCCTGTCTCTGTTTATCCTAGAAGCCTATATGTGCCAAATAATACCTCTTTGGATTTTCTACATTTATTTTTACCATGCTTTTTCTCAGAGGATACTGACTATTAATCAATGCTATTTAATTATTCCAGGTGAGCATATGATATTTTATTTGCGACCATATGTGCCTTTGACCTTCTTTATTGGCATGTTGAAAGATGCTTACAGCTAATTTATCACAACTTTTAAAAGTGAAGACTAAGGGATTTTTTGCGTTTGTTTCTTGTCAAAATGCATTTGTCAGATATAATGGCTCTTAAATCAGTTCAAACAATGACCATAATTTTCAAGCATCAGTATCATGCAACTTTTTCCGGAAAGCACTTTAGTTACCAGAACTATGAATCCTATGGAAAGATTCATGATGCAGATATTACCTATATATGTTGTCATGTTTATAATTATTTGTTAGCTAGAAAGATTCTTTACAACACAGCTGTAGCTGAAGACCTTCATTGTCATATTAAACTATTTTTCATTAAAAGCATATTTTTAGAGAAGAAAAAGCAAGTTTAATGTAGAAGATGGTGCTGCCTCCAAAGTACTCAGCTGCTGATTCCTCTCTTTTGCCTAAAACAGGTGGTTATCAACAACAGATGGCACTGCAAAACATATGTAACTTTCAAAGCAATAGTGTGTGACTTCTTCGAAAATCAGGTTGCCTGTTCCATTCACACCATCCTTGCTCCCTTGAGACACTTGATTCAGCCTTCCACCTCCATCCCTTCACCTGCTGTCATCTTTGTGGCCTGGACTCCAAAGGAGCTATTTATTATTTTGACTGCTAAATTAGCATAAAGAGCAATCTCCTTGTAAGCCAGGACACAAGACACCTTTTAATAAAGATTTTCCATATTACTATCAAATTAAGCCATTCCTTTGTCAGAAGCCAGTTTGCAATTTAAGGAAGTAGTTATTTAGAGAAATGAAAAGCTTAACCTGAATCATGTAAAATAAAGCTCCCTAATGTGAGATATCATCTAGTGCCAAATAAATATTACCTTGATAAAATATTCAGGCAGGTTTGTGGGTTGTTTTTTTTTTTTGGTGAAAGAGTAATTAAAATAAAATTTAATTTGTAAAATATGTACCATTTTCATTCACTACAAAACATTTTCCATCAAAAAGTCATGTATGACAATGCCTGGTATCGGTTGCAGGACAAACAGGTCTTTATTAGACCTACTCAAGAAATCTTCAGTCTTCTCCATCTGCGAGATACCATTCTTGACTTGTCATTATTCAAACAGCAAGAGCTGAAACCAGTCTTAATGGAATATTTTTGAACTAGGAGGTTAGCCAGCTCTTAATTTCAGGAGAATATACTGTCTGACTTAAAGGCCTGAGATAGTATAGCCTCACAGCATACAGGAGTCTGAAAAGAAGAGTCTAATATAAAATCAGAAGAGTATGAAATATAAAACTTTTTCAAGACAATCAGAAATACAGGGGGGCTTAATGAGATATAAGTTGCTGTATGGGTCAGAAGGAAGTCACTGGTCAGCTAGAATTTTTGTAGGAAGGAAATGCAAGGTTTTGTTGAAGTTTTCAGGCATGAATCTTGAGTCCTGGTTCAGACTATAAGGTTTAAGAAGTCCCCAAAGCTTGAACAAACAAACAAAAAAAAATCCAAAGAAACAAACCTAAACAAAACAATAAACCCCCACAAACCCGTATAAAGAAGCCCTCCCAATTTACTCAAATGTAATCAATGAATATTTGTTAGCAATAAAGAAGTGGCTGGTGTTTGCAGAATAAAAGCTTTTCCATTTTATAGATTATGGGGTTTCCCTTGAGGAAAAGAAGCAACCCAACATATAACCCAGGCTGTACTCTAAATCTTTCCTGACAGCATTTTCTGTTCATAGCACTGCTGATGAATCTTGTCTTTCAATAAGAAACTTGGTAGTTGTCAAAACATAATTGGGTTCTTTTTTGGTAGCTGTGAAAGTGTCTACTAATGCTAGATTAGAATCATTTCAAAAGACCTGCAAGGCTGAACAGTGTTAACCCTACCCTATATAACCTCTAACTAGAGCTACAAGAAACAACTGAGATACCTGCTTCACAAGGTATGGTTGTACAGAAGTGATGATGTCAATGACAACAAACAAAAAGGCTTCACAAAGGCTTTTGTCACATCTATATTTCATAAGTCAGTCTGTTCTACATTAATTTTTGAGTAGTCTATGCTTGCCCTTCCACAGGTTTAGAGTAATGAATGCAAGTAGCAAATACAGAGGTAACTCATAACTGCTTTTGACAACCCTAATTTTTAAACACCCATTCTAGTCATATATGATAACTACTATGAACAAAGCTGCAAGGTCGGAGTGTCCAGATGCTACCAGCTTAACTGACAGCTTTGCTGTCCTTCCTCATGTGTTGGTAGCTTTGGTTTGATTTGTTTTGTGTTCTTTTTAAAATTAGCAAGTCAAGTAAAGAAAAAGCAGTTAATAATATCAGAATTATGAAAGCCACTTCTTTTATACAAATAATGTATTTTTATGCTTTACATATACAATATAAAATGTGTATCATATGTATAATAACTTTGATATAAATATCAATGTATTTTATAGTTATAAAAATTGTTACAGTTTCTTTAAGCAGTCTTCTAAACTCGGGCCTGTCTACCTTTCTAGAAAAAAAAACAACAAATTCTGTGCCTACTGTGCATCTCTGGATAAGTGGTATATATTTTTTGGGGCATCTATGTACTTGAAAACTATCTATAAGTACCACATAACAATTTCCCTGCTGTTTTAAAAGCTTTTGCCTGGAGGACTTGTTAAACTAGTCACATTTCAATTATCCAACTGTTAGGAATCAGCTTGGAATGCCAGTCATCTACTTAGATGAAATTTCTGCTTTGCTCAGCTTTTGTTGCCTGACCACGTACACATTATTTATTCTTTCCATATCTTATATCTCTACCACAGTAGCACTGCAATGAGGAAAAAATCCAAGCCTGAAGAACATAACTATGCTGTGGTATCGAACATCTGTGATACACACTTACAACCAATGTTGAACAATCTGTATATATTTTCAAGCAAATCAAACTAACTCTTTCAAGTGTGAAATTCACTTAGTGACCGGAATTAGAAAGATACTAACACCACATCATCAAGCAGTCAGCTGAAGAGCACTGTGGTAGCATATTTATGCACACAAAAGCAAGATTTCAAACCTCCGGTACATTGGAGCCTTGACAGGAAAAGGAGTAGAAGGAAAGACTTTTCCTGGGAGCATTTAATTTTGATTCATTAGCACATATTCAGAAGTCAAAAGTGCTAGTACCTCTTATTTAAACAATCCAAAACTCTCCATGTTGAAAAGGCAGCAGGACTATAGACACTGCGAATTAACACCACGTGCTCGGCACTGTACATGAGGGATGCTTTGTGTGAGCACCAGCCACAAGTCTGCTTATCACTGATCTAGACTAGGACAACTTATTTGCAAGACTGGTGGTGGTTGGATGAGGTGCAATACAGAACATTTTAGGCAACCATCTGATTTGCAACAAAGATCAAAAAGAGGTATGCATTTTACTTTCATGTATATAGGAGAACTGCCTGGTGAAGAAAGCATGCTGCTTTTAAATCTGGTGAGTGAAAAAGGAAGTTACATGATAAAATTTCCAGCATATTTGATGAATATTTTATCCTTCTGTTTTGAAATATTTACAAAACACACATTTTTCTCCTATTTCAAAGAAAAATAAGTATACGGGGGGAAAATCTGCTAAAGCTATGTATTCCTCTGACAGCATTGATTTGATTACTAGGTTTTATGCCAAAATTATACAGGATTACTTAGCAGCATAAGGGATTGCAATATGTCAGAGAAGTTGCAATCTAAAGCCACGTAACTTTTCAAAGCATCCATAATGGTCAGACCAAGTAAGAAAATTAAGCCACAACTAACAGATGCTTTAGGGTCACAGGACTGCTAAGAACACCAACCCTGTCACTGTTTGACATCAGATGCTGGAAAGATGCCAAACCTACAATAGGGGTCAGAAACACCCTGAGGGCAACCACAGAATATGTCTCATATGCAAACTGGCAGACATGAGAAATGTCCAACGTGAAAGATAAAGGGTCATTACTCATATGTGACCCAGACTCCACTAAAAAGAGAAAAATACATTCCAATGACACATTCTGGTGACAAAATCTACTTGTACCACTGGATCACAGTCACAGATTAACCCATGAACCTCTGTGACCTTCATCTGAGAGAAGTTACACAAGTGTATTTTGATGCATGTCATAGAACTCTAGAATGGTTTGGGTTGGAAGGGACTCTTAAAGGTCATCTAGTCCAACCCTCATTGGACATCTTCAGCTAGATGAGGTTGCTCAGTCCCACCCAACCTGACCTTGAATGTTTCCAGAGATAATATGTCCACAGCCTCTCTGGGCAACATGTTCCAGTGTCTCACCACCCTCACAATAAAGAATTTCTTCCTTATATCTAGTCTGAATCTGCCTTCCTTTAGTTCAAAACCACTACTCCTTGTCCTGTCGCTACAGGTCCTACTTAAAAGTCTCTCCCCATCTTTAAGTATTGAAAGGCCACAATAAGGTCTCCCCAAAGCCTTCTCCAACCCAAACATCTAACCGAATGCTGTACCAGATACTTCATACTTACTCTGCATATAAACATATACCAGTTTTAAAGTGACAGAAATAATTTCCTAATCTACTTCACTTCCAAAGCTAGGACTCACCTTGATAAAGGAAACCTGAAGAACTACTAATTCTTCCAAAGCCACTGCACTAAATATGCATTCTTTCAGTACAAGCAATTTGGTAGGTAAATGGGTAAACAGAATGACCATGCTCCAGCAGAGCTGATGTATGGCCCACATCCAGGGAAGCATTTAGTACAAACAAGATGATCCTAAAACTTATTCCTAGTTTGACAATTTTCAAACCTGAGCAAACCAGCCAACTCTTTTAGTAGGAAAATAAAAGTTTCTATGAAAACTTTTCACTTTGCATATGTCCTAGAAAAAAACTAGTTTACAGTAACCAAAAATAACGCAACAAAAAAGCAACCAAAGCTGACCTGTTTTTTCTAAGGGGAAAATTATTTGGAAATTACTAATTACCCTGTTATTCCCTAACTCCGTGTTCCCTTTCTATGTTTTGCTGCTAAAAAGTCATGGAAAGAGATATAGGGACTTAGAAATCAAAAAAACTATAAGAAAGTACGTTTCAAAATTCGTTTATTTGAAGAATCAAATCTTATTTTAGAGAAAATGTTAACTTACATTTAACTTAATGTAATTAAAAGTATACCAGTTCTGCAAATAATTAATCCGCCATAATAAAAATGACCTGGCATGGCTTAATCAACCTAATCAACATGTATATACATTTATCCATATGTTTTTACGTATGTTTATCCTTACATAAACTCAGACACGCTATTGCTCTGTATTGAATGGATTGTAAGATTAATTCAGGTGTTATTTGTTTTCTTTTTCCTGCTAATTGCAATACATCAGTATAGCTAGTGAAGTATTGTTTAAAGTGGTGTGATCAAACCACAGGACAATATCATTAATCTAGATGGGAGTTTTTCAAAAATCACAGAATACAATGTGGAAAGTCAAGATTCCTTAGTCCTAGCTTCACTATTATCGGATGAAATTTTGATCCATAAATCACAGGGGCATGCTCATCTCTGACAGTAGCAACTATTACTGGATAGTTTCAGTAATAATGTAGAACTTTTTCTTTAAAAAAAAAAAAAAAAGAAAAATTTTGCATGGTACACTAACTTGTCCCTTGAAAGATGCAAGTTCATGTGGAAAATGAAAATGTTTCTGCTATGGAGAAAGTAATTGCTGAGAAAAAGCTAGCAGTATGTTTGCAGGGGGATTTTTCACTCTAGTAGTCAGACAAGTAACAAAACTATTGCACCTCTGACATGTTGTTCTTTCCATGAAGGTTACTATCAATAGGAAAAAAGCAAAAATCTTATTAAAATAGAGTAAAATAACTCTCCAGACAACTCTGTAAAAGGTGTTTATCTCTCTTCTTTCCATGTTATTCTTTATTCTGGACTTAGTTTCATAACCAGACCAAAAAAACCACTTTCCAGCAACAATGTGGCTTGTAAACTGCTTTAACAAATATTTCCCTTTCCCTTTAGATTTAACTATGAGAAAAAAATACTTGCTTGATTAATAAAAAAAAAAAAAAAAAAAAAAAAAAAGTAACTGGACAGCTTTACCTGCTTCATACTTACAGGAAAAAGGGAAGTTTGGTATATGTACTGTTATTGTGCCACCAGTATTTCAGCAATGGGCAGACATCAGTTCCGTTTCAGATAACAGGACCTTCTTTTGTCCAGCAGTATGAGCAACTCAAACTGCCCATGCTATACTAGAGAAAGAACTCCTAAATAAATCACCACCTTCTGTTGATGCAGAAGAAATAGAAGCATCACAGACAGTGGAATTTCCATCAAATAGCACTTTTAGAAAACAAAACATAGAGGCACAAAGGGGTGATCTTAGTCATTTACATGCTTATATTTTGGATATATTTGGGGGGGTGGAATAAAAATAAAATAATAAAAAAAAAAAGATTAGGATGTCAAAACCCATTTTCTGGAATCCAGAGCTTGCAAAGATGCAGAGCTGCATGAGTAAAAATAAGAGAGAAGAAAAGTTTGCATGTAGGGTAATAAAACAGCTAAGAAGAGGTCACAAGGCAGTAGTGTAGCAAAAGCATTTATTGTGAACATGAAGGAAAAGTGACTCCTTTTTGAAGTTATTAAGGCCACTTCAGCCCTGCTTAATTGCCCAAATACTCCGTCTGTGGCAGATGAGAGAAACGGTTCATTACTTAACAAAGCTTATGGCATAAGCAGGAGGTAAAATACTGTGGAATTTGAACCCTCTTGAGCCTTAATAAGTGTTCACAATTAGAGTATACTTTGAATAAATTTTAAAGCAGGGATGAGGCCTGAATCTTACTAAAACTCCAACATATATAGTCCCACAGCATTCACAGGTGGCAAAATGATCACTTCTTTTTCCATAATTTTAGAAGGCTGCTCTGAGACATCTTTATTTCTTAATTCCCTGCCCTCTCTTTTACTACCACCCTATCCTAAATTTTCATCTTATCTGTTTCTACTTGAAGGAAGCACTATTTCACTCTTTTCTTTTTTTTTTTCTTTTTTCTTTTTTTTAAATAGAAATATGTGTGTGTACTTCTATAATTTAGAAGCCTGCTGGCTACAGGACTATTAAAACACATTGGATGTGAAAGAATGCAAAGGCAATGGCAAGCACTGCTGTCCAGTCCTAGGAAGGTCAGCCATGATAATTGGGCAGTGAATTCCCCACAGAAATACTGTTTTCAGTTCTACTGCATCAGCTCTTTAAACTCTTTATAGCAGAGATGCCTCAGAGGAGAGATGGCTGTAGAAAAAGTACATCCAGGTAGTACAAAGATGTCATTACCGTACAATAGTGACTAATTCCAATACAGTCTGAGGGATGGCCTCAAAAGGGGAGAAGTAAGTTTAAGTTTTATTTTTGCAGGAACTTGGAGTAATTGCTCTTCCTCTGGCTGTCCCCACTTGGAAAAAGCAAGGGAATGCACAGGGGGTGTGCACCCGCTCCCAGGAAGAGATAAAGAAGGAGGTGGCTGGCAATACTAACATATTCACAGAAAATATGAAAGTTATCAGAAAGGAAAAGATTATGGATATCAAAAGATTGATAGTTGCTGTATTTTAAAGAAAGTTGTTCCTTTACATTTCTGTCAGACAGGTTTTTCTTAGTCTCAGTCCTATATCCAGTAATGTGGGAGATTATCTTCCCTGCGCTTGGCAGAACAGAGTGAGGGCAAGGGGAGACTTGAAGAGGATCAGTCGCATGGTAGGGTGGGTTGTCTATTAAGGATCTGGTGTGTACCATATGCCTTGGGAGCCACATTCTTAACACCGGTGTTTTCTTCAGCTGTAGGAGGGAGAGAGGAGGAAAAAGGCAGAGTGAGTTGTGAACACCCTCAGGGGTGCTGCTCAAGGGCAGGCATTGCAGGTCTCAATGTTGTGCCAAAGAACTGGCTGGTAAGTTCAAAACAAGAAAAAGACTGAACTCTGATTCGAGTTTTAATCTTGACTTGAATCTTTGAATCAAGTTTTAATGCAGGGATGCATGAGTAGGGTCACAGTGAGATTACACATTATTCTTTGGAAAGATCATGAACTCAAAGCTTCAAATGCATTTCTGTCTCTCCACTTAAAACTTGGAAATAGGAACATGACAAAAATGCAGTGTCCTTGTTTCTTCCTTAGACAGTGAGAGATGATGACCAGCCATCAAAGAAATCATAGAAAAACTTTCTGTTCATAATCTTCACTTTTCCATGAATGTTATTAACTCTGCAATAGCTTTACAAAAAAAAAAAAAAAAGCAACCCAAACAAAAAAAAAGTCAAATATAGTCAAAAGAAAAGAAAAGTTTACAAACAGATTTGGTTTTACAAAGTTATTTTCTTCAGAAAACATATAGTAGCCTCAACTCAACTTGTGCAAGCAGAGGTTTCCAACAACCCTTTCTACAACAAGGCTTATTGTCCATAACTCGCTGCCTCAAAGATCTCCTCCCTTCCTATACATGCATTTCAGTCAAGGCATCATCCAAATATTAATTCGATCGTCAAAGAGTATCACAGAGTGATTTCCTAAAGGTGAAGGGGTGAAAAGACAAGAGCTTCTATCTTTACATAAAATAGGATTTTGGAGGTTTGTAGGTGTTAGAAGGCTTGAAAGGCAGAACTCTTAAAGGGTTTTCTGCTAAGTGGACACTAATTTGATGTGCATTGTCTTGTTGACAAATGCAGCTTGTCACAGAAGCTGTATTTCCCTAACTGCAGAACCAATTGTATGCAAACATCTCCATACTTTGTTTCAACTTCACTTCTTCATTATTAGAAAGCAGAGAAAGCTGAAAAAATAAGAAAAGAATCTTCCAGACAAACTTAGACATGGACTTTCAGGCATAATACATTAGAAACAGCCCTGTTGAGAGCACAAGTCACCTCCAGATCACCCTAGGTCCTGAACTCTGCCAGTGTACAAAACAAGTAGCGTACACAGGAGAACACAGAAGTGCACTCATTAGCAAATCAATACAGCAAATGGATAAAGTTCTCTGACTAGAATTAATGATGGAAATCCACATCATTAACTTGAAATGAGATTTTCTATGGTCTGTAGTCTCAAGCTAGTCTTCAGATGTGCATCACTAGTTGTGAAGAAAAGATGAAACACAGTACACAAATTTTAAACCCATTATACCTACACCCAGCTATATCACTAATACTACACTTTTCTTCACTTTTCCAACATGGCAAAACACATACAAGCCACTCTTATTTCAAGTAAGAGGAATACCTAGCAAGACTTCTACTAGTAAAATATTATCTCCTTTCATTATGAGATGGAGAGTTTAACACTATTTTATTGTTTATTACTTAATTATTATTAATGAATACTATTATGTCACTACCTGATACAGAAATTATGCTTATCCTTTATTCTGTTCTGTGCTGCTCTGGGAAACAGAAAGATTTTTGAGTAAACATATTGTTCTAACAAAGAATTTATTTTCACGCCACCGCTCACAAAATCAGTCCATGCAATCAGTTCAACTATAAAGCTTTAACAAAAAAAAAAAAAAAAAAAAAAAAGGGGGCGGTGGGGTGGGGTGTGGAGGGGATGGGGGAGGAAGTAAGACAGAGGCAGAGAGAACTGTCCCTGCATACATAAGGAACTATAAATTAGAAGCAATCTTTAATGCTGAAGTCACACTCAAGCTCCATTCTTGGATCCTGAAGAAACTGCTTTGAAGTTAAGATGTATTAGACCATGAGGACCAGAAGCAGGCACTGGGAAATGAATTCGCTGTACCTGAGTTATTAATACATCATTTTTCTTTAATGCAACTAAATTAATTTTTTTATATATACAAAATGTGAAATAATCCCATCATTCTGTTAAAAGAATAAAACTACAGTAGTTACTGTAACTAGTTTTTTGCCCAGCTATAAAGCAAAAGAATTAAAGTATCAGGAGTTTCAAAGTTCAGCAGCTTCACTACATTTCTGAAGCTGGCATAAAGTATATTTTTATCCAACTGTCAGTAATTACTTCAGTAGTGGCTTCAGGTCCTTGCACGATTCCACTACTGTACAACCCTTCCACAAAAATTTGCAGTGCTTACATGATCAGACCACAAAGGAATGGTCTCTTAGCATCTGGGGTTGGATACAGAAAAAGAGCAAATACATCAAACGAGATTAGGATTTGGTTATGCTTCTTAGCTACTTTTCATCTTATAGCCATTAGAAAAATTCCATACGGTATATAAGAAATTGCACTGTATCTTTATGTAAATTGTCAATGGTGCATAGAGCTCTGCATGAATGCTAGAGGTGAATGTGAAGATCTGCAGATCTGATGGAAATAAACAGGAAAAAAATAATAAATTTCATGCCAGAATCAAGAAAGAAGGAAAGGAACTGAAGTGCCCTAGATTTCTGTACTATAAATGTTAAGCAAAAGCAATTTCATACAAGCCAGCTATCAGTAAACTATCAAGGGGAAAATATTGTAAAGCTCTATTGCAGCAAATACCTTTCTTGCTCCCATTTTCACGAAAAGTTAGCACAGCCCCCAGTGTCTGATGCTACAGTATGGGGAAAACATAAGGTCCTCTGTCAGTGACTAGAGTTTTTGCACCATGAGCCTACTAGGAAGCCCAACTGGGATCAGGGACATATTTCCCATCTCCAACCACCATCCTTCCCTTCCCTTGGCCAAAGGCCAAAACAAAAACACCATACTCCAGCCTCCCAGGGACCAGGAAATAGAAGCCCTAGGTGAGATCCCAGCGAGGCAGCCAGTTCCAGCTGGCACCATGACCTTCAGGACCTGCCTCAAGACACCCAGGAGAGCACTCTGTGCAGAACAGACCTGACTCTGAACAACTCTGCAATAAGACCGTTGGAGTTACAGATGTGGAGATTTTCCTTAAAAATTGCATGACCTTCACAGTTACTTCTCCACACTATGCAGCCACCCTACTGTATAAAAAGGTTATCTATTAGTATTTTAATAATAATTATTATAATAACCAAAACATCCAGTGCATTAAGGCCCTCATTAGAAGTACTATTCTACAGAAACCTTTTAAAACAGGTTACAGTAACTCAGCTCATCAAAATCAGAGGGTAAATCCAACTCTTGACTCTGTGTCCAGACTGTATCTGCTGCAGGTTTGACATTTCCACTTCTAGAAAGGCCACTTTGCCTCATGAAACTCATCTTCTTTTAATGTCAATGAGACTATTAATAAGTTATTGTTGATTCATCTCCCAAAGGGGCTGGGAAGTGAAATAATCGTTTGAGAGGTACTTTGAGATCATAAAAAGATGATCGATTATTCCAATTTAACATACTTGGTGCTCACTCTGATCTATGCACCTTATTTTACACAAATAAACTTATACAAATATATCAGCTCCTGCCTTTCTTTTATTTATGCCTTCAGTTGTATACTGATAAAATATATATGGCGTACAGTCTTTACTCAAGGCAGTGTGGAACTGAGTAACACAATAGGACCAGACAGACAGACTAAACAGGTGGAGCTTAATAACAGGAGCAGTCATTATGTCATGTATGTTTGACTGACACAAAAAGATCAAAAGAATCACTCCTCAAAAAGCAGCTAATTTTTTCATTATCAGCTAATGAGTTTCAGCCCAAGTTGAAGAGTTTTGTTCAGTAGTTGTGTATTAACAGATCAACTACCTACCTATTCAACCATTAAAAAATAACTTTAAAAGGTAAATGTCATTACTTACCAAGGAGCACTACATGTGGCCTTTAGAGGACTACAGCAAGTTTATACAGTTACATACGTCATTTGCCACAGAGAACTAACCCAATGAAAATTTTACCAAAGCTAAAAATGAAATATTTCAACATGAGATGCACCAGGTGGCATGCATTAAACATGCACAAATATGTATTTATATATTCCTCAGATTTTATAAAGTAATTTAAAAGTAAATAAGATAAAATTGTTTTATCCTTGTTTTAGGGACAGAGCGCACTAAGCATTTTCTGGATCTGTGCAGAGAAGAATTTTTTGTTTGTTTGTTTTATTACCTCCTAACACTTCTGGCTACCTCCTGAGACAAATTCACCCATCTGCTGAGTAGCAGCAAAATTCTGGTGTCTGCAAGGTATCGTAGCAGAGATGGTCTTTTCATATGTAGTCTCAGGACTCATTAAACTAAAAGCTACTGCACATTGCCTGCTCCAGGTTAACTCTCCACACACATGATCTGCAGGTCACTCTACAGTAAACATCAGACAGTTCAGGGATGGCTATCTCTCACTGTCTTGTGCCATACATAAGGACAAGAAGAGCCAAACAGACATTTACCTCACAGAGCTGACAGGTAGTGACTCAACATTTGCTCTGTCTTATTTGGTTTCAATAAATGCTACAATGCACAGTGCAGGCCAAATTCTCTGAAGCTGTCAGCAGTTAGCAAGATGACAGTCAATCTCAAAAGTTCCTCCAAATGACTTCCAAGCATAGATAAAGAAGCAAAGAGTGAAGTCTTACCTGTGGAATCTTGCTAATCACAACTGAATAACAAAACAACAAACCCAAAACATTCTCAAAAACTAACATCTCACAAGTCATGAAATAGAGCTTGAACTTGGTCAAAACATTCCAGACAACCTGTTGATGAGCAGTAAAAATATGAAGTGAACGTACTTGATGCGCAATGAGTAACATACTGATCTTGCTTCTTGCCCTCTGAAGACCTCAAGTACAACTTATTCTGCATGTAACCAGAAGAAAATATATATTCAGGAAGGACTAGAAATGAAGGACAGGAAACTTTTTCCCCTCCCTCTTTGTATATTGACATAGGGGATTTTTTGTAATTCTCAGGCAGAGTAGACTCCTCCATGCAAATGATGTGAGGGTAGGGATTGCATCTGCTTGGATACATTCTTCTCCAAGGAATAATGGTGAAGCAGCACTCTGTTTTAGCAGTGCTGGCAGCACTAGTATTAGTAACTACGCAGCTGAGACAAATACTCATGTGGTGTCTTTTAAGGAAGTAGATCAGAAATGCTAGCATTTTTACATCTGCTTTCAGTTATTCTGGCAACTGTGATCAGAACTAGCAGTGCCATAAAGCAGAGAGAAATTAATGGTCAAAAATAAAGGCAATTCAGGCAGATTCTGTATGTTTTCCTCTACCAGATGTCATTTATTGGTAAAAACATGTATTGTGCTACAATGTATTAGTTCCTGAGAGGGCTGGAGTTGGAGTTGCAGAATTTGTTTTTATTTTTGCCTGGATTTGCATGCGTGCACATGCACACACACGCACAATTTCATACTTCGCATAAGGATAAATCCTTAGAAGTAGAAAGACAGGCATTGAACAGAACAATCGCTTCTTCTCCCTAGGACACCTGGGAGTACCAACCATATTTACCTTATTTTCATTTATTTATAAATTAATTTATTTCATTTATTTATAAATACTTATGTCATGTTTATTTATACAAAGGGAACTGTGTCAACTACAGTGATTGAGGAACATCTTCCAAATTAGCAATAAGGGTGTTTATTTACACATTTATATAAAAGAATGCGGAACAGAGCACCCTAAACAAACACTTCAGCCAAAAAACAGCTCCCATCCCTAAAGTGCGTTCCAGGGCCAAGCAGTATCATCTTGCCGACAGACCCCAAGCCACAGTAACCAGTTCTGTCTCTGGTCTCTGGACTAGATGAGGCAGGGCAGGTCCACAGAGCCCTGTAGTGTTTCATACTCTATGAAAAGGGCAACTCCTCATTTCTAAGGTTTTGGTTTCTGCTAATATAAAGCAGTGAAAATGTATTACAGGACAGCAAATCTATGTCTGCATCTGATCAGAGCAATGTGATGATTCATGAATGCCAGAAAAAATCTCACTATCGTGCACCACCATACAATTTACATAATTTTTTTCATTTGCTCTCACATGCACTCTAATAAGATCATTTCTGCTTCAGCTTCCATAGTGGGAGTTCCCTGAGGACTGGATTTCTTTATCACTTTTGATGGCTGAACACTTTCAACCTTCAGCTTGCATCTGGGCAAAAGATACAGTGAAGAATAATAAAATAAATGTCCTGTCATCACTTAGTGATAAAGTGCAATGAACTAGTCATTGCATGCTTTTCAATTTTACAGAATACTTGGTTATGTTATGCATCAGAGTCTTTATCTTTTATATTTCTCATTTCAGTCATTTGAAAACCATTAGTCAAATCCCCACACATCTAAAGCCACTTTAAAAACAATTATTTTGAAAATAAATTAATTCTAAATTCCTTCTATGTACTTGTGATCTGTCATGCCTTTCAAGTTCAAATGTCTTAAGTTTTACATACAGACACAAGGGTTTAATTTTAAAAACTCAAAAGGAGAGTCTGGGGACTGGGACTTCAATAAAGGCCATAATTGTCTTTTTTAAAGAACAAGGCATGGCGACAATTGCCTCTTGTTTCCTTGCTCACCTAAAGGATTCCAGTCATTGGTTTAATCCAACCGAACCCTCAATTAAGCAACAAAATTCAAAATCAGAGTCCAGCTGAGTGGTAGAGTATAAATGTGTATCAGAAACTCTGGACACAGAACGCATTGTAGAAAATAATGTCCAGAGTAAAACTGAGCCACTCTGAGTAGAGTATGGAACAAGTCTCTTCAGTGCTGTGAGTGTGAATCATTTAGCCTTTGCCTTCTCACATTAACAGAGAGAGACACTCTAATATGAGGATGAGGAGACAAGACTCTAAACTTATGCATATTTTTCCACTAAACTTTTGCATATTTTTCAGGAAGAGGATAATGAGACATCTTCCTTGAACAAGTATTTGAAGGATATTTTGATCAAACTAACTCAAAATATTTTGGCTCAGATACCAAACAGCACATTAATCTGGACACTGACCTCAGAAATACAGGTCTGTGCTCCACTTCCTCCCCTGACTTCTTCCATTCTAGCATGTGAAATATCTCACCCTGCCTCTCCATCCCGTCTCATGAAAAGCCTATGCTAGGAAAAAAAAAAACAAACAACAATTTAACCACAGAAACAAACAAAGAAAAAACCCCATGAATCCCCAGTAAGTTGTACAAAATAGAATACTTGTCCTGGGGACACCAGTAACTTGAAAAAAAGAGTACAGCTACACTTTTTTTCAGGAAGTCATCTGTCTAATGTTTTTGTACCAGAAAACAATCTGATAAGAAACTAGAAAGCTTCAATGAAAACAGACTATATGTTGCTGCTATAAAAAACAATTCTTCAATGGCAGTCATAACATTCATACTAGCAAACTAAGTGATCCTGGAAACGTTCCCAGATGCTTGGGCCAAATGGCCTGGAGCAGCCCATATCTATGCTTATGAGCTGCCTTAGCATCCAAAAGTAAGTGGCTTAATGCCCACTCCTTTCCCACTAGGAACTATCCTTGGAAAATTTCAACTGTTGAACCATACACTGAATAATTATTTGTCAGAAGACTAGTTTAAATAGGTCAGAAGTACAGTCAGGAGTGATCCTTACCACTGTTTTCCCAGTGAAATCATCACACTACAAAAGGAACTTCTACACATGGTTCATAGGATTAGCCCATCCGGAGCACCATTTCCTTTTTGGTCTTTGCTCTTCAGAAGATGGTAAAGCAGCAGAAAAAGGTCTGAGAGGGGCAATAAGAACAATCAGATCTCAAGAACACAGTCCATGAACAGATATTTCAAGTGTCTAAGCTAGTCTAAAAGGAGACATCATTATAACTTACATGACTGACAGAAGCAAATTATGTTGCACTTCTGCTATGGATAAATCATTAACTAGTAGGTGTAATTTCTGACGTAGAAGATTTTTAGGATGAACCTTAAAGAACAAAAGAAGTTTAAAAAAAGAAGATTGCTGAACATTTGTCTAGACAACAAATTTATTAACAGATGAATACCTGCCACTGGAGGTTGGTAAAGAAAAGATTAGGCATCTCCATCATTTAACAGTCCTAGCAAACTGGGGAGATCCCAGAAGACTGGAGGTTAGCCAAGGTGACACCCATCTACAAGGGCAGGAAGGAGGATCCAGGGAACTACAGGTCTGTCAGCCTGACCTCAGTGCCAGGGAAGGATATGGAGCAGGTCATACTGAGCGCCATCACACAGCATGTGCAGAACACCAGGGGATTAGACCCAGCCAGCATGGGTTTATGAAAGGCAGGTCCTGCTTGATGAACTTCATCTCCTTCTACGAGAAGCCTTTGACACCATCACCTACAGCATTCTCCTGGAGAAACTGGCTGTTCGTGGCTTGTATGGGCGTGCCCTATACTGGGTTAAAAGCTGGCTTGGCTGGCCGAGCCCAAATAGTGTAATAAATGGAGTTACATCCAGCTGCTGGCTGGTCACAAGTGGTACTCCCCAGGGCTCAGTACTGGGGCCAGTGCTGGTTAATATCTTTATCAATGATCTGGATAAGGGGATCAAGTGCACCCTCAATACATTTGCAGATGACACCAAGCTGGGTGGGAGTGTTGATCTGCTTGAGGGGAGGAAGGTTCTACAGAGGGATCTGGACAGGCTGGATCGATGGGCTGAGGCCAGTTGTATGAGGTTCAATAAGGGTGTCATGTCCCTCATTTGGTTCACAACAACCCCACACAGCGCTACAGGCTTGGGGAAGGGTGGCTGGGAAGCTGCCTTGTGGAAAAGGACCTGGGGGTGCTGGTTGACAGCCGGCTGAACATGAGCCAGCAGTGTGCCCAGGTGGCCAAGAGGCCAACAGCATTCTGGCTTGTATCCAAAATAGTGTGGCCAAGGACAGTGATCATCCCCCTGTGCAGAGGAATGAAACTGGGTTAATTAACATTGATAATATACAGCTGTGGGCTGGTTTGGGGGTGGGGGGTGGCTGATGTAGACAAGGTGCAGCTGTGGCTGCTTCTGGTAAGTGGTTGGGCAGCCAATGAAGAGATGATGAAGAAGCAGAGAGAACATGTGCCCTGGGTGAGGAGAAGGCAGCAGAGGGACTGGCATGAAGAGTATGTTGGTATGTGATGGTAAAAGACCTTGTTGCAGCTGGCTAGTTTGGAGAGTGCTGAGGCAATTGGTGTCCTGTGTGAGGCCCCTCAGATTGTCAGACTGGGTGTAATGAGCAGTGACAACAATAATGGCTGTGCCAGGGGACATGTGAAGTTTTGAGCAGTGACAGCGGTGCCCAATGTAGCAGAGACAGGCAGGGGGACAGCCTGTGATCCAGATCACATTGAGATAGGTGGGAAGAGCCTGGGGATCCAGATCAGACACCGGCAGAGGTGAGCTGTTGGGATCAAAGAGAAGGAAGCCTGATAGCCATGGAGTTAAGAGACTGAGGGTAACAGGCGACAGCAGCAGAGTACATGGCCAGACATGGCAGCAGCCCGCAGCGGTGGCAGGTCCAGAGCGGGTCCAGCCAGCCAGCGGTGATGGCTGTGCCGGGGGAAGGCGTGGGAGCAGTGTGATGCCGCGGACGGCTCCCGCCGTTGCTGCTGCTGCTCGGCCTGGTGGTATTCTTGCCAGTGTTTATGTGCTCATTGAAGGTGTCTCCAGTTGTAGAAGAAATGGCCACCACAAAGATGTTAAGAAGTTTTTCAGGGCACAGAATGATGTGTTAGTGCTGTATTCTAGATCTGCTGCAAGCTCACTCAGGTTACTGTCCAGTGTGACCCAAGAGGTGAAAGGACAAGGCACTATCAGTTCATCAGAACCCCCCTCTGAAGAAAACAAAATCCCAGATGCCAAGAAAGCAGATAAAAAGAAAGGTGATCAACCTGCAGAAGCTGAAAGGCCCAAGATAAAAGTGAAGAAGGAATATGTATATGAGTTCAGGGATAAGTTGTCTGAACTGTATGAAAAGTTTATTTGTAAAAAGGTTGTAATGATTGTTAAAAACATAAGGTATGAAATGTTTTTTTTTAAAAAAAAAGGAATTGTAGAGGAAAATCTGGGTTAATTAACATTGACAAAATACAGCTGTGGGCTTGCTTCAGGGGCGGTGGGTTGGCTGATGTAGATAAAGTGCAGTTGTGGCTGGTTCTGTTAAGAGGTTGGGCAGCCAAGGAAGAGAGGGCAGCCGAGGAAGAGATGAGGAAGAAGCAGAGAGAATGTGCGCCCTGGGTGATGAGAGATGAGGAGAAGGCAGCAGAGGGACTGGCATGAAGAGTGTGCTGGTATGAGATGGTAAAAGACCTTGTCGCAGTTTGATAGTTTGGAGAGTGCTGCGACACCCCTGTACTTGGCACTGGTGAGGTTGCACTTGAAATACTGTGCTCAATTTTAGACCACTCACTTCAAGAGGGACATAGAGGTGCTGGAAAGTGTCCAGAGAAGGTCAAGGAAGCTGGTGAAGGGTCTGGAGCAAAAGTCTTATGAGGAGAAGCTGAAGGAATTGGGGTTGTTTAGTCTGGAGAGGAGGCTCAGGGGGGATCTTACTGCTCTCTACAACTACCTGACGGGCAGTTGTATGCAGGTGGGTGTCCATCTCTTCTCCCAGATAAGTGCCTGTCACACAAGAGGAAACAGCCTCAAGTTGCACCAGGGGAGTTTTAGATTAGATATTAGGAAAAATGTCTTCACTGAAAGGATGATCGGGCATTGTGGAACAGGCTGCCCAGGGAGGTGGTGGAGTCACCATCCCTGGAGGTATTTAAAAAACAGGTAGATGTAGTGCTTAGGGGCATGGTTTAGTGATGGACTTGGCAGTCCTGGGTTAATGGTCAGACTTGGTGATCTCAAAGGTCTTTTCCAACCTAAATGACTCTACGATTCTATGATACATTCATTGGGAATTATTTATGTAGGGTCAGTGTTACCTGTAGACCAGGTGGTGGACCATACAATCTTCTTCACTTCTACTCTACCCCTAGTTCTTATGACCTACTTTGTGCTTTCTTCTCCAGATTCTTAGACATAACAGTTCATAAAAGATACAGTTAATGTCACTGCAAAGCAAAAAGAAAATCTATACCTGTACATAATTTTCCCTTATTTTCATTTGGACTTAAAACTCCAAAGCATATGGCAAGAAACAAAGAAAACAAAAATGCACATTTTTTTTTTATTTTTTTTTTTTAGAATAATGCAGTAAGTTAGGTTTGGTTTGTTGGGGTTTTTTTGTTTGGTTTGGGGGTTGGGTTTGGGTGGTTGTTTTTTTTTTTTGTTTGCCTGTTCCTTTTTTAAGAAAGTTAACTTCATTTAAGTTTTTTAATTCTCCTTTATAGTTTAGGGACACTGACCTCCCAGGAGACAAACCATCTGTCCAACAATGGCAGCACATATCACCTGTACAGTATCATTCTATTTCAACAAAGTTGAATAAACAGAATGAGTTACTGCTTTTTTTTTTTAACTCCCAAGTCTTATGGGGACCAAGCGTATCTTGAAACAAGGATTAAATTAACAAGAAAAGTACCATCAGGAAACATTTCCAAGTGCATTTGAAGTTTTGCTGAGGGTATAACAGAGCAAAAATGCCAAAAGACACATTTTATTATTTATATTTCTGTGTAACTCCTTTCTCCCTTTCTAGCCCCACAGACAGGCCCTATCCACAATGCACACCCTTACTGAATTGGACCAATTTTGTTTCTTCTGCATGATTCTTCTCTATTTTGCAAGTCTTTAGAGGGTCACTGGGACTTTTCTGAGCTGAGCTTGCTTGACCTTCTCTATTTTGCCTTATTTCTGTTATTTCTAACTACAGCATTGGTCTGCAAAGCAAGTTTCCTAAGATTTGCATCTTCAGTGCTGTATTAAGGTAGCTTTAGGGTAGTCCATTAAAACTGAGGAATTCCATTCCTGTTTGCATAGCAGTTTAACTGATTGTCTTTACGTCTCGCCCTTTCCTGTACTTGAAAGTCAGATGAACTACCCTTGGTGAACACGAGTTCCCAACGTTTCCCAGCTCTATCATTATTACACTGGTGCAAAGATGGGAGACAATGAAGTGCACCTGGTTGAAGCTGAACACATCTCATCTCCTGCTGCCCAGCAGCTTTTTAACTAGTGGGCTGAGCTAAGGATATTCCATCCAAGCATACCAAGGGGTTGGAGGAAAGCTGAGGACAATTGAGAAAAAACAGTGACCCACAGACTTGGAAAACTGAGGGACTAGGATGACTGTTTTTACCCTGGATACCTTTCATGGAAACATTTTTCTTTGGCCAGCAGCCTGACTGCTTCCAGGAGAGTAGAAGCTTTATAACCCAACTTCCAAAGGCTGTAATAACGCACCCCACCCCCCGCCAAAGACAAACAGCCAACATAAAACCAAATGTATATACAGTATTGTTCTTGGAAAGGTTTTTGGATCCCTTGGCCACAGCCCTGAAAAGTCTCAATAATCATGCCACAACCCAAAAAGAAAATATAAATTATCTGATAAACAGTTCTCATCATGTAGAAAAGTCAACACAAATCAGGTGTTAGGCCTTCACAATGTTTTCTGTATACACTTCAGACATGAAAATTTATTTTATAAAATATTCTCTTTGTCATTTCTCTTTTTTAAAATGAACATACTGGCATCGGTAGAATTAGAATCAAGTATCAATTAAAGGTCTGACCTTGAAAATGTTACAGAAGAAATGCCATGAATATATTAAGTATTTTTCACTTATCTCAGCAGTCATGATACTATGAATTATGTAAAAACTAGCATCAATTTTTCAAAGCAATAGATGTGACTATGGTGAAAACAAAGTACTTACGTTAAATGAGACATGCAGTTGGTCCAAACTAATATGATATAAACAGTCTTCATTTGAAATATTTATCAGATAGAAAAGATTCCATAGCTACACTTTGCAGTATGCATTTTATAAGCAATCTTTTTCCATGGTATTTAGTGTGGTTATTCTGATGCTAAAGTTTCAGCATCTTGACAGCCAGGACAGATTTCACCATTACAGGAGTCAGGCCGCTAATGTATCTGTGTTTGTGTAAACTATGTGTATTTCACAATTTCATCCAATTTGCAGGAGACCAGAATGACAAAAAAACCCACAACCTTTTGAAAATGTTGCCACAGAACCTAACTTTTAAACTCCTTTTAAGAGTTAAAGAAATGTTGAACAACAATCTTAATTTTAAAAGCCCTTTTTGTCACCAGTAGTTTACTAAAACACTGAAAATATTACCTAATAGATAGCAATTTTATATCAGCATTTTATGCAATAGAAGTCATGTAACCACCATATTTTCTCCTTTCTTTCTCAGAAGCACCATCTCACATCATGTTGAGGGCAGTCACAAAAAGAAAACGGAAAGCCAGGGGTGTGTGTGGAAATAAGGTGTCTCAGAAAATTTCTGTTTCCTTCATGGATTAGTTTGTGGCCTGAAAAAAAGCAAGACCATGGTAAAATCTTGGTGTCATACCTAAAATGGCCATTATTAAAATAATATGCATTTTATTGGATGTTAGGAAAAATTTCTTCACCAAAAGGCTTGTCAAACATTGAGACAGGCTGCCCAGGGAAGTGGCTAAATCACCATCCCTGCTGGTATTTAAAGGATGTTTAGATTTGGCACTTAGGGACATGGCTTAGTGGTGAACTTGGCAGTGCTAGGTTGAGAGTTGGACTCAATGATCTTGAAGATATTTTGCAATCTAAACAATTCTGTGATTTAAGTAACCAATTTTGGTTTAAGATTTTGTTATACCTTGGAGTATGTTCCCCGGCACATATGAGAGCAAGTAATTTTCTGGAGTCATTTAGAATAACAATTTCACTTTCAAAAGTACTTTGGGCATTTAGAAACACATTATCTCCACAACTTAGAAGTTGTTATTCAGTGACTACAGTAATCACAGATATTTTATCAAAAAATAATTTATCATTTTTCAAAAGTAATTATTTTACTTAGAAGCCAACAATAGCAAAATACACTAAAGTTGAAGATACATGATTCATAGAATTATACAACGGTTCAGGTTGTATAAGGGGCCTTAAAAATTATCTAGTTCCAACCCCCCTGCCATGGGAAGGGACACCTTCCACTAGACCAGGTTGCTCAAAGCACCATCCAACCTGGCCTTGAACACTTCCAGGGATGGGGCGTCCACAGCTTCTCTGGGCAACCTGGCCCAGTGCCTCACCACCCTCACAGTAAAGAATTACTTTCTCATATCTGATCTAAATCTACCATCTTTCAGTTTAAATGACACCACACTCTGCATTTGTAGTATAAAATAATACAAAAGCTTGCTAATAATTTGATTAGATTATGTATTGACTGATGACATTGTCAGGAGTTACATGGAAAACATACAAATATAAAAAAAAGAACAAAAAGAATTATTCTATTCCATTAGGATAAACTTGAGACAATTTGGGATAGGATCCTAAAGATTCACTGAGAAACAACAAAACTGTAAAACTTTAAAGAAATTCTAAGTCAGAATCATATGAAATACCTCTGCATCAAATATTGTTTTATCAAGAATTCTGGAAAATAGGTGATTTCTAAGCTCAGCTCTAGACATAAGTGTTTCACTTAAAAAATCAACTGTGTATCTGCATATCTATACATATTATATACAGATATACTAAAAGTGCTTGTGTATACATATATATAAAGTTATACATGTATATAATACAAACATGTTTATACAATATACAGTTATGTATAGTCCCTATGTAACAGATACTCATTCAAATTCAATTACCTTTTAGCAGCTGTGATTTACAAGGACTATTTAGCCCAGAAAAGAGAAAGCTCTTGGGAGGTTCTTATCAATGCATATAAATACCTGAAGATGTTTTGCTGCAAAGAAGTCCGAGCCAGGCTCTTTTCAGTGGTGCCCTGGTGACAGGACCAGAGGCGATGGGCACAAACAGAACCACACAGAGATTCTCTCTGAATGTCACAAAACACTGACTGCAAGGATGACCGAGCGCTGGCACAGGTTGCTCAGGGAGGCCATAGGGTCTCTATCCTTCAAGATATTCAAAAGCCATGGTCTTGGGCAACTGGCTGTGGGTTGCCCTGCTTGAGCAGTGGGGTTGTACCAGGTGTTCTTCACAGGTCCCTTCCTACCTCAATCGTTCTATGATTCTGTGATTTAAATGTCTTTTGCAGTTTCAAAGACAACAGACATCTACAGTACAATTCCTATCAGAAAGAGGCATAGATCCATCAGAATTATATTTATGGAGGATATAATTCAACATGGAGATGAATATTTTAAAAATGGATCTAGATGTCAAAATTTTGAGAAACGTCTGAACTCTAGCACTGATTAGCATCCTCATAGAAATTTGTAACAATATGTTTTCAATTTGAGGAAGCGATCATGTTCAGTGTTGTTAGAACACTGAGGCTACATGCCTAATTAAGAATGCAATTCACAGAAAAGTGGGGCAATAAACAACTTTAATGGCACATATTTGTGTAATTAATGATAGCATTGATTTTTCAGTAGTTTAGCTTTTGAGCATAAGGCAGCTGGTCTACTGTTATGTATAGTTTTAGCATAGTGCTAGAAGTATTCATCATGAGCAACAAGAAAAATAATTAGTTTTGAGACAGAGGAACTGAGGCTGTAAATATTGAAGTAACGACACAAGGTTTTAAGAAAATGCCTGAGGGATATGTAACAGAAATCAGCTTTATGGAAATTCTCATCCCAGAACATGTTCTACTTCTTGTGGTATGCTAAGTGCTCTCACAGAGACTCAAGGTAGAAAAAAAACCTTCCAGTACATATCTGGACAGGTATCACTTAGTTGCTAAAGGACAGACACTGCTGCCCTTATAAGACTATTTTTCATCACTCAGCCCTACAGTCGCTGGGCCCAGGTTGCACGATCACTACTATGTTACTGAGCACTACCTTAAGATCCAGCAATACTAATCTGAACTAATCTTACTTGTCACTTTTTATATTACCACAGGAAGGAGGACAAAACAAAGCTTTGCATGTAGAGAATAGACCTGAATTACAGTGCAGCATATGATGATGGTCAGAATCACCACCCATCCGTGGGATACTTGTGCTCATACCCTGTAAGTAGAGCCACCAAGACAAGGTTCATGTAATTTTGGCCCAAATTTAGTATTTTGTCCACTTTTTTCAGCTGGTCTAAGAAAGAAAGAAAGAAGGAAAGCACTCTACTTCTGCTAATGTATTGTTACAGTAAAGCCTTGTTTAACTTAGACACACATGCAAGCTATTAGCGTCCTGGGAAAAGCAAAGACAAAATGAGTAAAACCTCATTAATCCTCTCCACCAGTCTGTATGATGAACATAACAGATTTATGAAAGTTAGTGTAGGACAGGCAGGAAATGTTTTAAAAGTTGGGTTTTTTTCTCTGTGCAAGCACATTGGATAGAAGAAAGGCTCTTCTGATTAAAGCGAACCCTTGAGATCATAAGAGAAACAGTCATGACACTTCCTACCAAACTCAAGCCAATATATAATTTGAATCTTGACTTTTTGGGTCATGTGACACTTGCTTTTATGGATTTGTGGAAACATTAAAGGAAAACCATAAAGAAGAAATGAAGTCCTAGCTTGGTTAAAATCAAAGGTGAAGTTCTCACTGATTTTGACAGAGGCAGGATTTCAGTCCCAGATGTCTGCTCTGCCTTTGGTGTATTTTCTTCAACATTTGTTGGACTTAATTACACATAAACTTCAGTTAAGTTAAATTTGAAGGCATATTTCATGATCTTAAGTAATTTAATTTACTGTTTATATGTTTGCTAGTTGCAAAGTGCATTGGAGATGTCATTTATGCTTGGAATAGACATTTTTCCAAATTTTTTTTTTTTTTTTTAGTTTCCCTTAAGCATCTACACTGAGCCATGTGTAACCTTCCACAGTTTTGGAAAGCATTGTCTGTTTTTTATGGATGAATTCTTTAACAGAAAGCACTGATTTAAAGACAGGTAGAAGTTACAGCTAAATTCTGGACAGGGTCATAACTTGGAAGGTAAATGAGCCTTTACAGTCCAGACTGACACATTTAGGACCTCAGGAGCAGCAATAAGGTTAGAGCAGGTATACAATGAAGGCAGGGATCAATAAAACATAAAAATAGGATAGAGAAATTACTGCTATATTGTAACAAAGCATTCCTACACAGGGAAAAAGCATTCAATTTACTGTCTGTAGTTAATACGTGAGAGAGAAATACAGTGTAAACAGCTGAAAAATAAATGTGTGCATTGTATAGAAAAATATTAACACACATTTAGTGGTTATATCACAAAACTGGATATCTTTTTTTCCCCCTCAGTGCTGTCTTTCATTGGAAAAAAACAGTGGAGATGGTGCCATTGCTGCAAAGAGCCAACTTTCATTAAAATTTTTTGAGTTCTCCCTGGGAAGTTAATGAACGAATGTATTTTAGTAAAAATTTCTTATGGAACATTTTCTGGTATTTATATGCCTTCTTTTATTTATAATTATTATAATTTCTTATATAAAAAATTAAACATTTTACAGCTGGTGGTTCTCACAAGATTAACTCAAGGGACTGTTCTTTCCCAATAAAACGGAGAACCTGAGTGTTCAGGTCTAAATGTTGCCTCATAACCCTCTGGAAGGTTCCTCATCTTGCTGGGTCCTGATATTGCCCCTCTTCTGTTATAAAACTTGTTACATACACCCACTGCAGGTATGCTCTTCCCCACATAGCCAAAGTGTGATTCTCGTGCCTAACCACAGGCAAGAAGTGCCATTATGAGCATCCTAGGCATTCCCACAGGACTGACAGATCAGACCAAAGAATTACTGGAGATCGGCACCTTCCTCAGTCGGGGTTTGATGGTCAGGTGAGGCACCATCAGGCACACTCATGGCCTATGAATCACTTCCCCAGTTTCTCAGTAATTTCTCTAGTTGCACCTTCTGGAAGCTTTATATTTGTAATGGCTACATAAAAGCTACACACTGAAACAGGTCTTAGGCAATGAACTGTGAAGGGCAGTCCTCAGCTGCCCCAGTAATGCATTGCAAGTAAAGCAACAAACAAAACTCCATGAGTAGAAATAATTAATGAAAACAATTTTAATAAATAATAAATTCAAACTATCTTTTTTTTTTTTTTTACAACTACAAGGGTTGAACCCAATTAGTACATTTTAGCAGATAGTTAAAACAGCTTTGTCCACTAACCAAAAACCACAGTGGCAGTCTTTTTTTAGATAAAACAGCTCTTCCATAAATAAATAAATAGAAATTAAATATTAATTAGCCACTTAGTAATAGATCTCATTTCTAATAAAGACTAGTTACTAACTATCTGAGGACTATAAAAAAGAAACTGATATTACCAGTGAGTGACAAAGTTGTTTGAATATAGATAGTTGCTGCTATTCTGGATGCAATTCTGAAAGCATTAAAATTACCTTCCTCAGCCCATTCTCCTACTCCCCACCCACCCCTTTTTTTTTTTTTTTTTCCAACTTAGGTTGTCCTGCTGCTGTTTTTTCTAAACATATTTTCTTAAAATACAAAACTTCATGCTAAGCAAGACACAGTTTATGGCATACGAGAAAGCTATGTGTTACACTTACAAAATCACACAAAACTATACCATGCCAAGGTAACTTTAAACAAGGTTAACGAACTTCAACAGGACCTTCCATTCAAAAGGCAGTGCTTATCCTAAGGCATGTCTGAGTTTGGTTACCCGTATGAAATATCTATGTGATTTTAACATTACTTCCCAAATAGCAAGCAAGAAAATGAGGTGTTAAAAAAAGGTTAACAATAAAAAAAAAGTAAATGTTTGGTCTAGTTTTTACTTTAAAGAGAACAATAAGTTTCCTTTAATATGAGGTAACCACTAGCTGCATCCCACTTTCTATATACTGAATATAAATGATTTTTTAAAAACATAAAATTTTTAAGTAAAAACCTTTTTTAGAAAAGATTTCAAGCATGTAAGAAGGCATTCTTGTATATCTCATTAGAAACTGATTCAGCTCTATTTATGGAAGAACTACACAGCGTAAATCAATTAGTTCACCAAAACAGACATTGTTTATTCTGAGTTTATGGCAGTCAGGTAGTTAGCATACATGGACCCATCTTTTCAGAACACACTCGCACTCTATTTCATCCCAGCCTGGAGAAAAGGATCCAACAAAAGACATGCCTGACAGACTGATAGCAAAGGCTGAACTTCATCAGCCCTGCTTCCAAGAAACAATAAGGTGTTTTCATTACATAGCTCCAGTAATATAATCTAACATCTTTGCAAACAGGCAGGTCCTTAGTTTAGAGATACTTAGAAAACCATGTGTTTTTCAGGTCCATCAACAACTTTGGAAATAAATACAAGCTTATGCATTACTTACATACTTCTCCAACAAATGAAAACAGAAAACGGAAAGCTATTTCATTCAAGATGCAGTTAACAAAGCACTATATAGAAAGTAAGACTTAGGTAAAATGAACTGGAGAATACTATTCAGTAACTAATTTCTTATGAATATACTTATAGCTGTTCTGTTATGAATTCATATGAATTTTATAACCATTTTATTTGCACCATCTTCATTTTCATTCTCAGAGATAATTTTCCCCTGAAACGTCTCAATAAGCAATAAACACATGATAAATGAAAAGTTATCACAGCTGAAACTGTGGAAAAGTTGGTGCTTCGGAAAGGTGCCAGCTGTGATGAATCAGTTCAGACAACTCGCACTGATTGATGTTTCTGTCAGAAGACACTACTCCAGGGTTTGCTTTGTGATCCAGCAGAGATCAGAAGGCACTATATGGTCTTTTAAAATACATTAGGATCAGTTGAAATATGTCTAATGTTACAAAGAAAACTAAAAGAGCCACTAGAGATTAAAGCATGTATTCTGAATACCATGCTGTCCTTGGCATCAACAGGCATTCTGCACATGGAATTGGGAAAATGTCTTTACATTATTCACACAGTTTTCAAGCTGATTACAACAAAATATTAAATGTGCTTCTTAATATAAAACTGCTAATGGTGGTAAACTAAAATGATGCACTATTAAAAGTGGTAACTTAGTTTAATTAAGTTCATCAGACCATGATATTCTCTGAAATACTGTAAGCATCCTGATTCAAAAGAAGGAAGCAGCAGATGTACTAAACCAGAATGTAATGTAATGTAAATGTAACCCGCATTCCTCATATCTTTGTTAACTGGCATATATTTTCACAAAATTTTCACAAAAATTAGTATTATAAAAATTTAAGTAATGTGTCTGGAAATATTTCACTCTGCAGTGCAACAGCTTCTTTTGTAGAAATCTGCTTTATTAATACATTTTCACTGGTATTTTACTGCTGTATAGCACATATTTTTTTGAGGAATAAATCTTTTTCATAGAGGATTTTTTCAGCAGATAATTACACAGATGGCTTTCAGTAACAGCACCTTTTTCATAACCAGATGATAATGTTTCCATTCTATGACATGTACCAGGTCTGGATGCAAGTCTTACTAGAGCAAAACATACTTTATAACAGATGAAAGAAGAGGAATGAGAAAAAAAAAAAAAAAAAAGGAAGACATAAGAAGAAGAAGAGTCTTGTCCTCCTGATTTTACTCCATTAACCTTCTAGACTGCCAAGCAAATTCTTAGGTTTTCACGCTGCTGCTTTTGTAGTACCAATAAAGTAAACACACCATAAATTGAATTCACCTTAGTGTGCATTTTTTGCACTGAACTGTATTTTCAAGCTCCAGGTGCTTTTATTGCCAAGAAAAGAAAATTTTACATTTCATGAGATTAAAAAGGGTCTGAAAAAAATAGCTTGAAAGGTATATTACTTGATGACTCTGCCAATTTCATAGTTCAGTTATTCGTCCTTTTTCCATTGCAGCATGTAATTCACATACATGAAGTTGCACAATTCTGTTTCACTCTCCTTCCAGTCTCCTTTCTCCTAAAAGTACTTTTTTGAGTATTCCCAAGTGAACATGAAAAGTCTCTAGTTCCTTTGAAAATTCATTTTTATTACATTAAACTTGATTATCTCAATTAATTTTTCACTTATATTTCAAAGATGGGTATGCCCCTAACGTACAGTAAATAAAAATTACAAAATTCATATAAGAATAAAGGTGGGGGTTTTTTTATTTTAAAAACCATTTCTAAGTCCAAAACAAGTCTTACACAGTCTTAGAATTCAGAACACTTATAAAGAATACAATCTTGTCTGATCTAGAATATCTGTTCTGAGGTAGTCTCTAATACAGAAATCTAACAGGATTGATTATCCTGCAGTCCAGACCAACTAATAATTTTGTACATCAGCCTCTAGCTTCAGAGCTGTAATAAAAATGTTTATGAAACCAATGCAGCCTTCTCTGTAGGAAAAAGTAAAATTTATCACACAGATTTTTTCCCCCTTAAAATTATATTGTCAGAGAGAAAAGAGGTTCTCTTCTTCAACAACCAGAATGTGAACTGGCAGAACCGATGGGTTCAGTTCAGAAGCAATTCTTCCAGCTCACTTTTATCAATTGCACTAAAGACTTTTAACATTGAGTGTGATGCTATCAGCTAAGCAGGTTGATTGTACTGATAACAATTATTTTGTGGTTTCTTAATACAGACATATTTTCAAGTGCTTCTTGAACACTTCTAAAGAGATGGTGAGATTGCTAAAACTTGGCAGCCAATATATAACTTTCTTTACGAGATAATTTGGTCCCCAACTTGCCTGGGCTCTGCTTTATTCAGCTCACTAAACTATTTCACTGCAACATTAGACTTATTTATGTATCACAAGCTCTTTAAATTCCACTGAATAGAAAAAGGAAGACTTTTTCAAAGCCTTACGGATGGCCAAAAAGTGGGAGGCTTGTAAATAACAGCCCTTCTCAAGGCTGATGAAGTAGCTGTGTAGTCCTACCAGCTCAAAAGGTAGTAATCATCTTCTTCATGAGCTGCTGCCCGTCTCTAATGTAGGGCTGCGTGATACAAGGAGGAAAACCCTCTGAAATAGTATAGAGCTTGCTAAGGCAAGCATGGGACTAACTGAAATTAGCATGATGTGGATGTGAAAGCAAGAATTTCCAACAGCAATTTTAGCAAAATTGCCCATGGCTGCATAGGGAGATGGATCAAGTAGATTAATGATTTAGCCAAGAAGTTGCTCAACTTTTTGATCTGCAACTGGAGTGTAGAATGGTAAATTTATTAGGAATAAGCAACTATTTAAGTACAAGATCAAAACGAAACAGCTTTTGCTTTTAAAACAAATCCAGAGAGTTATAACAGATCACAAACTGAAAATTAATCAAGTAATTGTATTATTGTTATAAATAAATAAATAAACAAACAAACGTCACTCTGAGATATCTAAACTGCAATGTTTTGTGCAAGAAATAGACGTTAATTCTTCACTCTGCAACAGCTATAGGTTCAACTGAAAACACTAAAACTTGAAGAAAGGTGTGGTCCAAGAGAGAAAGTCAAAGAAAAAAAAAAACACAAACACAAAAATTATCAGAAAATTACCTTGCTGGTGAGCAAGAAATATGACCCATAAGAAAACATTGGTAAAATTAAGATTACTTAATTTCAAAATAAGTTTGCGAAAGGATGGGATAAACATATAAATATATAAAATGACTGCTAAAATGTGGAGAGAAATAAAGTCCATCTCAAAATTTAAGAGAGCATTACAAAAAATGACCTCAAAATGCAGCAAGAAAATTTTACATTGGAAAAGAAAACAACATCTAATTTTAGGATTTTCTGGAATAGATTGCTTGAAGGACTTTGGAATATTAACTGCTAAAGGCTGAAACCTCTGCATTCACCAGTATGTGCTGGGGTCTGAGCAGCTGGAACTCAGCCATCTAGAAAGGGACCTGGGGGTACTATTGCATATCAAGCTGAATGGGGCCAGCAATGTGCCCTTGTAGCAAAGACAACTCATGGTGTCCTGGGCTGCATTACACAAAGCACTGCCAACAGGTCCAGGGAGGTGATCCTTCCCTCTCCTCAGCACTGGTGAGGCCACACCTGGAGCAGTTCTGTGTCCAGTTCTGAGCCCTCCAGTACATGAGAGATATGGACATACTGGAGAGAGTCCAGCAAAAGGCCACTAAAGTGATTAAAAGACTTGAGCATTTCACCTGTGAAGAAAGGCTGAGAGAACAGACTGCTAGAGGAAAGGCGGCTCAGGGGGGAATCTTATCAATGTATATAAATACCTGAACATATTTTTCTGCAAAGAAGTCAGAGCCAGGCTTTTTCCAGTCATGATCAGTGACAGGACCAGAGGTGATAGGCACAAACTGAAACACAGGAGGTTTCCTCTCAATATCAAAAACAACAAAAACCCCAACATTCTCAACATCAAAAAAACATTCTGTGACTGCGAGGGTGACCAAACGCTGGCACAGGTTGCCCAGGGAAGCTGTGGAGTCTCTATCCTTCGAGATATTCAAAAGCTGTTTGGACATGCTCCTGGGCAAGTGGCTCTTGGTGGTCCTGCTTGAGCAGAAGGGTTTGACCACATAACCTCCAGAAGTCACTTCCTACCTCAGCCATTCTGTGATTCTCTGAAAACAAAGGATGAGATAAACCATCTATTTGAAATTATCTAGACCAGGTAAAGTAGATTTCAAAGCACAGATAAGTTTGAACATTATTCTAATGGGATGTCTGTTTGAGAGAAGTGGAAATTGTTCTGATTTTTTTTCTTTTGTTTTGGTCAAAATAATTTTTAAAAGGCAAGTAATCCTTCTCTTTCTTCCTTTTAACTGCTGCCTCAGGTGGAGTGATCTCTTTAGCACACCTGACTTTTCACTGTGCTCATTTTACAGTTCCTCTTAATTTTGCAGCTCTGTAATTAAGACACGGCGAAAAGCCAGTAAATGGCATTGGATTCTTTTTATAAACTGTGGATTTTTCTTGAGTGCTGCATACTTATCTACCTCCTACTCATATGCCGTAGGTGTTTTATTCCCATACTCTGCGTATGGGAAGGAAACCATCTGTATTTATCAAAGCCTGTCTAATTCAAATATCTAGTGGTACTACTAACAGTTTCATGAAGAGGTTCACTACAGCGACAACCTTTACTCTTCTTTATGTAGCGAGTGTACACAGCCAAATCCTGCTTATCATAAGGTGAGCCTAACACCTCCAAAAATGTTCATATGACTGAGGTGAAAAGAATTCATATTTATCTGTAAGTAGATACAAATTATTGTGCTTGTCATGAAATATCCATACATCCACAATAAACTGATTTTATGGAGGAACACTTCTGCTTCACTGTTTTTGCAACCAAAAAGTTGTTTACTATTCCATTAACTCCAGGTCCAAGAACATTATGCAACCATTAAAAAGCTACACCTCAGACGCATTTCTAATGGGCTGGTATTTATAGACAATAAATAGGGCCAGTGTTTTGTCGCAGTAAATTACACATGAAACAGTTTAGCCATGGGAGAAAAAAAAAGGCAAGTGTCACAAATTGCTAGTAAAACTGCCAGAGCTCACAGCCTGCATTTTAATCAAAATATACTTTATTTCATAATAAAAATTGATTAAAAATGTTTAACTAAATGTTTAAAAAAAATTAAAACTGCTGCTATAAATGACTTTTGGCATGCAGATGGCAAATAAGAACAGCTTTTCTGCTTCACCTTTGCCAGAGAAAACCATGTTTTAAACTAACAGTGCTCAGCACCCTGTTATCTAACTTGAGGGAAACAGCAGCTGAGAGCTACCAAATAAATATTGTGTTTTAGATAACGTCTTTCAAAAAGTAAATTAAGCAAAGAAATTTTGATGTTCCACTTTATGCAAGTATGTGTAAGACGTCTCTGCTATTCAAGAGGGTTTTCAAATGTGCTCAAATACACTGTATATATTTTAAATTATTTCTGAAGAAAGAAAGCACAGCCAGTCAAAAAATATTCTGTCACCATTGCGGGCATAAACCTTTTTATAAAAGGTGATGGAATGCATGCTTATTATTTTGCAGCAGAAACAACCAGAATCCACTGAAATTTACACCCTTCCACTGACCTGAAGAAATGCTGAATTTAGCCCTTATATTTGACTTTGGTCTTCCAATCAGGTGCAGTACCATCCCATCCTTCAGCATACGGAACAATAAAGCATACTGGTGCAGAAGAAACCAAAATGACAGACCATGCCAATGCATTACCACACAGTTCTTGCCTGGAAAAATAAATCCGGCTTCTTGATGTTTGTGGAAGTCAGTTTATGGCTTGTACTGCCACCCTTATAATGGCATAGCTGTAAAGTGTTACTAGTAATGAAATTAAATCCTTCTATCGTCTCAAGGCAGTACGTCTAACCTGTAGAGTCTCAATTCACTAGATTTCACCATTAAGGCAGAAGAGCTGTCACTCCACACCATTGGAAATACTACAAGGCTATAATCTGCTGAGAGTAATACACTAAGGAGCGAGAATAATATGCTAAGATTGAAAGACGCATTCATTGCACTTTGTTAACAATGCATAACGGCTTGTCATTTAACCCACATGCCAACTGAATTGTACACAGTTCTTGCATAATTTATGACAAGAGAAGGGAGAGAATTTCCAGAAAATAACTACTGTGTTCTGCTAGGAGTTGCCAAACATGGGTCTCCTCTCCACTCCAAGGTAATGTGAGACTTGCCATCTGCCAGCCTGCACTATCTTCTTTCCATTCCACTTCAGTATGGGGATTTTTTGTGCTACTGATTTACACTGATTACCTCAGTTACAAAAGAGGTAAATCTGTCTCAGTCAATCTACATGACAAGCAATCCTTTCTTTTTTCTTTTTTTTTTTTTTTTTTTTGTAATTTATGTACTAAAAACTTTATTGACCTTGAAACTTCAAGAAAGGTGTGGGAACTCCTTGCCAACTTAAAGCCTGAACTAAAGATGAATTTCCATCATGTTTCTGAATACAAATGTTCAGGGTCAAATTATTTAGACTTGGCTCTAACATTACTTTTTAACTGTTTATATATGTTTGTACCCATATACATATACAAACCGACCATACAGAAATACCCTGTTTGTAAGGGTGACATTTTGCTGGAAAGATGTCTTCCCCAAAATCTCTGTGGTCTCTAGATGCTTTAATTCAAAAACCTGGGTTCATCTTAGAGTTCCTTAAGGAAAATAACATGTATTTATTTACTTACTTATTTTTACATTACCAAGATTTGTAATGTTCTATTTAATTCCAGAACCTTAAATTTTAAGGTTAAAAGATTTTATCCTTAAAAGATTTTGTTATTCCTCCTTGGACCACAAAATCTGGTTTTTCAGAGGCAGAGGCATCGAGGCTGGTAAAATGAACATATAAGGGAGAAAAAAAGACATTTAAAACCAGGTTCTTTCTATGGCGCATGTTCCTAGGGTAGATCTTTACTGTAGGTTCTCCAAGCAACTCGGAAAACAAAGGAGGAAGCTAACAGCTTCATTTTTCATAAATTAGCCTCAAGTCTGACCGTATTATAAAAGAAGGGAAGTCTTACCCTACTTTTCGCTATGCAGTCTATTGAAATGTTCCTGAAAAGGTGCATAAATGAGTATGCAAATCCCTGTGCTATTGAAAGAAACCTTTGGTCAGCCACACTATGAAGGGATAAGGAGGCTTCTGGCACAGCCTCCTCCCCCACTTCCTTCTCTAGGGCCAAGAAAGGACCTTAAGAGTTTAAATATACTGCTGCAGTTAGCTAAGTACACCAGTATATTTCCCAAAATGAAGTTTACAGTTATGTCATACCTACATTTTCAATGGAAAAGTTTGCTTGCCTCCTTCTGTCCATGGTGACTCAGATACCCCAGGGTTATCATCTGAAGTCATCTTAGAGGCATTTTCCTGTTGGAGTCAATGAAAATACAGTTCACTGAGAATTCAGCAAAGACAGCAGGACAGAATCTGGTAATGAAATATGAATGTTATTAATTTTAGAGGAAATTATTTTAACATGGGTTTGTTTTTTCTTAAAGAATTTCCACTGTTTTTAGTGTGTATATATATAAATGTGTGTGTGTGTGTGTGTACATACATGTATGCGTGTATAGACCCATACCTTTCACATATTTGCCTATGTGGTTTGTTTTAATCGAAATGTGTGGAGAAAAAATGATGGCTCAACCTATGATTCAAGGGTTTTAATCACTTCAAAACTCTGATGCTACATAGAATCAATAAAATACCTCACAGATGAACTATTCACATGACCCAGGGGAAAGTCTTTAGGTTTATTCTTTTTATAACAAGGAATGTCAATAACAGAAAAGAAACATTTCAATAGAGTTTGGGAATATTTTCAAGGGAATTGTTGCGTATTTGTACCCATAGACTATATGCAGAGTTTAGAATGAATCATGTTTACAGCTGCCTTTGCAAGTAACAATGCAAGTATTTAAGTGAGTTATTATCATCACTCTCCTGATTAAACTGACAATTAGTTTTCTAACAAACCATTAAACATTCATCAGCCAACAGAAATGCAACAGTTATGATGCACAGCAGTTTATCTTCCACTGGATGGGTTGGAACAATATGCCTGTATTTCTAATTAGTATTTTTCAGTACCTGAAAAGGTACAATAAAACATGTAGCAAAACCTTATGATACGGTTCTGTTACAGGGAAATTAAAAACAGAGTATTATAGAAAACTTTGTCTTATTCATGTAGTTAGCCAAACTGACCTTTTGTATTCAATTATTCTTACTGTCAAATGCTAAAGTTGTGCCCTGTACTGACACTCAGCTGAAATAAACAGCATAAAAGTCCCAACTGTATGAGTAGATAATTGTTCATCAGTGTCATGAGCAAACTACTTCATACAGGATGACTGACTTAAAATACTGAATCCCCCATCTGGTGAGATCTAATGAGCAATGGTGAAGTTTGAAGGTAATGAAGCAAGTTCCTTTTTGGCAGATGTTACTTGACAGCTGCATCTTGGGATCCCAGCAGCACTACTGCTGCTTCATATTAATATACACAAGAAGATATTGCAATGAAGCTTGTGGAAAACAGAGGATCCTTTTCTCTTCAATGGGCTGCATTTTATGTCTCTCATATCTAATCCACTTAGTAGGTTTCGATTTCAAAAGACTGTTCAAAGTTTAATAAATTGTATTTTTTCAAAAGCTTTAGCTCATGCTTTAGCCCATATGCTGTAGGTTGAATGCCTGCAGCAAATAAAATTGACCTAAAACAAGCATGTCAAGATGTTTGTTTTTATTTTCTTCCCCTAAGGCAAAAGGGAAGAAACATGGTTTTGGGTCACGATTCAGCACATGCATCTTATGGCATACACATGCCACATAGCATCCACAGTGAGCTCCAAAAAGCTCTATTGCATCCTGTTCAGCAGCTTTTCACTCTCCCAGGGGAAAAATTCCTGGTGCTGCTACCTGAATCGCAGAAGTGCCCCCAAGGTAGGCTGCTTTTAAATATCAGGTGCACCACTGCATACTCCAGGTCTCAAAAGGCCAGAGTAAGACAGCTGCTGGGCTGAGAAACCATCTGAAACTGTAAACAGGAAAGGCAAAGGTGTCTCTTCCAGGCACTAGCTCCACCAAAAAACTGTCCTATTGCCCACAGGAAGCCTACTCCACACTATCAGGCCCAGGATATTATTGTTAATCTCTTCAGCATGAAATAATATACTAAAAATTCAGAATTACTTTCCTTCTTAGGAAATTAAACGGCCACAATCAGTTTGTGTTTTCTTGGCCTAATTATTGCAGCGCACTTAAGAGAATCCCAACACATACTACAAAACATATGCAAAGCAGTCAACATGAATACTTTTGTTTGTTATATACTGAATATCAAATTAATACTAAGTTCCTAGCTTGATCCTCTAAACTCTTAGAGGGCTTAAAGTGGGATCTAAGATAGAGGCAGTCTAAGTTGTAAGCCCTTCCAGAAAAGTTATGATCCTTGGTGGCAATGACAAAACCAATGGGAAGTAAATACTGATGGAGGCCAGGGACTTTCAGCAGCAGAATTTCCTTTTTTAAAAAAGCAGAAATTTGCATGTATTCAGATTAATTGTAATCTCAACCTTATTCTACACCTGTTTAAAGGATTTTTAGGGTAATGCCCAATGTGAAACATTTAGAATTCCTGATGAGAGTACTCTGTTTCCTGGTCCCTCTCCCTCATATCCAAATCGCTTTACCTTGTAATGGAACTTACCAGCTATCTTTATATGTTATGGCCAAAGGACTTTTTTTCTAGAAGATGCATTTATTTTTGCTTTAGGAACTTTATGGAAATCCTCCTCCTATCAATCAGCATTGGTAGCTCTGTTCTACTCTTTTTACATACTAGGAGTACATCTTCAAGGACCCTGCTATTTGTGTCCACTTACACAGCATCCTATGGACTTGCAGTTATCCATTTATTTAAGAAATTTGAAAATTGTTTTACAGATTTTCTCAAGGGGATTATTCATTATTTTTGCTTTTAAAATAGAGCAGTTTTGTGCTTCTCTGAAATACAAGAAGCACAGAATTATCAAAATAAATGTTAACTTTGAAAGCTTTAGGAGTGGTGACATACTAGGAAAGGGAATTGCTAAACCAAAGTCTCTCAACAAGCTCTTCTGCATAAATACATTAAAATCATACATTTATTTAACCTTCTGCAGATACTTAGATTTTGAAAGTAGCTGAACAGTTACAAGTTTGCATAATTAACTTTAAGGTTTACATAGATAAATAACAACTAATAGGTTGGAACATATTAAGTGACATATAAACATGAAGAAAAAAATACATTATGAAGTTCACAGAATTTCTTTTGTACAGTTTAGTATATTTTAATCTCTATAAGAATCAGAAAATTTAAAAACACCCATGGAGAGTTCAGGTAGGCACAGTTATGCTAAGGTTAATTAGTTACCATCCTCTCCATAGACAGCTCCCTTTTGTTTTTCAGATATTCACTCATTCAGAGATACGAGAATGCTTTTGATGATTCCTTGATTAAGAGCCAACAAAGCAGGGAGCAGAGAGAGGGCCAAGGAAAGCTTTTACTTTTATAACCTAGAACACAGCCAGGATCTATAGCTTCAGACACAGCCACAGAAACAGCACTCAGGAGTCCTGGCAGAACCCAACTCCAGATAGTGGAATAGCAACCCAAAGCACCTCCCAGGAGATAATGGTCCTGTCTTCCAAGAGGAAAATTCACTCATCACCTAATGGTGTGCAGGTGGCCAGAGATGCACTCTGCACCACTGAGCAGCTTTAGGTATACATCCTTCCTAAGACCTCTTCTTGCTGCTCTGAGCACAGCTATCACCAAGACAAAACACCAGTCACTGCCTTTGCTCAGAAAAGAGCAGGACTTGCTAATAAAGTCTTAAATCCCTTGTTCATGCAAATCTGTAAAATTATTTGTGCCAGGGCACTGAAGTCCCAAGCCAGGAAGTATCATAAAAGAAAGAAAAAGTCCTTCATAAGAATAATGCCTCCTAATAGCCACTAAGAGACAGAACAAAAAGAACTGAAAAACATTTCTAGATTTTATATCTGCCAATATCTCCTTTAGACTAAAAGGAGAAAAAGCACATTTCTAATGTATGACTTCACTTTTTTTTATCTGCAAGATAAAAGGGTGGCTCAGTTGAAAAAGATCTGATGCTTTACTGCATTTCTTTTCTGATAAAATCCTTTAAATACAACCATTTGCCTGTTCATCTATCAAGGGAATTCCAATGAGAACATTCCGTTCCTTTATTTTATTCCAGCACCTTCATAACAATACACATGAATCATAGCACGCATTACACTGCAGTGCTGCAACTTTGAGTTCAGTTTTTTCACTTTCTTTTCATGGTGAGTCTACAGGAAAGTATTCTTCAAGTGCTATCTCACAAATTAATTACTACCAAAGATTTGCTTTGTTACTCTTTCTTTGACTTTTCAGACTTCAAATTTCTATACCTGCTTTTGAAATGTTTTATGAGAAGTATTCTTGTATAACGCTAAAAGTCAACCTATCCAAATTATTTCTGACTCAGGGTCTATTATATTCAGTGCAAAAATTTCTACCAGAGAATGTATTTGAGGCCCACTCATTACTTTTTGTGGCAATTATGAGTTCTACAAGACAGTATAATCATGAAATCAAAAAAACCTCAAAGGTTTTATAGACCATCAAAACTTTCTTGCTGATCTCCATCTGTTCCAAAGATAATGAATACTCTTTTCTTTCAAGCACTCTGCTTTATCAGCATAATATTTTTTTGCCATCGCAGATTTTATCTTGGATTTCTTGAGAAGTGTGGTTTGATTTTAGTTTGGTTTGATTTTTTTCTGTTAAAGAAAAGGGACAGGAATGGCTCCTGGCCCAAAGCTTATCTGTTGCTTGTTTTCTTTTTCCCAAGCCAAGCATCTGGTCAATAAACAATAAACTGAAATACCCCCAAACTTAGGCAATGTTGGCAACCTCAATGCCATAACCTCTGTGGTGACAGCTTAAAGCAGCTGCAGATGACTGCCCCTTATATAGCAGCTTCATTGCCTGCAGCCCTTGTTTCAAAACAAAACAGGCTCAGGTACTCCAGCCCAGCTGGATTTATCAGATCAGGTGGAGCACCGTGCTGGTGCAGCTATTGCAATCCCAAAACTGCTACAACCATTGAGCCCTGCCGGACATGTACATGCAGTCTGCAAAATACTTTAGAGCTTCACTGTATTTCTCTTAGCAGGCCTTCTCTTACTAGGCCGGGCAGTACAAGAGCACAAGCTGCCCTGCACAAACCAGCTCAGACCCAGCTCAACAGTTGCTGGGCCAGGCCAAGCCGAATAAGCCCAGCCAGACTTGCACTGCTTCCATGTAGAGTCACCTGGATGTGTCTGCATCACTCTGCCCACTGCCTGTGAGATCACAGAATCAATCTGAGTGATTGAATGTGATAGAATGCTGTGGAATTGAGGGGACCTTAAAGATGACCTAGTTCCAACCCCCTGCCATGGGCAGGGACACCTTCCACTAGACCAGGTTGCTCAAAGCCCCATCCAGCCTGGCCTTGAGCACTTCCAGGGATGGGGCATCCACAGCTGCTCTGGGAAACCTGGTCCAGTGTTTTACCACCCTCACAGTAAAGAATTTCTTCCTAAATAGCCTCTCTAAATCTACCCTCTTTTAGTTTAAAACCATTCCTCCTTGTCCTGTCACTACATGCCCTGCTAAAAAGTCTGTCCCCATCTTTCTTATAAGCGCCCATTAAGTACTGAAAGGCCACTGTAAGGTCTCCCCGGATCCTTCTTTTCTCCAGGCTGATCAACCCCAACTCTCTCAGCCTGTCTTGATAGGAGAGGTGCTCCAGCCCTCTGATCATCTTCCTGGCCCTCCTCTGGACCCAGTCCCACAGCTCCATGTCCTTCTTATGTTGGGGGCCCCAGAGCTGAACACAGTGCTCCAGGTGGGGTCTTACAAGGGCAGAGTAGAGGGGGAGAATCACCTCCCCCGACCTGCTGTCATGCTTCTTTTGATGCAGCTCAGGATTCAGCTGGCCTTCTGAGCTGCAAGCGCACATTACTGGGATAGTCTGAGCTTTTTGTCCACGAAGTCCTCCTCAGGGCTGTTCTCCACCCATTCTGTGCCCAGCCTGTATTGATACCCACATGCAGTACCTTGTGCTTGTTGAACTCCACAAGGTTCACAGGGCCCCACCTCCCAAGCCTGTCAGGGTCCCTCTGGATGGTATCCCTTCCCTCCAGCATATCATGCCCAGACGGGGCATTGCCTGAAGCTGGTGAGATGCCTGCAGCTCCAGCAGGAACTGGTGCATGCTGAAGGTACACCAGTGCTGGCACTGGTTCTGCAAGCACATTTGTCACATGGAGTTGCCCTCCTGACGGTGGAAACAGGACATGACTAACACAGCACTCCTGCAGAGACATGCACAGGTTCTGCACTCTCCATGGCCTCCACATTCAGCTATCATGTATTTTAAGATGTTCTTTGCAAGATTATCTGAAAAAGATGACAAACTTGAACTATTACAGATCAAAGACAAGGACATATACCGTATGCTACAAGACTACCTTGTTAACTGTTCCGTCTATTTTATGCCAACAGACCTACACAGTTCTCCTCCCACAATTAGTAAAAGGTATACTTATACTAAAAAGTATGTTACAAACCCAAATTTTAAAGTGCTCAAAAGAAGGCACAGAGCATTGTTCCTGTCTCACTGCTGCCTAAATTAAGATTAAATAGTTTGTTCAGCACTGCAAAAAAGATGAGGGGCAGAGAAAGGACTTCTTTTCTGATTCAGAATTAAATGCTCCATCCACTGAACCGTGCCATATGCATCAGCTTATTTTATTTCAGATACACTTGATCACTCAGCTGTTTCTGGTTTGTCATTTCCTTTGGAGGCACAGAGAAACAGAAATGAAGGGAATAAAACAAACAATTGAGGAGTAAAGCAGGCAGTAACATAAAAATTGGGGTGAGCAGTGCTCTGAGAATAAAGGTTAAGTAAGGAAAGAAAACAAAGAAAACCTGATGAATGTAAAGGGAACAGTTTAGCTGCCACAGCTCTAGCTGTACACAGAGTACATTACCCTGGCCAAAGCTCAGGGCTTATGCCATTAGCTTGCTTTCAGATCCTGAAAGAACAATGTATTCCTGAGAGATTAAGAAAAAACCACATCACATACCATCCCAGGGATAATTGTTAACAAAGGCCATCCACCTGTGCTGTCCTGATAAAAAGTACTGGCATTTCCTACCGTCTCAACACTTCTATGTCAATGAAGAAGGTGACAAGCAAGTGTTCCTGGGCTCCTGGAAGCACTCATTCAAGCGTGTAAAGTGCATCTTTAGAGCAGAGGCTGCTGCTTTCTCTTCCTGAATAGATGAATTTGGGAATTATCCGTGAAGATAACAGGAATACATGATCAGCTCTAAATTTGCCAAGTATTCTCACCATGGTGATGGTCTAAATTTATTCCAAGTTACAGTAGTATCTTAATCCTTCAAGTAGCACCTAATTTAATATCCTGATTCATTACCTGAAAGAAGCAGGAGAAAGCAGTTTTTGAAAAAACACAACTCTCAGACAGTAGCAATAAATGACAGTCTCAGTAGATTTTTCATGCCCAGGTCTCATAAAGTAATTTTTTAAAACAGACTAAGGAGCCTTTTGAAATCCAAATAAGTTAAGAGGGATACTGCAGAGGCTGTGAACATTTTGGTCGTCACTGAAAAAACCAACCAACCCATCAAAAAAACAGAGAAAATTTTATACCCTACAACTTTGCTCCAACTCTCCATTCATATTAAAAACTCTTTCCTAAGTGAAACTGAAATACACTGTTCATCGCAATCTGCTGGGTCTGTTGGTTTGGGTTCTCTTTAGAGGTTTTGTCTTTGCAAAATATTTTGAAACATTTTAGTTTTGGTCCAGTTCAGAATATATATGCAAATTTGTTTTCCATTAAGACTTCGTTTCCTAGACCAACAGGCTAGGAAACTAAGCTAGCTTTTTACTGTAAAAAACACAAAACAAAGGTGGTAAGTAGAAGATGAAGAACATATCAGCAAAAAACAGAGAGAAATGTATCATTAATAGAATGAATACAATAATTTCAGGTATCTTTTTAATGGGGCTTGTATACTTCACTGTAGACTCATGTCCAGACTAGTTTGCATTGTGATTATTTTCAAGTAAAGATAAAAAAAAAAGAAGCTTGACCAGAGTTTTGCCAAAGGATGAATATAACTTTCATTTAATAAGAAGCATTTCTGCAACTGTTACACCTGTTATGGAGCAGACATGCAAGGCATACAGTTGCACTGACTTCATTTAAATACACAGGGTGGAGGTCTTGTCTTGGAGTCTACCTGCTCTAAAGCTCATAGTAGCTACTATGTCATTCATTTGTCCTAGCAATATCAAGGTGCCAATCATTATCATTATTATTATTATTGTTACTGTTATTATTATTTTCTTACATTTCCTATTGTGCCACCACAAAAATGCACAAGCAATTTATTGTTTATTTAGTGATACCTAAAATATTTTCTTGATATAAATTTAAACCTAAAACCATATGATTCAGGTATACCATTATATAAACATACCCTAATCTCAAGAACTAGAAAACAAGTAAATTCATCCAAAACATGTTTGTCAATAGCCAGATAACTTAAAACATAAGATTTAATCCAATTCTTGGATGCTTATGGTTAGCAAGTCCACTAGTTAGGGAAAGTTGGAAACCAGAACTAATTCAACTAGAGCCATTTTTAAATGGATTGCAGGAAGTCCATAAACTACTTTTAGCTTTCTGTAGCAGGTAAGCAATGCACTGACACACGGAGAGAACACAAAACCAGAAAAAAAATATGAATCTTCTGAAATAGAATATCTATCCCAACTCTTCCAGTCATACTTCCCTGCATTTGGAGCAATATTTTGTTATCTCTCTAACTCCTAGGAAAGTGTTTATTCTCTAGCAACTGGCACATATGGCACTATAAAACACAGTTGCTTTAGCTCGTGAAAAAGAGTTTCATTGTAGATGCTCTGCCAAAGGGTGTAAAGCCTGGACTTCAGAGCAATTAGACACATCACAGGTGACACACTTGGCTCTGAAAAGGGGAAAATGACATTTGTTGAACATATGAGCACTTTATGCCAACTGCTTCATTCACAGGCATCTTCTGCCAGAAAACCTGAAAGGCATTTTTTTCGCACTGGGATTGCAGCATAGGAAGATGGAATAAAACAGAAAAAAATATTGTATTCAAAACTGAGAACCTTGGGCTAAACCAGAATGGGCACTGCTACACCCAGGTAAAGAAAGACAGAAAACGGCAGTAAAAAGAACTTTGCTACCTGGACAGCTCCTTGTTCATTCGTGCCAGTCACATTTAAAAGAGGGCAGACACAGAAATGACACTGCTGACAAGATTCAAACAGGTTTGAAGTCCTGACTCAAAAATGACCCCACATAGGAACACATGCCTTTTGACATCAACCTAGAGAGAAAAAATCTACTGACTTTCCCAACATTTTTGACCCTGTCAAAGAAAAAAGGCAAATTTTCAATCCTGTGACTTAGAAAAGCATCATGATTATCAGCAGGGAAACTGCTTCTGTGCTAATGGAAAAGCAGAACACAAACCTTGCTCTGAAGGAAGCAGCAGGAGGGTAGCCAAAAGGTTCCTGGGAAAGACACTGCTCACTCTTGACCTTTCAAGCAACAAGGATCAGAGAACACAGCTTAAACAGATTTTTCTCACCAGCAGAACTCAGACTGCAAATAGCAACACTTTTCTAACCCCTGTTTCATCCTTGTGTAACTCCAGCCATCTCTGTGGTATGTCTTGTTGTTTCAAATGTACATCTTACATGTGTTGTGTGGTCAATACACACAAGAGCAAGAAACAGGAAAATGTGGCTATGACTGCTTCCATTGCCTCCCCACACTACCACCATAGGAAAAGAGGAGGAATTTAGTGCCATTTGAACCACACAGCTCTGGCCTGGCTGAAGGGATTCCTAGAAGTCCTTGCTCACCACTGCCTAGGATAACTTCTGATCCATGGTAAAGGCACTTTGCAATGCAGGTCCCAGCTTGGCCAGCATCACTTTTACAGAGCCTGCAGCTTGCTAAGCTCTGTCGTTAGGATCTGCTACCACATCATTGTCTGCCATAGGTAGGGACTGCAACATTTGTAGAATGTGCTGGGAAGAGAGGTATGTTGGGAAAGAAAAGCCTCATGAACACATTTCTGTTCTAAAACATGCAAGGAAGACATAAGAATAAGGATTTAAAACTTGGATTGCCATCATACAAATTATCAGATGGTGGCATTACCACATACTTGAAAAAGAAAGACCTAGAACAATCCTCAGGCCTCTGAATAAGCATCTGCAAATAATTAAATAGCCAGTCTGGATTTGGAGGCTTTAGGTTTGTTTTTTTTGTTTGTTTGTTGTTCTTTTTTTAAGGTTAGAGAACCAGACACTCCTTTACTTTGCTCAGAGACGTGTTACTGTTGCAATGGAGAAATCACCTGGCTGGCAATAGAAGCGAAAAATTCTTGTTAATTTTGAGTTTCTTTAATGTAACTAGGAACTTATTGTATCTGAAAACAGACTGGGAAACTTCTCGGGTTTATATTGTACTAGGAAAAAAAAAATACAAAAAAAAGCCAAACCAAACCCAAACCCCAAAGGGAATTAGAGTGACTGCAAGTTTTTCCCAACATAAATCTTAATTACTTTTACTTAACTGCAAAAGTGGCCATACATTCCCTTATGCAAATGGTAAGGAGTACAGACTACAGCAGGAAATGAAAGGAGGACATGAATGGAGGAACAAGAGCTGACCTTTCTAGGGAGGTAGGTGATGGCTGCAGGCAGCCCTCTGATCCACAGCTCAGCAGGATCCATCCCTGAATTTAAGCACATGCACTAGCTCAAAAATGGCACATACAAGGTCAGAGGGCTTCAAATCCATCTTCGTCTGATCATTTTCCTACAGTTCCAACAAAGAAATGTGACATACTTTTGGATGGATGTGTCCTTACTGTGCAGGAACCCTCCCCAATATTGTACAGCTTTAAATCACTGCAAAAAAGAGGCATCTCAGGAAAGTGTTTTAAGAGGATTAGTTTCTCATTTTTGTTTTGTGAGCAAAGCTTCATGAGCAATGAATGATTTTGTGAGCTGTGAATGATAATCTGAAGGGAGACCATGTGGGATTCATGACTATTTATGGGAAGGTTCATAATGGAACTGGTCATGTCACCATTGACATTTTTCCTGTCTATTCTTTTAACATACAGGAAGAAATTCAAGGAAAAGAAATGAAATAAAGAAGAATAGTTGCGTTCCTTCCTTCATTGTACTTGGACAAGCTGAATAATATAGAGTCATTTACTGTGAAACAGGGCAAAAAGTCCACAATTGTTAATGAACCTCCATAGGTTTTACAATATTAATTTTTCTATAGCCTATATTGGTGTTAATTCCGAAGTCTTGTGCTAGCAGTAAAGGCAGAAGACCCTGTATTTCAAACCAGTACTACAGGTTTGAGCCTGCTGTATTGAACACCAACTCAAATTGCTAGGAATGAGGGCTGTTTTAGTAGTTCCCATGAAAAATTTAAATCTATATTTCAAGTGGTATTTCAAATGCCACTGAGCTCCTGTGAATGCTGAATGGACAGAACAAGAATGTTTCATCTCCTTATTTCCTCAATGGTCTTTGAGCCACTCTGTGGAGTATAGCTGCACATTTTCAACCTATGGGCAAAACTGAGTACATAAATAAGAGTATAACAGTAAACAAAAAAACATTGCAAATATGCTGCATTCACAAACATACTCAGTCAGAAGGATGGGTTGCTCCTTATAGGAGAAATAAGCTATATTAAAATTGAAAGGGGACCTTAGAATACATCCCCTGCTGCATGTGGAGTACAGCTTGTTTATAAATCCTAATCATGTGCCCAGTAACCTCAGGGAGGAGCGTGACCCTAATCCCCAAAGTCTGCAGTGAGCAGCTGGAGGTGATAGTGTGCAGCTACCTGCACTCCACAGCTGCAGGAGCACCTTTTGGGATCAGATCTTCCACCTATGCCAAGACAGTCTTGTGTTCCCTAAAGCTGCCCCCAACACTTTTGCACCTGAGCAAGATACTCCTCAAAAACCAGCTGCTTGGAAAATAGGTTCCTAAAGCACTCATTGACCTATATTTCAATAGATGAGATTAACCATTTAAATCCTCAGCTATAAGTCTATGTTGTTCTCCTTTAGCAAGAACCCTGTCTCCTGGAGAATTTCAGCAGTCCTTGGTTCTTACACTGGGCACAAGCAACCTTCCTGCATTCACCAAGTCCTCCTTACCACTTGCTAGTTGAAAACATTTTTCCCTTTGGGAATTTGGGATTGGTGGCCAAGACTAGCAGGCTTGTTCCACAACTGGAACAAGTCATTTTTTAAAAAAGTGACACTAGTGTGAAAGCCAGCCTACATGCATTTATTTTTCACCTTCCTGTATACTTTTCCACAAGACAAAAGGAATGGCTCCTCTCTGGGGATAAGGCAGAAAAACAACATTTTTCTTCCTAATGCCTGCTCCAGTCCCCTTGTATGTGCACAACTATCCTCATTGCAAATTTTTTGTTTCAAACTGTTTTGGTGACTCAGCTGGACAGTGGGACAGAACCACTAAAGGTAGCTGATTTCTCTAGGGATTTTATTCCACATAAAGAGGCAGAGTGCAGAAATCCCTCAGCTTATGCTGGATGATAATACACACAGACCATGCAATTCAGCCCCGTGAAGCTAGCCAGGCACACATTCCAAAAGGAGTGTGACTACGTTTTTAAGGTGGTGTGTACAATCTAACAAGCTCAGCTGTCCCCAGACTTATTAGGATCTAATTCAAGGATCTCTGCTGTGTTCCTACTGAGCTGCAACATTTGCCTGATTAATATTTTCTAGTATGAGCTAGTAGAGAGTGATTACTTTTCTCTGTTGCTTTAGGCAGCAAGGCTACTTCTGCTACCAAGACATCTGTAAACATTTAAGGGATATTTCATCTCAGGCAGAGGATCCAGGCACTCTGTTAACCAAAGAACACTGTTAGATCATGGCCCCAAGGCCCCACTGCCCACTCAGGTTCAGGCTCAAGTTGTCCCAGTGTTTTTTGGATCCAGACTTTTGTTAATTTTTGAGAGGTGAAGAAAAAGAAAAAAGAAGAAAGAAAAAAAAAAAGAAAAAGAAAAAAATAGAAAGGGGTATTATTTTAGATAACTGCTCCTTTGTTCCATGTCTGAAACACCAGAGGTGAATACTGACCACAACTTCCAAGCAGCTGCTTATACTTTCAGCAGAAAAAAAGCAATCCTTCCAATGGCAGCTGTCTGAGCACTCCCTTGTGATCCAGGATTCCAGGGGTCCAGTTTCAGCATAGCAGGTCATGGCCCCCAGGTGCAAAACTTCAAGCCATTATCAGTGAGATACCACCCAGTAATATCTGTCCAAGTCATCCAGCACACACATTTAGGATTCCTGTAGTTTTCCACTCCCTTTCAGCTTTCCTCTCAAGTTTATTGGCTGTCTACCGAAGTTTTTCAGCTCCTCAGCCTGGTTTTGGGACAAGAATTAAAAAAGACACAGTATGTTTTACATCAGAGCACTGACTGCTGTGTGATTATCTAACTCTCTCCAAAAAGAGGAAACTCAGCACAGTCTCAATAATCTTTTGTAAAACAAAAAAAAAAAAAAAAAGGGGGAAAAATAATCAAAGAGAACAGGAAAAATGGGATATTATCCATAAAGCTTAGAGGGGAAAACAGAACCCAAACTCATCCAGGTATTTCCTGAGGCTCTGCCTGAAACTAAGAAGAATAAATATTTAAAAAGTGCTTGGGGGGAGGAGTGGGGAAGCATTTAAAAATTACATCTCAAACATATTATATTTGCTACATTTTATTTTTCATATATTAGCACCAGCAAATTAAACTCATTACAAGAACACTGCATAAACTCATGGTTTATAGAATTTACCTTGTTTTAATTTTGGCAATAAATTCTAGTACTAATAGTTATTAGGAAAGGATAAGGAAAAAAATCTAAAGAGAACTATAGCCTAAAAGCACTTTGAAATTAAAAGGAAATCTGGTCTTTATTTTGTGGAGAGTGTTAGTAATAGAATATAGCATTAATGAAGAAGCTTGTTTACATTAGACAGCACAATGTTTTTGCTACAAACACAAATTAACATATTTGTTTCTAGTGCAGAAATCTATCCTATCAATTTGTCCTGAGAGGCTTTGTTTTCTCACTCCTCAGGGCGTCTAGCTGTTGGAAAAGAAAAAACATTGATTTAAAACTCAGTTCTGTAAGACTTAATTGTGGGAGTGGATCTTACTCACAAGTCATCCCCATGAAGCTACTGGAAATGCTTGTGTGCACAGGAATTAGAGCTGGCTGGGAATTTATTTTTTTCTTTCTTTGCCCCTGGAAACAATTTGTGCATGAATACTGCAACTTTTGAGGAAATATATGAGTTTTTACATTGAAATTTCAGTAAGTTATCTTTTTTACTGGCCAAGCTGGAAGAGAGCACAAACAGGAGGTAGGAACTTGACTGTGCTCAGAAACACACACAGCAGTAGTTGTCTGAGGCATGTCCCCCTCGGGCTCTCAGCTGAAGTGTTCTGCCTTTTTTAAAACACTCAGCTATTGACAGGGCTAGAGAAAAAGAGATAGAGCAGTCAGGATTCAGGTCTCAGATGCCAAGGTCCCATGCTGAGGTGCCCGGACATTACAAACCTCTACACATGGTGAAGCAGTTGGATAGGGAGGAAGGCCTTAGAGGGGAAACTTCCACTATGGTCTGATTTCTAGTCTGGAAATTAAAGAACTTCTCTAGCAAGTGGGTAAAATTTTTAGCAAGAGGCTCAGTTATAGTCTCGCATCTCCTATATATATATATAAAAAAATAATAATTAAAAGTACATTTCCTGAGGGCAAGAGTGTCTTGGCTGGTATCTGCTTCTTTCACAGATTTGGAAAGGGATTTTCCACACAGCTTTGCACACAGAGGCTTAGACTCAAAGGACAGCTTTTGTCTTGCACTCACACAGCACACGGTACAGCGAAGGTCTTGGGGCTAACACCACTGTCCTGGGAAAACTACAATTATGTGCCATTTTAGTACGGGCAAGATTAGGACACTCACACTTGTCATTATAAGAAGTTCTGCTTGCTCAAAAAAAAAAAAATTACAAAGTTATGGTGAAGGAAAAAATACCCCAGTTCTTCCATGTTAAACCATTCCTGCTCTGGTCATTGCACTAAATCAGCATTAGCAATGTGCTTTTTCATGCCTTTGAGGCAGACATCTAACACCTGATCACCACCCTTCAGCCACAGGTTCTTCATAATGTCTGAGGTACCTTTTCATTGACAAGCCCAAGACTGTGCATTTCTTTGTCTCCTGCTTACAAGTTCTCACTTCTTGCTTGGAAGGATGGTGATACTTACTATTCTACTGAAGCTGCATAAACAGACCTTTATTTTTTACTGTTTGCTGCTAAACTGTTTGGGATTTAACCTCCCATTTGCCAGAAAAAAACCAGCTTCATGCATAACCAACACAGAGAGATGCTCTGACTGTAACTGTAATTGTGAATCAGAGCAAAACTCAACTTAATTATGCATTATTATGTACTTCCAGACAACTTGATCAATCCTTACCATGCACCAGTTCGAAGCACATTTAGTCTCAGATGTACCACAACACTGACGAGCCAGATGGAACCTAATTTATTCAAACGTGGTTGCAGGTCCAGCCACAGAACTGAGAACGCATCAGAAACCCAAAAGCTTTCTCTGCTGCTCCAGCAAGTCCTGCAGCCTGCACTGAGATCCAGGTCTCTCAGCTAGCATACTACCAGTGCTCAGGTCAGCTAGATTAAAAACAGGAAAGCTCCAATATTGTCCTGAGTCCTACAGGTGCGCATATATACATCTACATACATATACAGACTAGTAACATAGCTTTGGCTTTTTTGTGAGTTACTCACCCATGCAGGAAGCTACTGTTTAGTAGAGTTGGGATTTTTTAATAGTCATACTCATCTTCAAATATTTTTTATGGTTTAACTTTTTAAATTTGAAAGATCTCTTCACAACCAGAGGGAACCAAGCTCTTCTATAAATACAGATTATTTGAGAAGACAAATATTAAGGATTACCCTGCTGTTACTTTTAAGCCTCACTTCACAGTTCAATGCTACGTGAGGGACGTGTGAGCTACTTCTGAGACAAAGCACATTTCCACAGGCATAGCACAGTGTTACGCAGTGATAAACTGTGTCCCATTCATGAAGAAACATACTTCATCTGCAAGGTCCTGGATCAATGGTAAGTACAACCAATCTCCTGACAGGAGGAACAGGGTTTTTTTATGACCACCACATGCTTGTACTTGATAGAGACAAGGTTTCCTATCGATGTCTGCTGTAGAGAAAAAGGATTGATGTAATTAAAGCCAAGGACCCAGGAGAGACATATTCAAGTACCCTCATATGGGACTTGGCCAACGGCAAATTCTGTCTGTGCTTATATTCCCATTTCTAGGAAGTGGAAAAGTAGCTTTCTCATTTCTTCCAGGGATTTTGTGCGCATAAATATGTGGTACCTACAAGTACCATGTAAAATGTAAAATAGAGTCTGAACAACAGCCTCAAGAAGATGAGCATGATACCATTCTTTTAAAGCAAGGATATTAAATCAGTTAAGCAGAAGTATATCATTAAACTATTCTTCCCAAAGTTGTAAGAAAGATCATTCCCCTGAAGGTGACTTGTCAGGAATGTATGTGTTCTCTGTAAGTTAACAATCTCAATTTGCAGTTTTTTAAACATTACTGATAGTAGAATGCATGCATTTATGCCTCAAAACGGGGTATTTTCAACAGCTACCCACAGAATCACCTACCTGTCAAATTTTCCCATCATGCACCAAGAAGAAATAAGGTAAGAGGAATGGGATTTCTCTTCCCTAATGTTGTGGCACAAACATTTAAATCTGAGCTAATTACCCGAGGTTTCCCTTTAAGACCACGTTGTGAATACATTCCTTCTAGCATGCGATTCATCTCATCCTAAAGCAGACAACTAAAAATAGGTCAGAACTGCAGGCTAGGAGGGGTTTTACTTCCATCAGCTGCAGCAGGAGGCAAGCATGAGAAGGTTACCTAAGAAGGTCTATGCAGTGTCCCACCATGGATCAGTTTTGTCTCATTGTTTTGTGTAGGCTGTCTTTATCTCATTTCTCTTGTTTGTGTTTAGATTAGCATAGTCTAAAATAACAGTTTCCCATAATGTAATGTGTTTAGAAAGAATATTAAATGCAGATTACACTTTTTCCTTCCTGAGATTAACATTTGTTATGCAAATCGATTGTACTAAAATTTTCTGTAGCTTGAGTTTTGTCATACATAGTTTTGTAAAGAATACAGAAAGTTTAAATGCTATGCTGGTCTTTTTCTTCCTTCTGAAGTAGTAGATGTTCCTGTTTCCACAAAAATGTGATGTTCTCTGAAGCCAAGCTATACAAGCTATGGGAGAAGAAAATAATATCTAGCATCCCGAAATTACTATCTTTTTGATAAACACATTTTTTCACAAGTTCCTTAAAAAGATAAGTCTAGGACTTATCTTCACAGGACTTATAACTGTATGCACATCTCTGTGCAATGACAAAGATCCTCCAGTCCTCTGCAAAGAAAAGATTAAAAGCACAGCTTGCCCACAAGAACAACACTGAGGATTCAAAGACTTGCTCAGAAAATTTCATAAGCAACAAGAAGATATCTACACAAGAATAAAGAAATTCTGTCACTAACAACTAAGAGTAAGTTACATGCTGACAGCTTTAAAAAAATCAGCACATATTTTGCCCATGAACGCTAGGATTTAAGAAAACATTTATGCCTTAAACAGAGAACAGCTTCCAGAAGAAGATAATTTTCCTAATTTAGCTTCAGTGATCAATAGCATGTTTTCAGTAGAGGCATCTTGGGAAGATCTACTCAATAAGCAATCACATTCACCAGAAATACCTCTTACTAGTGGTTACTTTATAAACAATTACTTCTGAAATGAAAGACATGAGTAAAATTACATTTAAACCATTGCCATAAATACACCAAATAGGACCTTAAAAAGAACAGGGAAGGAAAGATATCGTATAATTTTGTGGCTTTTTCACATAACATTAAAGCAAGAAAGAAAACAGAATTTTAGTTACAAAGCAGTAGTACAGATCTGCTTGTTGTTTTTACCATCTTTTAAAGGATGAAAAAAAAAAGTGATGTTTTTAATCCATTTTAGAGTAGAACAGAGAAAAGGAATTGATCTGACTGGGTTTTTATCCTTGAATATCCAACAACTTCTTTTATTGACAAACCTCTTCATATGTCCAAGAGATCTTAGGAACCTGTGAGCTTCTGAGCAAAAAGTAATACAACCACCTCAATATATAAGCTGCATTGAAAAGGCCATTATCATTTTCTTCTAACAGCCAGACGAAAAGAGCTGAATATTATCTCAAGCAGAAGCCCAAGCTGCATCAGTAGGGGAAGGCCTGTCATGTTCCTGACACCCTGGGCAAAGGAGCCACCAAGCATCTGGAGATAATTTCCAATGCATCCCAGATATGCTCTGGGTTGCTTCCTGCACTGGGTGCAGGTGCCCGGGTGCTGGCAGCAGGGGGCTGCAGGGGTGGCCTCTGTGAGGATAGGCTGGGGCTGTCCCATGCTCCCCTGTGGTAATGTATTTAAGACATGGTAAAAAATGCTGCACAGCATCTGCGAGAGAGTGAGAAAAATGTGAGAGAAACAGCCCTGCAGATACCAAGGAGGAGAAGGAGGCAAGGAGGCGCTCCAGGAGCCAGAGCAAGGATTCCCCTGCAGCCCATGAAGAACCCACACTGGAGCCGATGGACATTCCTGAAGGACTGAAGCCCATGGAGAGCCCATACTGGGGCAGGGAAAAGTGTGGGGAGGAAAGAATGGCAGAGAGGAGCTGTTATGGACTGAGCCCAAGCCTCCATTGCCCACTCCACTGCCGCACCACTTGGGGTGTGAAGGGGCTACAGGAATCTGGAGTGAAGGAGTGAAGTTAAGCCTGTGTAAGGGGGAGGACAAGTCTTGTTTCAATGTTTTTTCTTTTATTTATCACTATCTGAATTAGTAATTACATTTTTATTTTAATTGACAATAAATTAATTTTCCCTATGTTCAATCTGTTTTGCCTGTGATGGTAACTGCTAAGCAACCTCCCTGTCTTTACCTCAACCCAGGAGCTTTCTTGCTCCTGATCTTCCTATTTTCTTCCTTTGTCCTTCTGAGGAAGGAAAGTGAAAGAGCGGCTGGGTGGGGGTTTGGCTGCTAGCCAAGGCTAACCCACTGCATTTCTCTGTTGCTGGCTAATCAGGAGTTGGTACAACATAGAAATTTCTGACCATTAATCTAATTTTGACCATCACCATTCACTAACATAGGATTTGGCCCTTTCTGCAGGAGTATTACTCATTGAAGTCCACATATACAGACCGCGGTAAGATAATACATACAGTACTTTGAACAAGTCCTGAATATCCAGCATGGAGGAAGAGAGGTAAAACAGTGGCTTTGCCACCAAAATTGCAGCCAGGCCCCAGTTTAAGTTAAAAGTAATCTCAAAGACGATTTATCTCAAAAGCCTTAAGCAAGGATTGCCAAAGCTTGAGAGCACATTGCTCACACATTATTTTTCTACAGTGAGTTAGAAGGGGCAATAAAGAAGCCAATTCAGGAGTTTTCTACCTTTATGTCTTCCACCAAAGGGAAATCCTGGAGCAGTCAGTGAGGTGGATTAGCAGTAGCTCTGTTGGCAAAGTCGTAGTAGAATATTTTATTCTTGAAAGTCGTACTTTTATCTGCTGTTAAACAAAAGCAACAGAAAAACCTTTCTTGTTGGAAAGCCTCTTCTTTTGGTGGTGTGTAACCACATGAGGATGCAACAAAGGGTTTAAACATTTATATGTTTTTTAAGAACCCAGTGATCTGGTCCAGTATTTCACAAGAATTTAGTCCCACATGCAGACACACACACCTACCTTATACATTTCTTGAGTTCTAATTTCTTTCTCTTCTTGACAGAGCTGTATAGATCAGAAAGGGTAACGGGCAGAATTGCCACAGAAAAGACGAGCTGGAAAAATGGATAATGGTGTTTATGTTCATAATTTACAATCATTTTGCAACTTCATTCAGAACTCTAGCCCAATAGCCAGTTACAGTCTGTTCAAGTGAGCTAGATAAAAGATTTTTATTATTTCTTTTGAACAATCTCTCATCTTGCCTGTAAATAAAATTATTTGTTTTGTCCAAAACTGTTGAATGCTCTCTAGTTAATGAACCATTTGTGGCACAATCTGCCCACACTAATAAAAACAGATGCCTGAACAGGAAACTTTTATTTGAATTGGTACAGCAGCAGCATCAGTACTGGCACTTCTCAAGTTTACAATCATGACAAAGTATCTGTCCAGAAAAACAAATGTCAAACTTAATAGCACTGAAGAGCAGAAAAAACCAAAACTTAACACAATCCTCCACTCTCTCTACAGAGAAAAAGAATTACTAGACAATTTCAACTAGCTTTCAAAATGCAGATTTTTGTCCAAGAAAAGTGAAATACTCTTAAGCATATACAGTACAAACCCAAGAAATACATTTTCTTACAGGTTTTTTTTTTTCAGGCAAACAGATGAATTGGCCTATGAAAAGACATAATAAATTATGTTGGATATTAAAACACTAATATAATATAATTTTCCATGAAACAACATGGCAAGTTTTGATCTCAGCTTGTTCTAAAATGAAACCATGTGTGGTTGTTGTTTTGTTTGTTTTGGGTTTTTTTCCAAAAAGAGTCAAGGGGCAAAAATCAAACCTGCAGAACATACTGCAGACAGGATACTGAGAAACAACTGTGTTGCAGAAGCAACACACAACTCGACACTCACTAGCTGACTAACTTGAAATGTCTTTGTCATTTCTACTTTATTTTCTTGAGAAGTGAGACCGAAATGTCTTTTGCCCCAAACGCCTTTGAGTAACTTCCACATTTCCTGCTTATTTCCCCAGCCAAGCCACAGAAGAGGCACGAAGTCAGGCATTCTGCTTCCCCTGCAGTGCAGCTGCAATAGAAGGCTGGAAAATCACCGTTTCAATTCTCTAAGGGAAAAAAAAAGAAAGAAGGTCAATATTTTCAAACAAAGGTTCGATTTGGGGAAATACACATTACTCTCTATCATTTCAGCAGAAGATTTTAAACCAGTTCCACTTTTCATTTCTCACATCTGGGTAAAAATATCCTCCCCTAACTGGCAGAGAGGCTTATAGGGTCTCTTCAACCTGCTGCCATCTTTCCACCCAACATGGAAGGGACAGGTATGTGGACTGTAACTGTCACCTTTGCAAAACATTCCTGGTCCCTCAGGAATTTCTAGGCTCTGAAACCACTCCCTTGACTTTTATACCCAGAAACATGACCTGTAGCAGTGGGAATACATGAGGTCCTTCTTCACAATAAAGCATATATTCTACTCCATGACTTCTGCCTGCAGATCTCCTGTCCCTTTCTTGCCCCTTAGTGACTATTCCATGCCCACATTTTTGTTCTTCTTCAACTACAAGTCAAGTCACAAATGAAACCTTTTCACTGTTGATAAGCCATTTTCTAGAGAAATTTTATAGCAAAAACACCTTATCGTCTGGCCACCTAGAATGTGAGCAGTGATGGGACCTACATAGGTCTTTGCTATCCATACAGTCTATATTTTCTGTTATACATAAAAATTCTGTATCATAAAGGAGATCAGTCTGCTTCAGCTGTAACCGTAAATCTGCAATAAAGGACTCAGCCAAGTTGTGAATATGCTGCACTAGCTACAAATGATTCCAAATCTACAAACATTCCCAGCTCTGGCACTCAGTAGTTAGTGGGCTTGTCACATCTCCCACATAACAGTGTAACTATTCCAGTCACAAATTTTGACCTTTTCCTCCAGAACATTGAAGAATGTTCAAAACTGTGTGAATTGAAGATACCCAGAGCTTGGAAGAGGTCTGTAAACACAAATGGAGAAGTGGATATGTGACCAGAACTCCTTCTTGATTTACTGAGAACTCATGCTTGCAAAATGTTTTGAAAGCCTAAACAGCAGGCTTAAATCTAACTCTCAGATCTCTTTTTATTGCTCACACAGCACTAAGGAAAAGCTCAGATAATATGCATAAAAGCAGGATTCATTCTCCCATTTTCCTTCCCTTACAAAGCAATACAAAACCTACCCACACTCCAAAAGCTGTTGCTCTGAATGATCAGATGTAATAAACAGCCAATGGTCCAAAACCAGCTTTGATACATCCACTCTTCAGTGACAAAAACCTTGCCCTAAAGTTCAGTCCCCAGTACCATCTACACAGTAGAGCCCTGTATACTCAACTAGGGAAAGCATATTGCATAGTGTGCATTCCTGTCTCATGCTTTTATTAAAGGCACATAGCTGCAATCCTGCCCTAGAGACCCACTAATTTGCATTTTTTCCTCATAGAATCATTCTGACTTATCAGCAAGGCTGTAAGTTATCTGAAACATGAGGTGAAATCAAAACTGTTTTTAGAAACTGGCAGAACCCCTGATTTACCCAGTTACTAAGTTCCCACTATGCTAATCACAACCAACAATTTTGAGTGAACTTCTGGATCTGAGGTGAAAACTTATTTTTCCTCCATTCATCAGAGGAATGCACTTCAGCACATACTTTTTCCCAGGTCACAAATAGGATATACTTGCCAAAGCAAAGCTTTTAAACAAATGCTTCCTATATGTTAGTATGACTTCAAGGATTTAACAATAAAATTCTAACATTTGTGTTATATTTTAAGGTCAAATTTGAATCTTTTCTTTATACGAAAGATAGATTTTACATCCCTCTCTTCACCTGTATTTTTACATACAAGACCTCATGGAGTAAGTTCAAAATTTGACTTTAAAAAGAAGAGTTCATACTACAGTGTATTAGCTATTCCTGTGGCTTTTCCAGCCCATGATTAAAACTTCAACATTGGTCAAACTTGGAGAACATCTCTTCATTTTTCACAATGCCAGAACCAAAGTTACTACATACTCAAATTTGAAAGCAGTGCCCTTCAGATTAAGTAGAAAGGACTTGATTTCTAGTTAAGACCTATACTGAACAGGCACACAATTTAAGTATGAACATAGTTAAGACACACACGTCTTTTTTGTGCTTGCCTCACTTAAAATTAAGATTTAGGAGCCTGTTAAAGTAAACAGTCCCTGCAGAAGCACGTACAACTTGCTAAGATAAAGGACAAAATAGAAACAGGCACAGAAAACAGTCTTGACTTATCTTTTCTCTTCCCCTTTATTTCTACCTGCATGTGGCTACAGCTTTTAACCTGTTCAGGCTCCATTTCTTTAGAGGATGACATTTGGATTGTGCTGGTAATTAGCCTGGGGAGGCAGAGAATAATGACCCCAATTACTGCTAGAGGCACAGCTGGAGAGTCTTAAAAGCTAAAGTTTATCAGAGTGTGTGGGAGGTGGAGGGTATTAAAATACAAACAGAACAGCTTTCCTTGAGCTAAGAAATAGGGTTGCAGTGTTCTTGCTATATATTGTAAATTGAAATTCTTGGGGAAAAAGTGATTTTTTGCATCCAAAACAAAGGGGCTTTTTAAGCAATCCAAATGTTTGAGATGGGCTGATGAGAAGGAGAATTTTTGAGAAACATAAACATCATATTAAAAATGGTCACATTATTCAAAAGCACCTTCTACAATTGTAACTGTGAAGCCCTGTAATATGGTATTGTCACTACTAGTAACCGATCACATTAATGTACTGAGTTTGCAAGGCCTCTGCACTGCTACATCTGACCTTTCCTTCACCTGCTCATAGCTTTATTTTACTCTGTTTAGCTGTGACAGCAGTCTCTCCAGCTGACTCAATGCAGCTGTTGAAGCATGGCACCATCTAACTCTTTTAACTTCATACTTAGGAATACAGGAAGAGTTATAACAAAAGTATTAGCAGAAATCCTTCACAAAACTCTTTAGTAAAGAGCAAGACACCATAGGATTCCATTTCCTCTGAGAATATGACTATTTTCAAAAAGAAAACAAGCAGCTTGCTCCTCGTATTATAATGAAAATCTAGATATAATGTTATGTGAGCTTGGATGGGACTACAGTCTAAAATATGTGCTTAATTTTACACCGCACTGTCTGTTCATATTCTTCTAAGCACACAGGAACGTTCCTCCACAGAATTCAGCTCAGCTCTATGTTTTGCTGCTGCTTTTGCAGAACTTCTGAATGTCACATGCAGAGCAAATGTGCCAGCCCTGCCTGGTCCAGGAGTGCACCGAGCACACACTCTCCTCAGGCCCTCTGCAGACACAAAATCTGTGCTGCACAAAGGGTGCTCTTAATTTTGCTCAGAGAAAAGACCACTCCAAACTCAGGGCAACGGTGAGCTCTGCAAGTCCTAAACCCAGCTACAAGGATCAGTTGGGTAGCATGCAACTCCAATTTAAACCTCTGTTGGGAGAGCTGCTTTTGGGAGATGGGCTCTCTCATGGTCCCCAGGCTACAGTAGGGTGCAAATGTAGAGGACTGCATCATCTTCCTAGATGTATTTTTTTATTTTGCTGTCAGAAGTATAGTATTCCCAGAATAGTACTACACTAGTTCCATTGTCTATAATGGTACCCTTCATGTGCGCAAAGTATGCATAGATCGTGCACAAGTAAAGCAACATTATGGGCTTTGTATCGCAAAGATAAGAAAACTTGAAGAGATACCTCAGTAACATTATGATAATATTTTCTCTTGACACTTGGTGAAATGGTAATAATCCATTTCAAGACCCAGAAAAGAAAAATAGATACCCTTTTATTTTCCTTTTGGAGGCAAAATTTCTCTAAGTATTAACATCCTTTTTGACCCACTGAACTTGAAGTATTTTCTGGGAATAAATGGACCCCATGCATAGAATCATAGAATGGTTTGGGTTGAAAGAGAGCTTTAAAGGTCAACTAGATCAACCCTTTTGCAATGAGCAGGGACATCTTCAACTACATCAGGTTGCTCAGAGTCCCACCCAACCTGACCTTGAATGTTTCCAGGGATGGAGCACCTACCACCTCTCTGAACAACCTGTTCCAGAGTCTCACCACCCTCATCATAAAAAAATTCTTCTTATATCTGGTGTAAATCTACCCTCTTCTAGTCTAAAACCATTACCCCTTGTCCTGTTGCTATAGGCCCTACAAAAAAATCTGTCCCCATCTTTCTTATAAGCCCTCTTTGTTATGTGCATGTTCAGTCTGATCAGTTCTGCTGATCACGACCACACAAAGACAGCCAAAGCTATCAACAAAGTAAAACACACTATCCAGCCTAGTCCCAGCTCTGAATTGTCTTCTCCAGGAATGAAGGCCTTGAAAGTAGGCAAGACAGCTGGGCTACACATTGTACATATACAAAATTAACACAAGAAGGGGGTGGGGGTGGGGTGGGGAAATCATATATATTTTTTTTTTCCCTCTTCATTGAATAGGATTGCATTGAATCCACATGGTCATCTAAGGGTAAAATGGTAGGAAATAATTACATGCATTAATCTACACATGCTGAAGTAAAAAAAGTTATCTAATGCGTTCCTAGGAGTACATGTTCTTCCTAATCTCTCCAGTTTCTCCTGTGACACAGCCCCTTGGCCAGTACTGTAAAAGCTTCATCGTTTCATGCAGATGAACTGCTCATTAGTTACAGTAGTTGATAACATTGCATAAGGCAGTATGCATACTGTGTTGGAGTGGAAGATAAGAAAGAAAATGAAAGTAGTAATTTTCTTTTGCTGAGGCTTTTTCTCCACTTTGATGTGATTTGTTAGAATGCATTTAGTAATTTGATAGCATTCTTTTTTCCCCCAGCCAAGTTCCAGCAGTACTTTAACAGTGCCCCAGGGTGCCTGTCACTCTCTGACATCTGTTAGAGTTGAAGGCCATCAGCTGGGTTTGCATGTCGAAAACAAATTCTCAGTGGGTTCTGCAATTTTTCTGCGCTATTGCTGTGCAGCAAAGTAGTATCTATTGATCACTGACGGAACTGTGGTAGGTCAACAATTACTGCTGATGGGAGCTCTCCTGCACCTCGGTGTAGCAGCACGCATTTATGTTGCTCTAAATGAGCAGGTGGGGGGGAGGGTACTTGGGTATATGAGACAAGGAAAGGCTTTGCCCCTGAGAAGCACTTTTATAAAAAAGAAACTTTAAAACCCTCAAATGTGCAAAAATAAAACCACATTATCTAATGCAGAGTATCCATCTGGCACAGGGGGGAAAAAAATAGGCAGGAAAAATGAAACTTACACAAGATTAAATTAAATATCTACATCAAAAGTCAGAGATTATAATGAATTATTCCTAAACACTTTCAATACTTCATCCTACATCTGATGTTTCACACACACACACACAAGGAATTAAAGAAGTACTAATGTATTCTGAGAAGTATAAAAATATTTTCTGCTTAGAAGTGAAACTATTTTAGACAGTATTTCTTCCCTTCCCTTTTAAAACTTTATAAGATTTTACAACTTCAATCAATTCAATTCCATGCTATAGTCAATAATTACCATGCTAATGGTAGGTGATTGCACATTTTTAAACAGTGCTACACAGATTTAGACACTTGGGGTTATTTGAAAGAAAATAGAGAGCATGCAATTCAAGCCAGAAATTTGGCAATGATGTGGAATAACACATGTTGCTTTGTATCAGAGGAAGTTACACAGAAATGTCAAGCCAGTCTCACTGCCCAGGGGCTTGGTATTATGGCGATTACATCTCCCAAACAAAGATTTTGTTTCAACCTTGGTTACTAAGACAGCATGCAAATGGCCACTGGCGAGTACCTTGAATAAACGCAGTTTGCGAAGGTTCACTGTCAAGTCTGTCAGACAGCGAACAAATCCGATTTCTATCATTCTCTTTCACTCTGGAAAGAAACAACCATAGTTTACAGTATATACTCTACCAACGGTGCCAAATGCACTGCAGCCAGAAACAGGACCAGGAAAGCTGTTTTCAAGTTCCCTAGACCAGCTCACACATGTTTCTGTGTCTCTACCCAGTATGATCACCAAGGTCTCTGTTTCTTCCCCCCAACACCTCCTGATGAGGCTCCTCTCCTGCCAGGCTACGTGACCACTGGCACCAGAAGCTGCTGCCTGAGGGAGGAGGTCCAGAGGGACCAGAGTTCCCTCACCTTCCCCCCATCTCTGCATCTCCAGTCTCCCAAATAAACCTGAACTCACATAAAAATGGAAGTCCTCTCCTTTCTGAGCAGAAATGCTATTTTGCCTCTGAAGCAACCCATAACACAACTAGTACTAATACATTTCATAAAGCCCTATCTTAATCTTGCAAGCTGCTCACGAACAGAGCAGAGATACTCAGCCTACTGCATTCATGTTTTCACTGACTCTATTCCCCATTTTGACATGAAAAGGAGACTAAAGAACAATCACACAGAGACTGGCAGACTTTCTTCTACAAGCAGAAAACTTCCTTCATCTGGAGAAGTTTTTTTTCTTTGCCACTCTTACCATGACACATTAAAGAAGCATTTGCTTCATGGCACCTCAGCAAAGAGCAGGGATGGGGGGAAACAGGAGTTAGGCGCTGGTATTTTTCCATCAACAAGCAAGAAAACATTAACCAGAAACACAAGTAAATAGAAAAAAATAAATTATTTGTTTTAAATCATAGTAGACAATTTTAGAGTTGGCAGCACTTGAAATAATAGAAATACCTAGAAAATAAGAGGACAAATAACTGAAAAAATCAAATCTGAAATGAAATAGCAAGCAAGAGCCATTTGAGTCACTCACACCAGCATGACTTAGGCAAATGGGCCCAAGCATTTGTAATAGTGCCTCTTTCCACTAATTACAATGATGTTATGCAGAAATTAAACCATGGCAACAGCCTTGTTGCTTTCAGACAAAATCTGATTTGAAACATGTTATAGAAAGAAAGAAAGAGACAGACTTACAAATGAAGTAGAATTTAAAGTTTTCTAGACTCAGTCATACCCAACAAATGGTTTGTAATAACTATATTGTTCAAGATGCTTTCTTCTGGAACAGTAACAACATGGTACTTCCTCTGCATGGCTAAAAAATTTGAAAGCACAGAAAGTACAGCAGAAGCATAAGCCTTTTTTCTCTTAGATTTCTATCTATTTGTTTAATATCCAGCAATACTAGACTACCATTGAATACATAAAACCATATTTTCTGCACCTCTAAAAAAGCCATTTTCCCTTCCTGTGTTTTAAAGGACACAGAAAAGTGCAAGTAACTTGGGACACAGTTCTAGTGTTGATACACCAGTGGCATCAGTCGCAGCAAGTACAAATATATGAGCATAAACCAACTCAAATGTAGACACACATGCTTTATTTGATCAACCGATAAACCCTTCAGACTGCATTTTTCCTCTTTTGCTCTAGTCGTTTCTGAAATAAGTTTGCCACATACAACCACAAACACTCTTTTTGTGGCCTCTGATTATAATCTCCACATGCCTTCCTGCTTCTGGACTCTAGAGCCCAAAATTCACTACCATGTCTCCATTATACAAATGCTTCATTTTGGCATAACCTGGTTTTCTTACCAAAATTTAATCACTTTCTTTGTTGAGCCTTAACTCTGACTATCACAGGAATCTACCAGAGCAGATGTTACACTTCTATTTATGTTGTTGTCTTGCAGTATCATAATATTATCTCTCAACAACTTCTGCTCAATCTAAAAATCTTCTGTGTGTCGCACCTCCTTCTAAAACTCTCTGTAAATCTCACTTTAATGTTCTTTGGGGTTTGGGGGATGTGGTGAGCAGAGTGTGTTTGGGGTGGGGTTATTTTGTTGGGTTTTAAGTCCTATTTAATCTTATTCAGATCTCTCTTGCCTAGTTAAATAAAAAGAAAGCAATCAAACAACACTGGAAACCTTTTGTTGTTGCTGGTTTTAACACCACCTTCTTTCATTCAGGTTGTTCCTTCCTTTTATTTCTTTTTGGCACTGAGCAGCATGATGCATGCTGGTTCACCCACAGTTTCAGATCTATTCAGAGAGACTGCAACAATCAAATAAAGTTCTTCTTCCTTTGCCATGACTACACAAAACCACATGCAGCAATGTAATCAGAAATGCAGAATTTTAAAATGTAGTTAATGACATTTTTTTTAGCCCGTAGTTGGAAGTTTCTTCTAACAGTATAAACCAAGTCTAGTCACTACATTAAGAATTTCAGAATATATAAATAAAAGCTACGGTTTCATATTCTTACGTAACACCACCCTTGTATTTAGGTATTGTTTCTAGACTATTATTTCTATTTTATTTGCCCACCCTTTAAGAGAATTGACAGGTTATATAAGTGTAAGCCTTGGAAACCACTAGATTTCTCACACTGACCGTAACAGGTAGGTAGAGAAACAGAACAAGCTAGCAAATGTTAAATTGCCCTATGAAAATAGGTTCTGTATGGGTATTGAGTTAATTTTTCCATTTAGCACCCTGATGAGCAAAAAGAATTTGAAAAATCAAATTTCTGTTTGTCAGGTAATCTGCATAATATGCATTTTTAGGTCTCTGCAATATTGCAAAGAACTTCCATATAGACTAATGCTGCTAACCCTACTTTAGACCACAAACATAATGAGACAATTTAAATAAACCAGGGGATAAGCTGTGATCTTCTGTATGATGTTGAATTTCATGAATAAAATGTAACAGGAATTACCATTACCAGCCTTTGTAAAAGTAGCAGAAATACTCCTAAGAAAGGAAAAGCAATTGAAATTGCATAAAGTGTATGCCACAAAGTATATTAAAGTATATCTAGAGAGAGGCAAAAATTGTATTTAAACTGGATAAATGCAGTGTATCTTGCTTTTTTGCAGTTTAAATTTCAATGCAGTTCCAAAATCAGTTGAATAATTTAAAATAAAAACAAATAATGCAATCTGCTTCCGTATCACTAGCTACATGCAAAGCAAATTTTGCTGAAATAATCCAATTATTCTTTCTACTATTTAATTAGATAGCATGCTGCCTCTAACTAATTATCAGAAAAGTTGGACAGATGTAGTTCCATAGGAATTATGCTGGTACCAGCAGCTGACATTCAAATACCACGCAGGACCCAGCAAGTGGAACACTCCATTCCTGAATAGGGTTACTTGTTGACTTGAAAGCTTTTGATCAGAAGTACTCAGGCTCTGTCTGAGTCTGATGACTCTTATTCTGGTGATTTAAGATTTTGTCTTCTCCAGATACCTGGCAGACATCTGTCTTGTGCCAGCAATGACCAGCTACATTTCAGCTACCCCAGTTCCTAGACTGACATTTAGGGAAAACAGTCAAAAAGGGGCTTTGCTGGCCCATCAGCAGGTGAGCCTGAGCTATAGAGATGTCCAGTCTGGTCAGTTCAAGCTGCCTTAGCTCAATCAATCAGACATTGTCTGTGAGGGACCTGGACCTTTGCTGGCCAAATCTCTGGAGACAGTGTCTGCTGTGGTGGCGCTTTTCCCTTCTAGACCTTGCATTTTAGCAGAATGTGACATGTCGATCGTGGATGTTCTTAACAGATTAAATAAAAAGAGGAAGATATAAGAGTTCCTTAGAGATCACTAAGATTTTATTTTGAAGTATAATGTTTACTATTTTATATTTTATGTAGAACAGGTAAATGTTATAATATATTTTTACTTGGGATCTAGAGTGAATTCTGCTAGTCTGACAGAATTTCCATTTGACTCAACAGAACAGGGCTGCATCCTTGTGGTGGGTTAACCCTGGCTGGACACCAGGTGCCCACCAAAGCTGCTCTGTCACTCCCCGCCTCAGCTGCACAGGGGAGAGAAAATATGAGGAAAGGCTCATGGGTGGAGATAAGGGTAGGGAGATCACTCAGCAATTACCAACCAATTACTGAGCAAACCAGACCCAACTTGGAGAAACTAGTTTAACATACTACCATTCAAATCAGAGTAAGGTAACAAGAAATAAAACTAAAACTTAAAACACCTTCCCCCCACCCCTCCCTTCTTCTCAGGCTCAACTTCACTCCTGAATTCTCTCCCTCCTGACCCCAGTGGTGCAGGGAGACTGGCATGGGGCTGGGTCAGTCCATCACACACTGCCTCTGCCCACACTCGGGCCCTGCTCCAGCCGGGGGTCCCTCCCACGGACACGGCCCTCCATGGACTTCTCCAACCAACGCGAGCCCTTCCCAGGGCAGCAGCCCTTCCCAGCCCGCCCCAGCCGGGTGCCCCCCCGGGCGCAGCCCCTCAGGCACAGCGGCTCCAGCGCGGGTCCCCGCGGGGGCACAGGCCCGGCCAGCAAACCTGCTCCCGCCTGGGCTCCTCTGCACGGGGCCACAGGCCCTGCCAGGAGCTGCTCCAGCGCCGGCTGCCCGCGGGGCACAGCCTCCTCGGGGCATCGCCCTGCCCCGGCCTGGGGTCCCCGTGGGCTGCAGGTGGGGATCTGCTCCACCACGGCCCTCCACGGGCTGAGGGGCACAGCCTGCCTCGCCAGGGGCTTCACCGCGGGCTGCCGGGGAACCTCTGCTCTGGGGCCTGGGGCACCTCCTCTCCCTCCATCTTCTCTGACCTCGGTGACTGAAGAGTTGTTGCTTTCACATATTCTCACTCCTATCTTCTGCTGCAATTTGTTGTGCAGATTTTCCCCTTATGCCCCCTTGTTAAACAGGTGCTACCACCACCACTGACGGGCTTGGCCTTGGCCAGCGGCAGGTCCATCATGGAGCTGACTCCATCAGGCATAGGGGAAGCTTCCAGCAGCTTCTCACAGAAACCACCTCTGTAGCCTCCTCACTAATAAAACCTGGCCACACAAACCCAATACAATCCTATATGTGGTGCTTTTTTTTTTTTCTTTTTTAATCTTTTTTTTTTCTTCCTTTTGGAAGAATAGGCAGACATTTTTAAACACCATTAGAAGACTATCTTTTGTATAGGGTTATGCAAGAATACTGATTTACCAAACTAGCTTCTAAGTCAGAACCGTATTTTTTTTAAAATTCAAGTCAAAAGGAAAAGCAATTCTTTCCCCTCCACTAAATTAGAACTTTTTTTTTTTTTAAAAAAAAAAAAAGGATGTGAAATAGGACAATTTCTTGCATCACAGAAGCCAAATGTGCTGTCATAGCTCTGGAACATATCTCTTGTCAAAAGTACAACAGAGATATTTGTTCCTAGGGGTGTGTTATGTACAAGGGCTTCCTAAATAATCCGGGAAAACAGCAAATCTTTTTGATTCGTTGTCCATATTCATCCATTCAGCCCACTAATGTGCATTCTCCTGGATGGACTGCTATTAACAGTTAAGGTAATTATCGTGTCAGTGCTACTTTCATGAAGACACACAGCCTTTGACTTTCTTCTCTTCAGTCCAAATTACTGATAAGTTTTCCTCTTTTTCTTTTTTTTTTTTTTAATATATCCAACCATTTCTTTCTGAAATTTAGTGTTTCTAGTCATAATGAAATAAATTCTTTTCATCTTGCTTATTAAGACACAATTTTCCCGTGAATGAATATTCAAGAAAATGGAACCTTTGATTTTTATATGCTCCTATCATTAGATATTTTCCGTTGTTAGCCTAAACACACAAATTACAATGTACACTCATGGCTACTGAAATTACAGAGTTCAGTCCAAGAAGTCTTCAAGTAAAATTTTCCACAGTAAAATTCAGTGTCTATCTTCTTTTGCTTCCACACTCCTCCACTACAAAACCGATGGCTGAGTCTGTTTTAAGAATGTAAACCTGCAAAGATTGACAGAGTAAATGTAGCTGCAGACAGAGAGATGTGGCCCTCTGCATTGCATGGCATGCAGATTTTAGGAGTCTGACGTCATATTTACTGTCCCAAAATCTGTGCTGTACCCTAAAAAGTCGTCAAAAAGGTTACAAGGAGTAAATAGAAAGAACAACAAAGGCATGTTGCATTTGGCCTTGAAAGCCAACAGAAGCATAGCAGAGTCAGTAAGAAAAGATTCCCCACTTCAAATTAAATACGGCAGTGTATTTTGAAAAAAAAGCTCTGAAATACAAGGCAATTTTGCACAGGCTAGCACCAATACGGTAAGCCTTGGGGCTTACTCCTTTACAGAAATCAAAGGAAACAGAACCAGCAGTGTCCTCTGTGTGTCCTTCCTTTGCTTTTTCTGTACCTTCCAATCCCATTTTTTACCATATGAACTTCATTCAGAATGAAGAATTTCCTTCCCAACTTACCTACTTACAAAGGTTAAAACATGAACAAATACAAGACAGTAAGCATGATAATCATTAGAAATTCCAGCCTATCAGGAGAAACCGCCTTAAAAATTGTCACATTTTCTAGAAAGAAAAGATTTAATTCAGAGGCAATTGCCACAAACCCTATCCAAACTTGCCTATAGCCTGTGAATATGCTAGTTATTACCTCAGGCTGTAAGTTGCACTTTTAGTCAAAGCTGGAATGGATTATCAGGCATTAACACCATTACAGTAAGATGCACTAATGAGATCTGTACTTACACTAAATCTGTTTTGATCACCTCCCATTACGTTAAAGATGAGAAGCTAGGAAAACTTGCATGTCATTTTTTTCTATTATTATTCAAAAAAGTAAAAGAAAAAATGCTGGAAATATTTTACAAGCTAGTGAACCAATTAGAAATTTGAAATCACGCCCTTCTAGTAGTTTCCTAGTCCTTTCTTTTCCCACTATTGACAGTGAACTTTTTAACACTGTAAACTGTTAAAAAACCTCTACAGACACTTGCTTCACATGCTCAGAAATCTTACTTTTAAACATAAAAAAAATAAAAAGCCTGTATTTAAAAAAAACCAAAAAAACAAAAAAACCAATGAAGAATATGAACCATTCACAACTACTATCCAACTCCATCCCTTCATAATGAGATAACTTCTCTTTTAGTCTTTTGTTGAGCCTCAGAGGAAGGTTTGCACCATGGAGTCACACCAGTAACCTTCCTGGTGAATATCCCCACCAGAACCTATGCCTTCAGCCACCCGGGGAACCCATCTACAGCACCACCCACCACGACCCTCCAACATGTTTGTAACCATCAAGACTGCACCTGCACTCTCCATGGTACCTTCCATGCAATGAATTTAAAAAAAAAAAACAAACCAAAACAAACATAAACCAAACCACTTTATCTCAGTTTTGCAGAGGAAGAGGTGTGCATATACAATCATTCACCATTGGCTGTAGCGTGCAATGACTACCCAGTCAGTTAAGGCTAGAAGGTAGATGAGAAACGTGAAATGGGAAGTCCTGTATGATCAGACTGACAGTGCAATCAGTACACAACTGGACCAGTATCATTAAAAAACACACCAAACAAACACAACCAACAAACAAACAGAAAGAAATCTAATAACAGATGGATGGGATAACCAATCGATCAATATTTAGAAACTGGATAACAACGGATACACAAAGTTTTCTCCCCCTTCTTACACCGAGAAGCAGCCTACCCATCTCAAAAAAATCTATACAAATCATTCCAAGAACATGTATTTAATTTATATACTCCATGAACATCTCTCCACCTCTACCCAGTAACAAAGTCAGTATCAAGAAAAGTACTGATAAAGGAATCTATTGATACTCAGAAACTGAGAAGTTTATAGTTTTATAGAACATTACCAGCTAGCATGGTAACTGACAACTTTTGAATGATGCTCTGAAACAACACTTTTAGTAATTTCCAGTGAACTACATAAAAATGAAAATAAACTGGACTCCTCCTTATACAATCTGTTTTCAGTTTAATTTTGTGGAACACAAACATACATAAAAGAAAAGGGAGTGTAAAAAATGCAATATACTGTCCTACAAGAATAGTTAAAATTGGAAAGTTTTGCTAAAATACTTTCTTTTCTCTACTGAAAGCATTTTCTTGTGAAGTCCTGAGATTCCCCTGCTATCCACCTCTCTTTGTCCTGAGATTCCCCTGCTATCCATCTCTCTTTGTCCTGAGATTCCCCTGCTATCCACCTCTCTTTGCATATTTTAGATGAGACTTTTCTGGCTCCATATTGCAAAAGGAAATGTGTCATTAAATGCTTTCCAAAGTGACATTGCTGAGCATGTTGGAAGTATTTTCTGTGCTCTTCCTGAATGACAGGCTACACATCTCAGGCGTCAGCTGTGTGCAATTCATTAGTGCTACAACGGCAGCACATCAGATGAGTGTTTTATGGGGTCTTCAAAGGCAGCGATAAGTAGCCAGCATTCACTGTCTGAGGAAAAGATGATTCCTACAGCCACAAACTTTGGCTTTTTTTTTTTTTTTTTTAACAAGTTGTCAGCCAAGAAAAAGAAGAATTAAAAGTACATTTCTAAGACACATGGAGACCTTTACAAGAAACTTTTCTAAACAGGGCAAAATGGAGAGTGGGAAATTGTTTGCTGGTAATTGTTCTGAAACAATCCTCTACTTTTCTTTGATGCTTTGCTTTATATTTTGAGGAGGTTTTTAGGGAAATCTAACACAGGCTTAGGAGCATCCAATATCTGGAAAGGCTACATAGAGACACTTTGCTTGCAGGAAGTATACCTGAAAGTTCCTTAAATGTATTCATATCATACACTTTAATTTGACTTGTAATTACTAATTCAGGTAGCCTTTCTATAAATCTGGTTATTAATGTATTCAGTGGGTTCATTGCACTGCCAGTAGCTCAATTTCCTCAAATGGTTTGCCGCATGACTAGATTTTCATGAATGGAAATTGAACCAGTAGATTGAAGTTGGACTTGACAATCTGAAAGGTCTTTTCCAACCTACGTGATTTTATGATAATATTTTGTAGGCATAGACAGAGAAAGATGACAGCAGGAGTCTCTTAGGTCTCATTTACATAGAACCATTCTGAAGATTAGTTATCCTTACACTGAAAGGTAGGATATCCTTTACCAAAAAAATTGGACAAAACATTTTTAAAAGGTACAGAGAAGTATTTTACAAAATGTTCTATTAGTTCTCTAAAACTAATTTGTCAAGTTCAAACCTGAACTCAAATACTTTCAGAAACTTAGAATTGGGGTAGGGTGTTGGAAGTGAATGAAAACCTCCCCTCTGCCAAATCCTACTGCTAAGAACTAAAAAATGAGATGTAAACAGGTACATACAGAAGATTTAAGCATAAATTTGACTGGTTTCTGCATGTATTTACCAAAGCATCCTGCTTCTCCTGAGATATATCGAACAAGCCCTCCTGCAATCCAGGACACTGACAATACCACAGCAAATTTATGCAGCTACATGATACCATACAACAAAACGCACATTTAAAGAACAAGAGCGTGCTGCTTTTGTTAGTATGCCCCATCAAAAAAAATATTGGGATTCAAACATCAATGAGGTCCTTCAGAAACATCAAAACCTGAACATCTGGCACCCCTGTTATAAAATTCTCACGTCTTCCATACTTCTTCCTTCAATTTTGGAGAGGTAAGACACCAGGAATATTCATAACAAACTGCAAACTGTAAAGCAAAAAACTTCAGGCTGGATAAACACCATCCATGCTTCTTGTATTTCTAAAGTCAGTTCAGATATGCTTGTGACAAGACATTGCTCAGTGACTGGAAGATTCAGAATTAGACATAATTAATACACTGGGAAAAAAAGTTCTTGAATGGCTATTGGTGAATAGCAGCTTCGCCAAGACATCAGGTGGAGAAAGACAGATGAAGAATGTAGACTCTATTCAAGAAACCAGGTATCAAACTGAATCCAAGCTCACAACTTTTCTATAACTGACTGTTTTCATAAGTAACTTGCAAAAAAAAAAAAAAAAAAAAAAAAAAAATTGTCCATTCTGAAAGGGTTTCCAGCTCAAACAGTAACAACACACAGTAAAATAAAGAGCCCACCCTCACACTTGATGACAGCTTTAGGCATATCATCCAAGACACGATACAAAGCTGTATTTGATAACCATTCCTTCTAAGGAAAAATGAACTTTTTTAATCCAATAGAACACATAGGTTGGAATAAGAATAGTCAGATCTCAGACAAAATCCTATTTTGCCCTTGACAAAGCCAAAAAGGTTTCTTCAAGATGGAAAAGCATCTTTTTGGCCAACCTTATCCTTTTTACAGTTTGCTTCACTTCTTCACAAGAATAGGTGAATTCTTCATTTCAACACCAAGCCAAACATGCCATAAATAGATCAAATGTTTGACACAATCCAAGTGAGAGAAATGCATCCTATAATATATAAAATTAATTAAAAAACAAAACAAACAAACTTTTAAACAGGTATTTATGTCTGAGAAATCACTGTCTATATTCTGATGAAAACCAGGTATTGCACTTACCTATTTTAGTTTTTCTTCAGTTGTTGTTTATCTTTCATACACATACCCATACAAACCACTAGAGAATTGCATGACATATTGCAACAATGCAGAGTGCTCAGCTGGAACAATTGAAACAAGGTTACATTCTTTATTAGCAAGCAGTTAGTTTGCACCTAAAAAGCCTGTATTTATTACCAGGATTTTTTAAATCTCCCGGTGTTCTGATCCATTTCAAAAAGCATTAAATTACGTATCTTTTAGGTTGATACATGCTCTTTGAAGGACTTCAGTGGTATGTCACATATCTATATAACCAGGCTAATGTTGAAGATAGAGGGTAAGATAACAAGCAGATGTAGTCCTGTGTTTAGCTTAAGTTTATTTGGCTTATGCTTAAACAGTGCTAGTTTTGTACACTTTGACAGAATAAGGTTATAGCTTGAATTAATAAATAAACAGGGCCAATTAAATGCATACAAACCTTTCTCTAGTTTGCTTGTGGGTACATTTGCAGTGCTGGGCAATTTTTTTTTCTTACAGTAAGAACTTTTATCACTTGTATCTTTTTTCAGTTCACATGCCAGGAAAATGGTACATTGTGGGAGTTCAAGGCATTGCTTATAATACATTGCAGACCTTTGTTATAATTAAATTAATTTAAATACTTTAAAATAAATCTCTCTGATCCCAGAGGTTTTAATTTTCTATATATCTTCCACCTTTTATGGAACACGCATGGCATTAATTCTCTTTTAAGATCCCATATTAATGCCATGCAAAACACTGATTAATTATACAGCAATGATAAAGAAAACTACCAAGATAGAATCACACTCCTTCTTGTAGAAGGTATACAAGTGTGATGATTATTATGGTAGATTCCTCAAGTGTAGCAGCCGGGAAGGGACTGGTGCCCTCCAAATAACGCAAAAAAGCTCATAGCCATCCACTGATAAAAAGTGACTTTTCAGTGTTTTTTCTCTACAGATTTTTCATCTGCTCTTTTCTACACTGCATATGCAATGTCTTCCCAGTGCTATTTCATCCCCTTTACTACATCTTTTCACATTTCTTTGTGTCCAGTTCTGGGCTCCCCAGTTCAGGAGAGACAGGGAACTACTGGAGAGGGCCCAGCAGAGGGCTACAAAGATGATGAGGTGGCTGCAGCATCTCCCTTCTGAGGAAAGGCTGAGGGAGCTGGGGCTGTTCAGCCTGGAGAGGAGAAGACTGAGGTGGGATCTTATCAATGTCTGAAGATATCTCAAGGGCGAGTGTCAAGATGATGGGGCCAGGTTCTTTTCAGTGGCACCCAGCAACAGGACAGTGGGCAACAGGCACAAACTACAGCACAGGACGTTCCTTCTGAAGATGAGAAAAAATTTCTTTACCTTGAGGGTGACAGGGCACTGGCACAGGCTGCCCAGAGAGGCTGTGCAGTCTCCTCTGGAGACATTCAAAACCCACCTGGATGCAACTCTGTGTGACCTGCTGTAGGTGAACCTGCTTTAGCAGGGATTGGACTAGATGATCTCCAGAGGTCCCTTCCAACCCTGACCAATCTGTGATTCTTTCAGCTGTGGGCAGCATCTCACAAGGTCCCTGGCTCTGACTGGGCCAGCCACGCCACCCAGGAAAGCGGCAGCATTTACATAGGACCTCACTGCCTTCCACAGAGGAGGCTTCCTCAAGGAGGAGTGATAGACAGTATCTGACCTTAGACTGTAAACTGGTGCACGGACTGCGCAACGAGCTTGACACGTGGGCCTTTCATGAATGATTAGCGACTCAAACAGTACAAACAACAATAGCAATGGGTTTTTATAATTTTGTTTTAATTTATCAATTAAACTCCAATATAATTCACAGATAACTTCTTAACTAAGGCCTCCTGGACTCAGCTGTAAGTAGGTGCTATGACTGTAAATTGCTCTTTTTTTTCAGGTGGGTGAGGTAGGGCGAAATTTTCATTGATTGGAGCTTCAGTAAAAAGAAGCTTCAGTAAAGAGAATCTGAAGGAACAATACACAGTGTTGTGGCTATAAAATTTCCTGCTTAGCAGCTTCAGGTAATATACTGTATTTGAAAAGATTAATTCAACTGTGATCAGATCCAACCCAAAGTTCTTTCATTCCCCCATAATTTCCAGCCATCTATCATTCACCTATTTAATAAACAGCCACTTGTTTCCCAGGCTCCACCAAAGCATCAGGCAGATAACTATCAAGGCTGTAAAGACAATAACAATGACTACAGAGCTCTCAACGCTGTGATAACTCTTTCCTGAAAGCAAACTAGCACAACTCCTGACTCAGATCATCTCATCCACACACACAGGACTGAACAGGCAAACAGAGTGTGTTTGTTCACAGCAATTTTAATCAGTTATAGTCAAACTAATTTTGATTTTAAACAGTCCACAAGGACGTGACAGGCTCAAAAACCTAACCACTTACAAATGCACACTCTGAAATAATAGAAATTTTATAATCCCATGCTGCTGTAATAATTGTGCAGTGTTTCTTATTCATATTACACTCCCACAAAACATTTCCAAGCATTCCCTTCTGATGTACAAACATAAGGAGAGCAAAACCTACATGTGGGAACCTTAACTAAATGACAGTAGAAGTAATCAAGCTGAAAAACATCTGCCATTATGGGCTGTGCAATAAAGATTGCTCTAAAAACTACAGTGTGGGAGGTTTCTCTCATGAGCAGAGAAAAACGTACCCTGGTTTAACAGCAAGGAGAACCAGCAAAGCCCAAACTTTCAAATGCACATCAGCCTCCTCCACCAGCAATTGCACTGTGTGGCCTCAAGCCTGCCATCCAATAGGCTTCAGCTTCCATGTCTATGCAGACATTTCTATTTATAATACCACAGTATCCAGCAGCTTTTTTATTCACCCAGGGCACCTGAGCACCACGTGATGCAGCCACATGGTGTGGGAAATAAGCACTTCTCATATAAGCGGACAATTTTCTGTCCTTCTGCTCAGAGGTCCTGCCAGCACTAGGCTATTTGGAGCTGCTGCACTTTCACCTTCAGTATTTCCAGAACTTCAAATGTTTTGAGGTTCCACTCAGGCACTGGGACAGTTTCCCTATTCCCCGTGCCCCCAACCCCATCTCTCCATTGCCACTCAAACTCTTCCAACCCAGGCAGTCACCTGCGGTCTGAGCCTTCTCTGGAGCTCTCCTGAAACCTAGGACAGCGAGGCCGTTTCCCTACGGCCTGGGGTAACACCTGAAAAAGGTGTCTGCATGCCAGCAGGTGCAGATACTATTCAAAAGGAAAGAGAAGGCAGAGGAAGAGCTTCTCCTCACCTGAAAAGTAATGAAAGCCAGGCTGGTCAACTCAGCTGTGCACAGGCCTACAGGGAAAGGGGACAAATGTTGCTGATGCCAAATTGTCTTGCAAAAGAAGAGCTGCCAAACGCAACTCGCTTCCGAAACTCCTCAGAGATAATATCAATCTCAGGCTGAAACCAGCAAGAAGCTATGTAGATGCAGAGCATAAAATCTACATCACATTCTCTGTGGCCTGGTCAGGCAAACCCCCTCTCTTTTGCTTTTGCTCATTCTTCTGCCTTTCCCCATTCCTTCGCAGTAAGAAGGAACTAGGAGGAATGCAGCTCCCTGACTTGGTCTGTCCTGCACCAGGATCTGGTTCTAGCTGCCTAAGGTCTTATATAAATAATAAAGTGCTTCTTAATGTAGTCGTCCTTGTAAAATCATTTGCCAAAGCAGTTCAATGACACAAAGCGTGTTTTCCCAGTGGGTCAACTGAGGCATGGGCCAATGATGTCACCAAAACACCATGGAAGAAGCCTCCAGTTCCCCCCAAATTTCTATTACTAAGAAAGGCTGCTTCTTCAGATCTGCTGTCAGAATTCAAAATTTATGGCTAGATCCACTAAACAGCTTAGATCTCACAGTTTAAGCATTAGCGTTGCATAGTATTCCCTAACTTTTGGATGTGTTGCCGTGATAAGTGCTCCTATTGCCAGGCAACAGTTTAAAGCTTTAAGGAGAAAATTTTGAAGACAGGTTCTTTGTTTTCAGCTTTGCATTTTGATGGAATAGATTGGCATCTTCAGAGGAAATTAAAACCGTTCCCTTGGACCACAGTGTAGAGCATCTGTATTTAATCAGAGCCTCCCGCTGGGCCCCATGCCAAAGCGATATTCCACAGCAGCCCTGTCCCTGCCTCCAGCCAGCCCCTGGTTTAACTGTAGATTTAGAGGTACGCATGGTACCCTGCATGAAGCGCTACCTCCCCCTCTGTGTCTGTGAGGCCCCAGAATAAGGATGGGACCAGATGACAGGGGAACTGCAAAGGCCAGGGAGACTATTCAGCTAAAAGGAAATGCTGAAGAAAAGGTGGGACTGGAAGGCAAGTCTGAAATTTTAGCTTTAGGAGCAGGGTATTTCACTGAGTGCTATCATTCACCTTCATCAAGACTGAAAGGGCTGAGTATTCACCTGATAGATGCCTGTGCTGCTCTTTTCTCATGAAAAGAAGTGTGAACATCAGTTCTTTCTTCCATAGTTTAATTATTACAAGAACAGTTTTCTAGTATTTCCTCTGCTCCCTTGAAGGAAGCACGCTGTGCTGGCAGGAGATGGGGTGGTCACAGTCAGCCATGGCTGAGAAGCAGCTGGCAAGACCCTGCAGGAAGGAGGAGCTGGTGCCCCAGTCAGCACTTAGTGGCTGCCAGTGAGTTCATCCCACTCCCTTTTCGGGGGCGGTCACAGCCTTTCCCCACCCCCTGTATCTGCATATCTGCTACCTTTCACCTGTTCCCAGTCAGAACTGTCCCATTTGCATGGCTCTGCCCCTGCCCAGTTCCCACTCCTCTCCCTTCCATTTCCATGTCCATCCCTCCCTTGCTGATAACTGCACTGAGAGATGTCTCAGCCAAACCCTTGTCTCTCCATCACTTTTTCTCTCCTTTTTGGATAGAAAACCTACCTGGACTTTCCTGGATTTAGTTTGTTCCTTGTGAGGGTGCTTAAAATAAAAACAAAACTACATTGGCAGGTTGAAATTCAAGTCCCTTTTCTCCTCAGTGAAGACCCTACCCACCAGAACCATTTTTTTAGTTCTCTGACCTAATGCTAACTAAATTATTCCATGTAAATGAAAATAATTTTGGTTGAAGACACTCAGAAAAATCACATATCTTCCACACAGGGTAATCTACAGATCAAAAGTTAACAAATTCAAAAGATTTTCAAACACTCTAATCTAGCACAGGGGTGCAAGGGGCATATCGTATACATCCAGTGGGCTATTGTTTAGGTTTTGGCTTTTTTTTTTTTCTTTGAGGATTTACATATATTTTAGATTGGATCCTGAAAGCAAGAGAGACTGAGAATAAAATCAGCAGAACTGAGGGGTTTCAGTGTGAACAGACCCAACCCACTCAAGATGTAAGGACTTGTGTCACTAAAACATTACAAGCATCAGAATAAACTTTCTTGCCATTCTCAGAGTTATCTGGATGATCTCCCTAAACCTGGGAGAATTGATTGCTATCTGTTTTAGTCAGGCTAGGTCAGAAGACAAGCAAGGCAATGCCGAAACAGTCCAAACATCACCTATCGGAGCCAACAGGTCCCACTGGGGCTTTGGAAGCTCACAAAATTTCAGGAGCTTCCCATGCAGGGTACAAGTCAGCAGCTGGCTCTTCCAAGCTACAACAGTATCAATGCCATTTTGCATCTTCCCTTTCATTGCCATTCATTGGTCCCACTCCCTCTCCTACTAGCAGAATTCTAGAGCAAACCACCTCCATCCCTAGTGCCCGTTACTCAGCTCCCTCACCTTCCAACTTTCCTTTCCTTACCTCCTGCTTCATTTGCTCAGCTCATATTCTAGCAAAACCCTCATGCTTCTATGAAGGCTCAGCTTATACTACAAACTAGAAAAGGCCTTGCTTCAAATTTTAACGAATTCTTTCAGGAAAAAAAATGAATGTAAAAACTAATGTGACATGAAACTGGTTCCACACTACATGCATACCGTATTGCTTTCCTACACAATTCATCTCCTTTTTGTCTCTTCAGAGACAGGAAATTTGTTTTGAATGGAAAAATCCAGTATTTATTGGAGGTGATAGCACAACCCCTGTTGACTTGAATGGGATCAGAATTTAGTATTTTTCAGTTACTCGAGTAGACCGCTGCTCTCTATCAAAATACATTAGAATTATATTTGCAACTGCTAGCACATTGATGCATAGGTGAAATTTAAGTCAGAAGTTTACATTCTGTTTAAAGAGCTAAAGTTTCTAGAATATTTATTTTTAGTATGTCAGAGAACACCACAGTGAGAAACTCACTGTTCAGCTGTTTTCGTTAATGATTTTATTGTCTGTTCTTAGCCATATCCCCAAGCACTAATTAGAAAACTGCTTTGACACAGAGCTTTAAAAATCGTCAAAGCAGCATAGCTGGAGTTTTTGCCATTCTTGTGACCAAACATTTTCAATAGCCTTTTCAATCTCCCTTTTTTAAAATATTGATTGTGAAAGCTCAAAGCAACTTGGCAGCAAAGCAAGGCTACATCATTAAAGGCAACTGATGTATAAAAGCTATCATCTCAGGGGTTGGGAAGCAGGGGGAGATGAGATTTGAAACTAACATAAAGCACACTCAAATAAACATACATTTTGCTCTGTGGTGCTCCACGGTGGGTCTTCTTTTCCCCAGAAGGGTTAAACAGATCATGTGAGACCTGTTATCCTGCTACCTGTCCACCACAGATCTGAGGTAACTTGTGGGAAACAGCATGGAATTCACAGCAGTCAGCATGATGAGATGGGAACCACTTCAACCAGCCACAACTATTGAAGCCCAAGAGAGGAAAAGACAGCTGTTCATTCACTTCCATTAAATCTCCTACCTGTCACAGAGGAACTTTCATTGGAAACATTTGTCTTCCTGGTTTTGAGAGAGCACTTGCATCAGAATCTCTTGCTGTTTGCAACAGCATCACTCACCTTCTCCAAGGCCTAATCCAGCAGGAGCTGCATTTAATTTTGATCTTTCAGGACAAACTAAACTGGGGAATACCTGCTCTGCGATCCTTGTTGAGACTTAGGTGACAACTAAGTTTATTAAATTCCATGGCAGGCAGGTGGGAACTAGAGGTAGCAGTTGAGTTCAGTAGCTGTGGCCATACAAACTTTTATTTCAGGTGCCTCAAGTGGCAGCTGGACACTTGAACTCTTTTGCAGACCTTTGCCTTTATGATTTGCAAGTCTGTCTTTTTTTTTTTTTTTTTTTTTAATTTGTATTTGCCTGGAAAGTATTTTGTAACTCCACTATCCACTGGCATTCAGCATTTCATGTGATCAGTTCCTAGAGATGAGATTCTCCTCCCATCATCTTATACAGACAGTGGCTTGCGACCACTGGAGTCCATGGATTACACACAAGGCGAAAGATCAGCAGTGAATAAAAAAAAGCAAGGTTACTGTGACGGAACTACCACCTGCTACCACCACTGCAGAGAAAAGGATATTAGTGTGATTATTTTAATAGGAATAAAAGGAGATGTTTACAGGAAAATAGTTACATCAGAATTTATTATCAGTCTCAAGTTAGTATCACATCAGTATCACTCCCCAAAACGTCAGTCACCTCCGCTTCTCCACAAAATTAATGAGATCTGTTTTTGTGCTCAAGGGATAAAAAAAGAAAAAAAAATCTGATTAACTTTTAAACCCAATTTCTTGAAGTGAGGTAAGGTCATGGAGATGCATGTCATTATTAAACAGATTTAGTAATCATTAACACTTAAAATCCCTGTTTCTGGATATGGGAGAAGTCATTGACTGCAGGTACTTAGGATGGTGATCCTGGAACAGCTTTTTCCAACACATTCACACAATCCTTATTTTAGAGAGCATCTGAAAATAGAAAAGAGGTGCTGTGGAACAAAGCACTAGAGGTTTCATAAGGAGATGGCTCGTTACCCCTTTCCCACATCTCAGCATGTACAAACTGTGGTTTGAAAGCTGCTTAATAGCACTTTGTGTACCTTAGGCTATTTGAGCTAACAAGCCTGCCAACCTTTGCATCCATGCAAAACCCTGCTCTGGCCTTTTAACATTTAGCATTCATGTCCTCCCTCCGCTACCACAATAGTTTAGAAATGCATTTTGTTTTTCAAGTAAAGTTGAAACTGCATCCGAGCATGATTGTTGCCAATGCTCATCTCAGCACTGGCATCATTAGCAAAGCTGAGACCACACTGTGCAAACAGTATGACAGATCTGTTTGTCTCATGCTTTAAATATGACGCTTGCTTTTTTGACCACTATTTCATATTTTTCCCAATTTTCAGAAGTAGATCAGCAACTGCCAGAGATGCTAAACTCTCAGGACTGCAAAGCTGCCAGTCTACATAATCCAGAGGCTTGGACAGCTAGCTCGGTTGTTGCTGTGAATACTGAAGGTAAGAGTGGGATCTGTCTGTGGCATAGCCAGAGGATCTGGAATAGACAAAACTCCTGTTGGGGCCCTTGGCAGCAGAGCAGTACTCCGAGATGCTTCCCCTCGGGTTACACCTCTTTCTCCAAGAGGTGCTGTCCCGCTAGGGCCAGGCTTTAGTGCCACATGCTTCATGTTTAATGCATATTTCCTTCACAACTATAGCCTCCCCTCCAGCAAATGCCTCTGCAACAACACTGCTCTCCAACTCAGGCGACTAGCAGTAGCACTGTACAGCAGGCACAGCAGCAGCTGGATACTGCATTATATAGGTCTGTAATAGTCATGCACAGGTATGGATGATACCACGCACAGCTATTTTCTGCACAGCCATGTTTCCTCCACACCTGAATATCCAGTCCTCACGTATGGTCTCAAGTAAGCATTAGTACAAAATCCAGATCAACTCTAGCAGCTGAAGGCATCTAATGCCCAATTACACAGCTGGTCAAGTCCTTACAGACCCTTTTACAGTGTGGTACCTTGAACTTCTGAGTAGAAGACTTTATCCACACCAGCAACTCTGGTAAGGTCTCACATTACATTAAAGTATCCCCCAGAAAAAAATAACCCTATTATACTATACCACTGAAACAGAATTTTCAGGGAATTATTTGGAAAAATCAAAACAACTCAGAGAACGATTCTGCATCTTTCATTGGGATCTTTATCTAAGCAAGTTACTCAAAGAAATATTTAATTACAAAAACATCAATGTAGATATTTTGTCTTTCCTACCAGTTACCAGCACGCAGCCTTCAAGTTTTCCATAAGGCAATGCTGCCCTCTCTTGGTGCAATTTCTTAGCACAATGTTCTTGATACAATTCCTCAGCAAGGTTAGAAAGCGTTTTTTAGGGATGTACTGTTTTTTTTCTCCTTTTGTAGAAAAATCAACGCGTTGAGTTTGAAAAAGAAAAAAAACCAACAAACCTAAACACCCCCACCAGGCTAAAACAAACAAGTAACAGACTTAGTTTTGTAGGGTGTTGATTTAAGAAGGTCACTATCGGTAACAGATTACTGCCAACTTTACAGGATTTATTAGGTGGAGCAAACAGTACTACAAAAACAGTGCATTCTACATTTGCCCTTACAGATTACAGCACAAATATGTACTGTACCTTCTAGCAGAGAAACAGACCATAGACCAGGACAAAAAAATAGTTAGAAAGATTAAAAACAGGTATTTGAAGTGGTTAGAACACAAGCAAAATCACCTTTCAAACCAACGTGTACAGAGACTATTGATTGTACAGACGTGGGAACTGGCAGAAATTACAGATTTTGAAGCAGGAATCAAAACTTCTTGCTAATTTTTTTTACGATACAAACAGTAGCAACAGGTCAGTTTACTTATCAGTCACTGCCTCCTATACAAATTTCTCACCTCCCACTCCTGTATCCCTGCTCCTTTCCCAACCCCAATAAAACAAAAAAGAAAACTTTCTGATCACTTAACAGATATAAAAGCTTGTCCCCACCCTTGTGTAACCTTGCAGTATGGTACTGACATTGCCAACCGCAAGCCGTACACTGCACTGAGTTTGCAAGGCCTCTGCACTGGGTATAGCTGAGCTTTCCTTCACCTCCCATGGGTTTTACTCAGTTTAGCCATGACAGCACTCTCTCCAGCTGACTGTGTCTACAGCTAATCCATTCTACTCATGTTTATCTTTGTGTGGTACAGGCCTAGTTTTATATCTATAGCACTGTTATTGCTGGCAGAACAGGGTAATTATTCTCATAGTGCCGTAGTATAGAAAACGCAGCCCTGGTATGAGAGCAGAAGCCCTGAGAAGTGGGGACACATGAGGAAGTGTAGGTGTGTACCGGCATGGGGTTGCAAGAGATGGGCCCACATTTGGTACTGCAGATGCCACAGCTGTGCACAGCTCTGTAATGCAGTTTAAAAAAAAAAAAAAAAAGACAAGACAAACTGGTCTTTGGATAACAATTTACTGTATCTAACAAACAGATCATCATATAATCCAGGTTTTCTGTAGCAGGAGCTACAGAACAACAAAGAAAGAAGATGCAAAGGCACATTATCCAACAGACAAATAATTCCCAAGCTGATCCTAGGGGAATAAGGAGGAACCAGCAATATCAAAGTATTTTTCCCACAAAGGACTGCAGAGGCACAGAACCGTTACCCTCTCCAGCAGTTACAAGCTGTGGATTTAACACTTCGGGGAAACAGCTTGAGCATAATTTCCGTTTCTTCTTTTAAACTGCATGCACTACAATTTTAACTGTATTACTGTGATTACTACTGTGATTTTTCTTTCCTCTATATGAAAGCACTCTAACTGCACTGTTCTTTTCTGAAGTATCTAATCACGATTCTTAAATTAGACTGTTAAGACCTCTGTAATTGTGCATGTACATATACAGATCCCCTCTGCCTAAAACAATTCTGAGTTTAACATATTCCAAAGACAAAAACTACCTACCCCTTTCTAGGAAGTAGAGATTAGTGACACTCCAGATCTTGACTAGGAATTAGATGACAGCTGCTGTAAAAATGACTACTTTAGTCATGATTCTTTGTATCAGAAGATGGAAACAATCTCTATCTTGGACACACAGGCTGTCAGATTTTTAATAAAGATCTTGCCATTCACCAACACAATTTCAGGAGAGTCTAAAGCAAGGCTCCTGAACTAGTTCGCTTCCTTAAAGAGCCTGAGTTTCAGAGATGTGAGATGAATAGAAGCCACTAGGCTTCAAACATCAAAGTATACAGAAGCCCCAAACTCAACACACTGGTGGAAGAACTCAAAAGAATGTCTGAGAGAAAAAACTACTGAGGTGTGTATCAACAAGAAACCCTGCAGGTCTACTTGCCTGCAAGGAACATTTCTCAGTTTGTAGAGGTCATCCACTTGTACTGAAGATGTTTGAAATTGGGCAGTAGTAAACCCTAATGAATTATTTTTCAGTCCGGACAAAGAGGCTAGCAGAACAGCGAGAAAATACTCATAAAAAGAAAAAAGAGCATTTAAGAAAAAATAGGATTTAGCATGTACGAACACATTTTTGCCCTCTGTTCTTCCAGCCTATGGTCATCAAGGCTGCTTGTGACTACATGAAGGAAGAGCGAGAGAAAATTCAGTGCTTTCTGCAGTGCTTTCACTTCTCTCCAGCACTGAAGCTTTTTGCAAAATCCCCTGGAAAGGCGTTACATAGATTCCTAGTTCTCCGCAAAGATTAGAGCTTTAATAGGCAGATGCAAATTCCTGTAGCTCCCTAGGCAAATCTCATTGAAGCATCACAGAATACAAAGGATGACAATCAGAAGACTCCAGAAAGAAAGTGTTACCATCATGTTAGAAAGCATCGATACATCAGTGTTAATTCTTGGTTCCATACGGACCATAAACATGGTGCAAGCTTGTTGCTGAACAAGCCAGCTTTACCTGAGCAGAGTCATTCAACAAGTTGACACATGCACTGTGAAGCTACAGAAGCCAAAGACAGGTGTTTTATCAAGCCAGACATCCAGATTTCACTGACTTTTACTGAAAGATATCAAGAAGCACACAACTTTAAAGCCTTACTGTTCCAGTTACACTCCAATGACCTTCTCTAAACAAGTTTATGGAAAGGACCTCATAAATGATTCAAGTGTTGTCAAAACAATTAGCAGCTCATTAAGGTGGATTTCTGTATACGCCACCAAGAAGAACATAGTTCCTTTATCTTTTGTAATTGATTAGTAAATCACAAAGATAGAAGCCTTCAGTTTTACTCAATTACATGAATGATGGAAGGACACACTCTTGAGTAGATATGGATTAATATTTAATGAGTTAAAACGACTTTAATCAGAACATACCACATTTCATTATATTCCCTATTTATTTTCAAATTGACAAGTAAAATGCATTTTAAAAAGCAGTTTAGAGAAGAAATGACAGCATTTTCAAAAAAGAAAATAGACTATGTTTCCAGCACTTAAGCAAGAAACAGTGCTCAGCTGAACATATATGCTCAGGTTTGTTTCAACTAAAACTGTTTCCCCAGTTTTTGGGAGGTAGCTGTTCAGTCTTTCCTGAACACCATGGGATTAAAAACACCAGGTCTTGTGAAAAGACTGCACTGGTGTCAAGTCCTCCTCCATACTAAAGAGGAGAAAAATCCCTGAAAATTCCAGCTCATCACATCTTTCCTTACAGTGACCACAATTACAGCATTGATAGTCAGTGTAGCCCACCTTGTACTTTTCCTTTAATTGGTAAAAAAAAATAAGGCTGCCACCAAGACAGAGTTTCAGCAGAAAGTAATACTTGCTAGTAGTTGCTCCCCACCCTTGCTGTTCTTACCTCAAAGTTCTCCTTATTTATTTTGACCCAGATAGTTGCTCTGTTGAAGATAAAAAAAAAAAAAAAACAAAACCACCAAAAAACCAACCCTCAGTATTTAGCAAAAAAATCAAAAACACATGAAACTGTTCTTGAGCATATAGCTCATCTATAGGTTCTAGGCTCGCTAGAAAAAAACAAATTCTCCAGCCAAGTACTTCAGAAGTAGTGCTGGGCCCAAAACAGCTTTCCTGTGTCATGAATAACATCTCAACTTTCAACCTTTGTTAAAAAATTCAAGTTTTAGCAAAAAGGTGTATTACTCCTGAAATTCAAGAATAGCTTTTATTAAGAGGTTACTGACCTAACTATGAACTGGCACCTTAATTTCCAAACAACCGAAAATACTTGCACAAAACCAGAGAAATTCAAACAAGCAGAAACCACCAAAACAACCCCCCATTTTATTGCAACAATGTCCCCATCATCAACTGATACGGCAAAAATTAAGTTTTATTTCATTTTTAATTTCTATCTTTTTATTTATGCAAATATAAATTCAAGAGTGTAAAATAAATCCACATATAAAACACAGAAGAAACATTCTCTTTCAGTGACTCCGAAAAAAAACTTACATACTGAAGAATCATGACAAGTCATCCGCTATTCATTTTTCCAAGTATACAGGCATTAAAGAATGCAGAAATTTATTCTCCAAAAGCATCCTGTATAAAGTCCTCGAAGTACTTAAGTAATATTTAGTCATCTCATACTCTTGAGCTTATAGATGTAGATTCCAAGAAGAGGAGAGACAAAACCTCAAACTTCCGATTATTTAAACTCCATCTAAAATAATCCATTTAAAACAAGATTATGTTCAATTCTTATAGCTGAAGCATCACAATTACTTTATTAGTATAATTATTTTGGAAAACTTTCATAGTAGTTTTTCCTGCTTTTAAAATAAAGTCAGAATATTTATTTCACGTAGTTTTTACTTATACTGTAAATATATTGCGGAAAGTAACTCCACATGCTGGTACAACAGGCCTTCATGAAGTTCCACTTAAACATTACTATGATGTACCTTAAAAAACAGGGACTACAGCATGAAATGCATAATAAAGAGTCAGTCTCATGGGATTACATATTATCTTCCTTCTCAGATGCAACAAAATGCTTACGTGTTTTGAAGTCAATATTGGACTGTTAGACCACATGAACATTGGCTGGTTACAACCTGGACTAGGAACGTTGACCGTTTCAGAAAGATGTGATCATTTTGTTTCTATTGTGCAGGATATTTCAATAGGAATTCTCTTCACTGGGTCCAATAGGCATATGTTACCAATGATTGCGGCTTTTAATGCGTATCATGCCGAGTTCTCAATAAACACTGTTTTCCCTCATGGTTACGTTACAACAGAATGAAGAAATCAAGATAGTAAAAGCAAACAAAGTTAAAAATGAGAACTGCAAGTAACTTCACAACTAGAAGAGGAAAAATCATAGATTTAAATCAGCACTATTGTGGGTCCCCACAGTTGCACTGCTACTCTTTAGGCTTCCAAAAGATGTGTATATTTTATAAATATTTGTGTGCTAAGAGCCATGCTCAGAAACAAAATATAGGCTAGCACAAGTCTACCTTCTTGGAGATGCATGTTAAGTATAAAATTCACTTACTAAAGTGCATTTGCTTAACAAATTCTAACTTCTACTATTATAGCTATCCCAATAAGCAATACAAACTAAACTTTGTTGAAATTCTACCTCTACTTAAAAGCAGTAAATATAGATGACTGAAATCTAAATTACAATCTTTTATTACCAAACATTTTGACTCAATGTTGTGAACTGTAGAAATAAAACGTACTGTCCTAAACTTCTCACAAATGAGGAAGTACCTCTAGTTAGAAATACTGAAAGTGTAGAACGGAGTAAAATATAAGCAGAGCTGAAGTAAGCATTGCTTTGCTTCTTATTCAATATGGTGTTTAAGGCTCTGAGAGAAGCTGTTAAGTTTCCTCAAGATCTTTTGGCAAAAGAAATAAATGCAGAAGTAGCAGGGTCATCTGACATTTCAAAACTTCTATTTTCTTATTTCGTTAAAGCCAGCTCGTTCAGTGTCTGTATACATTTATTGCACTTGTGTTGTTGGAATACATCTATACCAACATAGTAATAATGATTGCAACAAAGCCATAGTAAAATAAACTTTAAAAGAGTCTGATTTCGGACATTAGAGGATAAGTGTCTGCATGTTTAAGGTGTTCCCCTAGTAATAATAAATACAGACAAATTGTTCATCAAGTCAGATGCACGTTCAACAATTATTTAGCATATATAAAATTTCACTCATCCTTTCATCAATACAAATCTGTTAGGGATCAAAAAAAGACTTACCATGCAAAATATTGATTAGTGCTGCATAATGGAATATATATTTCTATCAGAGTTAAAACAGCATTTTCAAAATTTAAAGAAAATAGATTTTTAAAAAGGGATTCTACTGTTGAATGCAAGTCTTCTTTGTAGCAAAGACAAGATAGAGATAAGTTATGATTTATCGCTGTACTTCAGTCTCGACGAAAGACTAATAATAATTTGTCCACCTACTTCTTAATAAATGCTACATTTTCAAGAATAAAGGAACTATCAGTAGGCATTATTTCTACTTAAAACAAGTTATTTCTCTCTGTAATAGGTCAAGTATGCTTTTAAAGATTCAGGTAATGGTAGACTCATAATTTTCTCTCTCAACAGATTTCGAGGCGGCTCTTCTGGCTTCAAGGCCTCACTGTGATCTTTATCCTCCTCCTCTTTGTTATCATCTTCCATTCTTTCATCTTCTTCACTATCTAGAGGCTGAGGAATGAGCTGATTACCGACAAACACATAGGTGTTAATCCTGCGTCTACGACATCTTCTGCGTTTTCTTTTTGGAGGAGCCTTCTGAGTAATACCCTTGGCTTTCATCTCCTCATTTATGAAGTTTCTAAGGGTACGTCTGATATATATTCGAGCTAGGTCCTGGAGATTCCTAACAGCACATGGAGCTAAAAAAAAAAAAAAAAAAAGTTATACTAAGTGAAATTTCCCTCTAGTGAAAAAAACTAGCTGCAAGGCAGTAAGAGTAATGTCCAAGAACAATAGAAATTTTAGTACGTGATACAATATGCAAATGAAACAAAGCTAGATAGAGCCACCCTGACAAACCTTGTGGCACAGTCCAAGAAATTAAGAGGTCTTTTGACAGATATGCAGGACAAACAGAAAGCATGAACAGATTATCAGAATAAATTTAAGAAAGCATACCACAAATACTGTCATCTTTTAGCACCTGACAAGTCTTGGGACCTACTGCTGGCAATGTTTTAAGAACCTACTGCTAGGAAACAATTTCTACCTCTGTGTCACATTTGTTTAGGCAAGTGCCTTTTTTCTGCTTCCTTATTCTACTCACTATACTTTCCCCTACTTCCTACTAAATTCAACTGATGAGGGAGGACCATGTTGACTTCACAGCTGATCAACCAGGTAAGTCACCCATATCTTTGCAGCAGAAAAGGAATCAAAATTACTGAAGTCCTGAAGACAAAAAGCAGGTAAGAAAAAGCCAAAACCCACATATTTTCCCATGACAGACAAGCAGCTGATGACCAAGTATTGCTGGGCTGGTGGATGCCTGCCCCAGATGAGCAATGGCTAGCTAATTTCAAGGAAAACAAAATTCAAGGAGTACACCAGCCAAAAGTGCAGCCTGTTCAACTTTTTTGCTTGTAATTTTTCTTCCTATACAGAGCAGCATAGAAGTAATGGGGACTACAGCAACAAAGAAGTTAGTGAAGAAATAGTTTTTGATAATTACACTTCCAATACTGCATTCAGCTTAAAAAACACTATGCATTTCAAACAAAATCTGTTTATACACTGATTTTAGCTGCATGCTAGTTACTCAGATCTGAGACAGAAAGGGCATTTATGAATGACAACACTGATATCAGCTAACACCAACAGAAATTTTTCAAAAGCCCCATTTGTTTAATATAAAACCAACTCAAAATTCAAGAACAAAACCCCATCTAACCATCAAAACCACATTTATAATACCAGGCTAAACAAGCCATGATTGCAGATCATATGTCAATTATAGTAAATGAAAACAGAAGGTATATAAAGTTAATGGACTAACAGACATTTGTCTAATATAAAGAACTGTGTAAGAGAGACTTCATAAAATCAGAATAACAAAAAATTTCCTTCAGAAGAGAATGGAACAAAATTTTGAAATGCTGTGTCCTGAAAAAGGTGTGAAAGTAGTAAGCTCTCAGCTTTATCCTGCAAGATAATATAAAACAATCACATTATTTTCAGTGCTAGTTATGCTTGATTATATTCTATTTGATTTTGAAGACAACAGCATCTAAAAAGTTTAAAGACAAAGCTCCTCACAGTCATATCCCAGATCATAAGCCAGAATTAGTAACTATCAACAAGTCATAATGCATAAAGGAAGTCAAGGCCTAACAGTCCTAAACTTCTGTTCAGAAATGCCAGACACAACAGACACACAGAAGACAGCATAAAGAAAATGAGGTTTTAGAAAGCTTCAGACTTGCTCTATTAACAAATATTAACAACAAAAAAAACCCCACAAAAAAAGCCCACTTGATAGGTAGGAAGGACAGCTAGGCAGGAAGTCCTAGAGTAATATAAAATCTGTTTGAATACGGAAATATTCAGGAGATACCTAAAGAGAACTTCAAATAACAGAAGTAGCCTTAAGTTCTGCCGATACTCATCAATTTAAGCCAAACTGACCAAGAAATACAACTCATTTTTTGTTTTGATTAGTGATCTTAAACTTGATATTTTAATTTAATTGTATTGATAAACACAGTAAAATTTCATTGGATCTAAGCCATTTCATCTTTTCTCATTCATTATGATTAAATAAAAAAGAAAATCAAGATTTCAATAAAATCTATCATTACCAGTGATGTACTTGGGTTCATGATCAGTTTTTAGTACATACAGTACTGTGGGTCACCACAAGTTCACTTCCCACACAAAGTTAAGCATGAAGCTATGCAACCATTTTAACATCCTGCTCAAATGTAAAACTGAGATGAAGAGTATTTACCTTACCAGTGCTAGTTGTGCTTGACATTTATCACATAGCATACAGTCTACCCAAAGGCAGAGTTCATCCTTGCTCGCAATATGCCACACAGCTGTAACCATTCTGGTGTTGAATAAGCCTTCTTAAATCATTTACACCAAACATGAGTATCTGAGTATTGTTTACTGCCAATCTGTCTTACGTTTTTTTCCTAAAAGCGTTAGTCAAACTATTCAAATTATAGGTACTATTCTGTTTTTAAATGAGAGGAACACGATGCAATTTTTTGATGTTTAATGTCTGGTTCTTTCTAATTGTCTAGTAGCAGCAAACTGTGTCCTAATTAACTAAGTTGGTAAAACGATCCTTTAACAACACCTCTGTAGTTTTCTATGAGGAAAAAGATTCTACTCTGAGAATGACTAGCTGACAGGTATTTTACTACACCCTATGAAAATATGACAGTTGTAACTGCAATCTATATGTAACGTCACATGTGTCAGAAGGCATTCAAGGGTTGTCCAGAGTATGGCACAGACTCCACGTTTACTTAGTAGTGACATCTGCAGTTTCTGGCCACAGTTTGCAGAAGGAAAATGTTTACTGACTACTCTGAACTGAAGATAATTTATCGGTATGTGGATTTGAAATAAGTAGACATCACTGCTGTAAAAGAAATTAGCCACAATTTTTATTTCTTGCACTTCATATCACTACTTTTTACAGTGCCCCACTGAGCAGTGGAAAGAAGCGTATCTTACTGATTTCATTTTACTGTGCATCTTCAAGTCCCTAAAGTTTGAGGGGGTTTAAATCTTACTAAGTAATGCCAACTTAATAGCACATTTGTTTGTTATTTTTCTCTGCTCACTAAAAAGTAATTTTGAAATTCTTAAACTACTTACAGGAAACACCTTTATTGTACTGCAGTTCAGTTCTGAATGCTACTGGTCTGCACTATTTTCATTGTGAAAATTCAGGAATGGTCATAGAACACACTTGAAAATCCTCTTTATCTTGTAAGGAATTAGACTGCAGTAAATCATAGTAAGACCAGCAAGTTTGACAAGCTACCTCTGTATTTTACTGTCAGTCATTATACAGTCTATCTATTATGGACTACATCTAAAGCAAAGAATGGACAAAAAAAATAATCTTGCATTAACAAGTTATTTTCAGGAAATAATTTCTGAGGTCTAAAAAAGCAAGTGTTGAAACAACCAGAATTAATTATTTCTGAAAAAAAAAAGAAAAAAGAAAAAAAGAAAAAAAAGGATCTATACTTTCAACAAAACCCGTAAAGGTAACTATAATAAGGAACTAACCTTGGCAAGCTCACATACAGACTCAAAATTAATAGCCAGATCAGCAGCTACAGGTAATGCAACCTGACAGGACATCCTGGACTCCTGAAGGGTTTATACCTGTTTTACAGTTGAGAAGTGTGCATGGAGGCAAGAAACATGACAAGAGGACAGGGGAATTCTTTCCCTTTGGTTAAAGGTTAACAGAACAACACAGGAGAGAAAAGCTATTTTCTATTGTCTTTGCTGGGCTTATTTAGGTGTCCACATGCTACTGAAGCTCTGTGTATTATCCTACTCCTAGACCTAACTACTCTGACAGAAATTTTCAACCCTGCACCTTTCTCTGCCACTTTTTTCCCCTTCCCTTATCTTGGCAACAGTTGTACTTTCAGAGACCTTTTCTAAGTATCTTTACTCACCTAATTCAAAGCATTGCAATTAGAAAGCCAACCCCCATGACTAACAAAATACAGCTAGGCATCATTGTATCAGTTGCAGACAGACACAAACACACTCAACTATTTAATATCCTACCATACACCACTGCTGCACAGTTTAGACCTGCTCCTTTCATTTTGGGGGGGAAGAGAAGAAATATTTTTCTCATGGAGAGCATCAGGAAGTTAGCACTCCTGACAGACAGCTTCCTATTTTATCTGTACCTCACTAGAAATAGAGAAGCTGAACCTAAAAGGAAAAGAAGTCTGGAAAATAAGCTGGAAACACTGTATAATTTTAATTCAGGGCATTAATCGTTCAGCAACACAGAACATGTGTCAGGAGCACAAAAAAGCATCAATAAGCTCCTGCTTTGCTAAACTGTTATGCTTCTGTTCTATGACATTATGTCTGTATAGCATAGCCTACCTACTTCCAGACCACCACCAGCACGCGCTGTAACAACCCGTCAAGGCAAAGGGAGTGAGCACAAACGACACTTACGCAGTCCCACAGTGTCATGTTTGCCGTTGTCATTTCTGTTAGGTTGCACTAGTGGAGCAAATGAAACAGCAAGGATATTTTTACTTTCCCACGTGTTCTGTCCTGTTCTCAAGATCTGTGTTAGCTGCATAAGAACAACAACAAAAATAATCAGTAGTTACATTTTTGTCATTCTCAATACTATTCAGACTGGCATTCAAATACACTACTAGTTTCATTTGCTTCACAATTAATTTATAAAGACTGCTTTATGAACAGAAAGGACTTTCATATTCCTTGAAATTGTAATTGTTCACCTGAGTACCAAATAAGGCTCTTTAGCAATGGGAAGAGATGCAGCAGGAAAACAAAGGCCCAAGGTAAGTTTTGCTCTTTCTGATTTTTCCAAAAGATCACAGAATAAGTTGGAAGCAACCTCTGGAGTCTCCTGCTTGAACAAGACCAACTTCAAAGTTAAATCAGGCAACTCAGATTTTCTGATGAAGTTAAAAAGATCTTCTAGGACAGATTCCCCAACCTCTCTAGGCAGCCTGCTGTAGCGATAACTGTTGTAGTTGGGTTGGTTTTTTTTCCCCATATGCAGGCAGAATGCCCCCTTGCTGCCATTTGTAACATTCTTCTTTCAGTTTGCTATGTACCTGTGAGGAGCACTGGACTCCAGTCTACCAGCTAAATTCTCCACCCTTTTCAGAAGTCAAGTCAGGAATTAAATGTTCCCTTAGCTGTTTCTCTGCAGGCTAGAGTAACACAGATCTTTCAGCTGCTCCTTGTACTTTACATGCTCAATCCCCCTAACCATCTGTATATAAGGTAGAAATATTCACAGTTTTGATTTTGCTTTTGAATTGTGTCTACCTCTAAGTTGGATTCCATAAATTTCGACTGACAATATCTTAGTCCAATAAATACTAAAAAAATACTTACGGAACTGAATCATGCAACTATGTTTAAATCACTTTGGTATTTTGAGAAAGCAGATCCAGAAATAATTATCACATTATGTAAGATAGAGTAACTAGCATGTTTAGCAACAAGCATTTTAGTAATTATCCATATTTAGGAGGACATCAGCCTGAGTCACATAATCTGTCTTAATTTCCCTATTAGTAAAACAGGGAGGTACTACTTACCTTCGTAAAGCCTTTTGACATCTAAGGATTGAAAGTGATAAAAGTGCGAACGTATTATTAAAATAATACACCTGTCTAAAAAAAACATTTCATCTAACACAGTAAAACAACACTGGAAACTGCTGAAAATAATGTCATGTTGTTTCCTCCCCTAGCAATGTTCCACTAATCACAGTTATTTCCCATTTCTGACACAAATTCTCTGGTTTAGAGGGTGGTTTCTTTGTTTCAAAGCAAATCTGGGACTAGTATAACTGAAATACTATGAATGGAGTTTAGTTTCAGTGAAGACAGTTTTGCCACCGACTTTGTTGGAAGCAGGATACTGATGTTTTCCTACGAGTTTAAGGGAAAACCTTTCAAGACCATTAAAAAAGACTAGTATCTGCTTAACTGCAACAATACACTGAATCACAGTATTAGTTGAATGTTAACTTAGTCAAATATACATTTAAAAGCATTCCTTAAATTATATATTTCTCATACTAAAAGATAAAAAGGGGAAATTGTCACTAAGTCACCTGATCTTCTATAGGCATTACTAAAATGCCTCCCACTTTCAATAAAATTTTCATGTAGTTTTCATGGTCTTTCTGGACTCCAGCTCCACAGTAAATCCGGTCATATTGATGACTGTCTGAGGCTATTTCCAAACAATTACCAACCACAAAGGCAGGTTCACAGAACTCAAATCTAAGGGGAAGAAAAAACAAAAGAGGGGACATTTCAAATGAGGATTTTTAAGAAAAGCCAGTCCAGATAGAAACAGAAAAATATTTTTCATACCTTCCTTTATGTAATGAAGAAAAATTAGCATACATACTCTAAAAGTCTGTAGTTAGGCAATACTACTTGAAAATAATGGGATTTTTTTCTGCTACATCAGGGACCAAAGAAACATTCTTAAGCAGTTATAATTATGTATTATGCAAAACAGAAAAGGCCTCAAAGCAATAAGAGACTTCCTAAGTGCAAGTAATTAGATTTGTTTAAAGAAACCTTACAAGCCATACAACAGAAGTGCCTATAAAACAGTAAATTCATCAACGACATGTGATATCCAGGCTGTTTGATAAATATTGAAACAGTTAATTTCCTAATAGCCCTCCCTCTATTTTTTTTAAAGATCAGGCTTTTAAAAGACTTGTTTTCCCCTAGCTCCCAATTTTCCACCTTGAGCCCAATCCACTTTTCCCAAAGAAAGGAATTTAATGGAAAAGACTGACATTTTTTGGCCAGACAGAAAGCAATAAAAAGAGATTCTCAGAAACATCTAATTTTCATCAGCAAATCGAAGTTATACAAACACTTTCAAGTGGACCGAAGTTAGTAACAGAAGTCATAAGGACTGTAAATAGTCTTTGTCACTGCATAAAATACCAAAGGAAACATGTACAGCACAGAGCCTTATTGCTAAAGCTGCCTATTTTCTCCATTACAGTGATATTTTCGAACATTTTTCGAATCTCTGAAGTACCCTCCTTCTTCAGCTGTTAACATCAAGGTAATTTACCTTTTTGTAAAAAATTCCTTCAGCGAGTAACTACATTTTTTCCCCAAATATTTTAAGATTACAAAGTAGCTCATAGAAAGGCTTTATGGTTTTCTTGGGGGGGTGGGGGGTGGGGTGGGGTGTATAAAACAAAAAATTCCAAGTAAAATCTAACACGCTGTTGCATGAAACAGTTCATAAACTTAATCTGGCAGTATTACAATCCAAAACATCTCAAACTTCATCCTGAAGGAATGACTTCTAAAAACTTCTTCAAATACATATAGCCATTTTAAAAACTTTACAGTTGACCATGATTGGAAAATAATATATTTTTTTTTCTTTTACTTGGCTAGCAGTAGCAAATCCCAGTACAACACCTGACAACATTCAAATCAACATTTCTTCAGTCACAAGGAAACCTGGCAGCTTTCACTGCTTAGGGATGCTGCCTATAAGGCTTGGCTCACTTTCCCATCTATACCACTGCCATTAACAAATTAGAATTCTATTAAACTGAAGTTTTTTCTTGAAGTATATCATTTTTTCCCCAAGATGGGATGTTTGATCTTGAAAAGAATGCAAATGCTTCCTTTTTTGTCTAGTCATAGACTGACTCCAGAATCCTCTACCAACTACTCAACAGCTCATGTGCTATGTGGCAAACAGTCCACAAAGTTGTTTCCTCTTCCAAGTTCAGAGGAAAAATTGAAGTCTACAAACACCGGTAGATTACAAAGGAAAAAAAGGGAGAGGGAGGGAGCATAGAGAATGACTGTTGCACAAACTGGGCAGCTAGCCCAGCATGAACTGTAGTTGAAATAATTTCAGATTAACAGAGAAAGATCTAGAAATACATTAGACAAGGTTAAATGCTGGGAAGAAACTGAAACTTGAGGCACTGATCACTTTGCTGACGAAGCCAACTCATTTCATAAGCACTTGGACTATCACGTATTTTTCTGTATTCAGTGAAGGTCAATCAAGCAGTTCATGCTACAGTTTAAGTCAAGCACCACATCAATTTAATTTGAAAGTCTGAGTAAAGTACTTTTGTAGGCTTCAAAAGTACAAGGGTGGGAGAGCAGGGAAAGAGAAAATATGGTACTTTTCTAAAATGCAGTTTTAGATCTTGAGACAGTCCCTAGTTATTTTTAGAAAAATGAAGACAGCCTGCCTGCCTAACCTGGCAATTTTCACTTGTGATCTTCTCAAAATGCTCCTCTAAAAGCTGGCAAACTTATTACCAGATATGTCTAAACTGCTTCCTCTACTAGAAAGCACCTTAAAGCTCATGAAGCCACTGTTCACACCCTCTTAGAACAAGCAGGAGCACCAAACTCTTAAGTCAAAAATACAAGACAAAAAACCCCACAAAACATTCCCCAGACACAAAATACACTATACGTGAGCTATGGATTAAAATCCAGTAGTCTTTACAAATACAGTAAAAGCTGAAGAGAATTTCTTGTTTAGCTCCACAGTTTGAAGCCAGAAGGGCACAAAGTGCAAATGAAGGCACAGAAGCAACTTCTTATTATACCTACGAGATGGGTTAAGCACTAGAGACTAACTCTATCTATAGGCCCTTTAAATTGGCTGGACTGTGATCCACATTATTAGCACAGTTTTGTGGAGATGTGAGCCAGTTATTTATTAGTCCATTTACTTCAAAAAATAACCTTCTTCCCCCATATAGCTTCAGCTAGTTTCAATCCTGTTTGTCAGTAGCTGGAGTTTCCTGAAGACTCATTTCCCACAGCAAACCTGAACAGCGTAAGGACTAAAGTACATTTAATTCCTGAAGAACTCTTTAGTCCATGTCAGATGAAAACCAAGGAGGTCTACTCAGCTCACCTGGCCATGCAATGGTAACATCCATCTGGCCTGCACTGGTATGCCAGCTGCCCACTCAAACACAGGCAGTTTAGAAATTGCCCTACATACCTTCCTGTCACCCATAAAGCTAAAGATAGAACAAATACAAGGAAAAGGTTATAAACTGTCTCTGGTCACAGCACCATGCAAGTTCAAAAGCCAACCCTTTTCATTCGTGCTTCTCACAGAACCAACTGTTTCATGTGTTACGGTATGAGCAGTAACAAAATGCCAGAAATAAAGGCATACAGAGCTCATGGTAGATTACAGACTTTTCAAACCTAGTAAATTGTACAATAGCAAACCTTACTCCTCCACACTCCCATGTAAACCTCACCAGTAACACAAGGAGACTCTTCCCCGACTCCCTGAATCTTCACAGCTGATTCCATTTTCACAAAAAGATACACAAGCCTCTGAATCAAAAATAACTGATAAATGCATGTAACGTTTTCTTGTATTTATCTAATCCAGTAATTTGTGATGACCTTCCAAAAGAGACTGGAGTGTAATTTTGAGAATTTGTTCCACTAGCTTTCCCAAATAATTTTCAAAATGAGTAAAACTGAACTTAACTTTGCTTAAGTATAAAAGACTCCATCATTTGATCAGGAAATTATCTAATAACTTAAATACAAAGGTTCTGCAAACACAAGGGAATAAGTGATTTTAAGAATAACTACCAAAAGCATCACAAGCCTGTTAAGTCTTACAGTATTAAAGTAGTATCAACTACATTGTTTTGCAATGGAACTTGAGCTAATGAAACCCATATTACTTTAGTCCTAATTGTCACTATCTGGCAAGTTGATTTTATTCCTATTGCCTTTAGGCTATCAAAACAGATCAGATATTCAATTACCTTCTGTGTTACACTGAACTATCTTTAATTAGATTAATGACACTGCTGGAAATAAAGAGTTTATTGCTTTAACATGCAGCACTGACAATCACATAAGCTACCTATCAAGATGAAGTAATATTTTGCTTTTTGAGTTACTGAGTTGAAATGGAACTAAGAAATACCAAGTGTTCGTGACTATTTGTTCACCTCAACCAAAGGGTCAGGGTGGCTTTCCAGAGCATTATGTAAGTAACAAAGAAAACCTCTTATTTCTTACATCAGATGCCAAAAAAAAAAGGCAAAAAAAGTAAAGCACTGGAACAATCTGGAGGAGTTTTATACACATTACGTGTTTAAACTGGTATCTTGATTACAAAAGAACCAAGCCAACAGAACAGAAAATGGAAGTTCCTACTATAGATAATAAAGCAACAGAAAATTTCTGTTTAAACAAGCACTTGCCAAAGGATAAATCTAAGCACATGCAGATCACATTTAGCAATGGCCTAAGATAATAAAGCAGTTTCAAGCACATAAAATACTGTTGACCTGATTTTGCCCTTCCATCTTTTGCAGATTTTAAACCTATCCTGTTTCAAGTTTATCCTCAATACAGCTATGGTACTTTTCTTCCAGATAACTGTAAAAAAAAAAATAATCTCTAGAAACTGAGGTGTATCTCTGTCTTTGCTGCAGGAACTTAAGAAAATCATCAAGTAACAGATTGTTACTGCCCATGTTCTTTTAAGATTCCCCATAGATACCAACACTAAGTATTACTATTGTGATAAAATGAATATTAATTTTAAAAAACATTTATAGCAAAAACTAATATTAAATTTTGTTGCTCCTGTATCCATATCCACCAATCTAGTATTTCTGTCATAGCAAGCCATTAACAAAAAAATGAGCACATTCTTGGGCTAAGGTCTTCTACCTATACAAACTTCACGAATGCAGGATGTTATCCTGATCTCTCTTGGAGATGAAACCACATTCAAGTAGGCATGAATTGCCACCCTTTTTTTTTTCCTTTAGAAAAGAAGTAGTTCAATAGAATTGGGGAGAAAAGTCAAGTAATTTGAAGGAAAACCAACTTTCAATACCCACAGGCTTCTCTGATGGAAATAATAAAGTATGTCACAAGATACTTCAAAAAAAGCAATACCGACTACTTACACCTGTCTTTTGCTAAGAGAAAAATTAGTTCTTAAAAGCAGCATCACTCCAGCTACATTTTACACCTCTCAACTACTTCAGTCATACCAGGATATCTAACAGTACTCTTGTTCCTATCTCTATATTTGGTCACTCGTATCTCAGCTTGCTGCTCTTACAAACAGGAAACCCATTTCAGTATGAATTTAGTATAGTTTTCCCATCCACATTCATTTCCTGTAGTCAGACAACTCAAACCCTCCAAGTCATCTGAAATCTCATTCATAGCATCAAGCTGCTCCAAGTAATTCCCTTCTAATAGGAAATTTATTTAAATTTATTTAAACTTCGGGCACAAAGGACTATTCTTCAGCTTCAATGATGTGTAAGAAAAGGTTGGCATGTTGTTAACACTTGCCATTTGAACTACAGTGACACTGCACTGGAACAAAGAATTCAAAACCATTGCAAAGCAAATTTCACACCTGTCTCTTCATGGGGGAAAAAAACAAAACAAAAACCAAACACATTTTAATACATATTCCAAAACACAATGGTAAATCCAGCATAAGAACTCATGAAATTAGCTTTATATCATATTTCCCTTAAACCAAATACATTAATAACAGACACTGAAATGAATCTGCAAAATGTTCAGACTCTGGAAACGCATGATAAAACATTAAACTATTTTTGCTACCATGACAAGGAAATAACACTCACTTTTGTCCTATGCTAGTATGTCATTGCCCTAATTCTAATATACTGCTGACCATATTTTCCAGAGAAGAGCTCCTCAGAATGGGGGAAGAAGGAAGAAAAAAAAAACCTAACCAAAAAACCTACAGCAGTTGTGGCAGAATAGTTTGGAAGTTGCCTATTCTTTTTACCAACAAAAAACTGACCTAAAAGAATTTACAGCAGCTGAAAAATAAGTGTTTCCTGTGTTTATTTAAGACAGACTGAAAAGCTACACATAATTTAATCTAGGAAGTTCCATCTCCTTTGTCCATTTGTATTAAAGAGACAATACTCCTAAAGCTTCTCCTATGTCAAACAAGAATTTCACAGACAGTAATCCTACTCGAAGTACTCCTAGACTCTGTTTAAACACCAATGCATTCACTGAAGGAAACCTTGAAGCAGCTTTCAGATCATTTAGTCATTTTTCAGGTTTTAAACTGACATAAAACTTTTCTTTGAAATCCACAGATGAAGGTCAATGCTCACGTGGCTTTGTGTGATATAACACACCACAAGAACACGCAACAGAATAATGAAATTACTTTCTGTTTGCTATGCCTCATTAGACTTTCTCATTTTACCTAACTGCAGAAGTGCATTAGAACTAGTATCAATCAGATTTAAAGGTACTTCGTATATTGCAGGAAAACATCTTCCTATTTGCCTCTCAATGAATGGTTCCCACATTATATTGTCTGATGTCTAGTTAAGATTAAATCACTAGCTAAGAAACTTTAAGCCTGCATCAGTTAGTATGGGAAAATGATTTTTAAAGAGCATCAATTCTTCTCCTGTGAAGTGGGACAGCAGCAGAGCAAGATGGCAAGTTCTTTCCACCTTACTATTTTCTGTTATTTACTGCTCATTCCACTTTGGTTAAGCATATTTTTTTTTAAGCATTCTGAACTAGTCTTTGGTTCATGTATAAATGCATATTTGTGGATTGCTAGCACATTTTGTGGAAAAGTTACACACATTTTACCTATTAGTATTATTATTTGAGAGACCTTCTGCACGTACACTACAAATTTTAAACAGAAACAAACATTAAATCTTTGAAAACAAAATCTACAACAACACATTTCTAGTCCCTTGCATCCAATTACAATAACAGTAATTTTAATCAGCAATAGAGTAACAGCCAAAACTGATGCTGGTAAAATTTCTATTCAGTAATTTTGTCTTGAATATTTTTTCAGCTTCCACGCAATGCTGTAGAGACAGTGAGACACCTGTATGTCTACTTCACTTGTATCTGTCATCCTTTTTGGATAAACTTAGCTGAGGCTATATAACAGAATAACTATGACATCTAGTTTACAATTTCTTATAGTCTCATCAGTTTCACTGAGGTGGGCCAAAACAGATCACACAACTGTTTCTGAGGAAAACATCAAACACTGGTTCTTAAAAAACCCTTACAAGTAATCTCACCCTCCCTTCAGCATTGGTTTACAAAATTTAAATTTTGTTATGTACTATATGTAAACTGTATGTGGTGCTAAAACGAGAAATTACACCAAAGGAATAGGTTTTTATTCAATTCCATAGTGAATTTTAAGGAAAGTGGGCAGGAATAGGATGGTAAGAAAAAAATTTCTGTCATTTCAGTTTACTGTCAGAGCCCTAATATATCTATGGATAGAAGTCTGGAGAACAACTCATCTATTAACAAAAAAAGCAAAATATTTGCTTTCCTCTTTTTACTGAAGCAGAAAAATGGTTTAATAAAGTTAAAATTGTCATACTTTATATTGCACATATCTGTGAAGCAACAGATTTTATAGGAACCATGCACTGAGCACTGTCATTGCTTTTAACAAACTTTCTAAGTACTTTAAAACTTGCAGCAATGAGAGCTGTCCAAAGCAGCATCCACTGTTGGATTTATTAATTTCTTTATGAAAGATATTTCACGTATGGTTCTGAGAGGACAAGAATATGTATTTCTTCGACTATCAAATGCTTGAAGAAAGCAGGGTTTGTTCCTTCCTAGGTAAGAGTAGATTCAATTGTCATTTTCGGAGCCTTCTGGTTTATGATGTGTAGTATGCTTAATATCTCTAAATAAAAAAGGGATATTCCAAAAGCCTGTTTTCCTTTCCTTTTTGTTTAACAACCTCTGGCATCAAAGAATTCCACCGGAATTCTTGCAGTCCCTGTGTTATTCTGATTAAACTAACCTCAACAAGAATTTATTCACCACTAACAAAACCATCAGACAATTTGAAACCAAGACTAAGTTATAAGTAAGATTTAAACTGAGAAAGTTTATCAGTGAGTTCTGGTGACCATTTGCTCTTCCTGATTTGATTTTTTTACTGCAATTATTAATCAGCTGCACAGGCAGGATGGAGGTTTCTTTTCTTTGTGTGTATACAAGGAACTTTCCATTTGAAATCTGCTTTAATAAAAAGACAGTGAGCCTTCAGGGGCCTAACAGGAGCCCTAAATTTTGATGAAGACAAATGTTCTATGGAAGATTAACTTTACTAGTTTTCAGTGCTAACACAATCTACTACAGGACTTCATGAAGAAGTTTCACCCATAACAGTTATCCCAGAAGTAGTACTAGGGTTCTTGTCACTTACCATTGAAGTGGTTTCTTTTGATCCCGAGAAGGGCTGGTGATTTTCTTTCACAGCAGGGACTTCAACATCTTACCCACGTTTGGTTTTTGATAGGGTGCTAGAAGATGGGCAACCTAGCCTTGCCCTGTGGCTCTCTCTCCGAGCTGGATATTCTAGGTCTAGAAGTTGACTGGGAGCAGAAAAGACAACACATTCCCCTTCAATAAACAGGTGAAGCGGGGCCTGGTACTTGAACATACGTGTTTTAGATAGAGCCTTCTTATGGAATGTTTTTTCCCCTTAACTGGCATGCATTCCCTGAAGGTTTTAAGAATGGAAGAGAGCCTTATGCATTTCAGGGTCAGAGAATTTGCTATACCTAAAATCTTTACACCTCAACCACAACAACACTTTCAGGTGCTTTCAGATGGAACTTCCCCTGTGCTTCTACTGGCAAACATGCGCCATCAAATAAAATCAAGGCAGCATTTTACTCTCAGAAGGAACAACTCCACCTCCGTTTAGAGGAAAAAGATTTTTAGATTGGTGGGATATGGATACAGATACAAGTGATTATGGAATTACTTGTCTTTCTGAAACAGGTACCTGAAAAGCTTTTCCTCTAATCAACAGTTCAACAGGCCAAAACTGAGAGAAGCTCAGCTACCAGAGGTAGACAACCCTTCCTTTATTTAAGCAGAGTGAGTCTCTCAAATCCTTCTGGACACACTATTTTCACATTGCTTCCAGTCTTTAGTCAAGCATCTATCCCAATCATAGAAAAGTAAATTTTTAATTTCACCAACATTCTTCTCAGGAATCAAGGGGGAAAAGTTAGTTTATACCACACAACACTGGATCATTCCCCCATAAAAATGGTTATCTTGTCATTCAATAGAAATATTCCATCTTGCTTTGTCAGGCAGAACCCCACGTGAATTATCATGACCCAGCTCCACAAAGAAGTCAGGTGCAAAGCCAATGGCCTATTGCTCCAAGCAAAGGAACACCACAAAGTTAGATACTGTTTATTTCGGATCTAGGTTGAAGCTCTCCGAGTACCCACCCATAAGGTTAAACCATCTTTTGTTTCAAAGGTTAAACCATCTTTTGTTTCAAAAAGGAGATTGCTTAAAATATTCAGACCAGACCAAAGAACATTATACACTAAAGAATGAACACAGGGAAGTGGCAATGTGAAGTTTTACAGAATTCCCCATCCGCATTAACTCCATTACTGCCAGGAAAATCAATCATAGTCTCTGTGTTCCTCCTGTCCCCCACGTACCTCGTTAGAGGCTGCTGGCAAGAGTAAGGTATTTTTCCCCATCACACACACACCCCTGCCCAAGCAATTAGCTTCATTCATACCAGTCTTGCCACATAAAATCTATTTTCAAACAGTAAGGATGCCTGCTAGATATATATACACCAGTGTTCAACAGTAGACAAGACACCGCACACCTTTTTCTTGGGTGGTCTTTCGTCCAAATACTAAGCTGACCAAATCAGTAGTTAAGTTCTGATGCCACAGTCCGCGCAACTTTGGGTAAATATCTTTCACTTATAAATGAAGATGCAGGAAAAAGTTACTGAAACAAGAATCAAAACCAAACTTACTGACCTAGAGCACATTACTTCAACAAGCAGATTGAAATTTAAGACATGCTGTACAAATTCACTTAAATTAAGAAGACACAGAAGGACCCCATCAAAGAAAAAAACCATACCATCTTCATTAACTACATTAAAATACAGAATCCTTACAAAGAAAGCAGTTAGCCAGAATCAGCTATGCAGACACATTACAAATCCCCCCTCAAAACACAAAATCCAACCAGCTCATCAGTACCATGTCAGCTGCAGCGCAGCTGTTTACCAAGTAGATTTGTATTAAAAAAGCACTTTCACAGAAGCGTAGCTTTTGTTAGGTTGATGAGGAGGGTGTTTCTGTAGCCATTGCTTAGTATTTTACTGTTGTGAGGAAAAGGTGGATTGTTAAACAGCATGTGCCAAAATACAACGTACAAATTAGTGATAAAGTTCAGATCATATTTACCAGCCTGCTGACTTTTTCCCCCTCATTGGGGTAACACTGTATAATTAAAGATCATTTGAACTATGATTGTAAACAGCATGCAGCATTTATAACACTGTCCCCAGAGCCGATCTCCTGAATTAGGGGAAAATAACTCTCCTCTTTAAGAATATTTAGATCATTTACTAAGTATAATCACTTATTTCCTTCAAAAACAATATACATAAAACACTGACATTCATTTATGCCCAGTTTAGCAACTTCGGTGCTTTTTCCCCCCCCCAGATCTTGCATGTTTTGAATATTCTTTTATCAGTGTTCTGATATTCTTTTAAATAAATATCCTAATCAGATCTTGTTTAAAAAATAATGTTTTCTTGCTACCCCTGCACTCAATTTCTGTACATAAATCTATCACAAGATTGGAAAGACATTTCAATCAAAACCACCTTTTTGTATGTCTGAGTACAGGAATGTGCATCAGCTCATTAGCTGGCAAGTACATCTAACTTAGAGCCACTAACGCAGAATTATTAATGCTCACAAGTGACCACATTTCACACACTTTTTAAAGACAGATTATATAAAGTGCATCATGAAGTTCCTGAATGAATCAATTTTTTCTGGTTTCTATATGTATTTACCTGAACTAACATTAAGTGCCTGTATTAAAATTAACACTGCAGTAATGAACCATATGTATTTTCTCTTAGGTAACTATGTTTATTGTAATGTCAGAACACAGTACTAAAGCCATCTAGCCAATATCATTAGTACAGAATTTAATTCAGATACAGGTAACACTAGGATGATACCTTTCTGTTACTTCAGAGCATGAAGGAGGAAGGCCTGTGGTCAGACCAGAGCTTCTGAAGTTTGGGCTACGGAAAAAAGTGGATTGAGCTCCAACGAACATAACCAGGAACACAGCAGTTCATAAAGCACATTACAAAGGTAAAGAGAAAGAATTTTTCTCTGTTGCCCATTGGGGAAGAAAAGAGGCAAAGGACATGCATTCTTAAGCTAATCCTACAATTCAAAAACTTTACTGCCTTTCCAGAAGCTACCTTATAATCATTCTTGGAGAACTTACTGCCTGTAAGGAAAAGCATCTTTACAAGGAACAGCCCTTGCAGAACCTTGCCTTTCTTTCCAAACAGGCAGATTCTTATAGGCCAACTTTAGTAATAAAAAATTCTTGAGTTCAATAAAAATAAGGTTCAAGCCCTGTAACCCAGGAGTACACCAGTAGAAGTGAGTGGTATATGAGCACTGATTAATATTCTAAGTCCATGTCTTCAGGCAATAAGCATTAATACAATCAGATAAATTTACTCATGTCTAGATCAACAGTGGTAGATTAGAAAAAAGTTCATACTGTACAGGAGGATAATGTACAATTATAAAATAAAAACTGACTTAATGGATACAGATTACTTTAAACATGCAAAGACACCTGCATATCGCATAATTCTCCTGAAGTACATATGTATATGTGCATGCCCATACACATGTATATATGTACATACATCACCAAAATGCAGAAAAATCAATTGTATTAATTCTATTATACAGCAGGAATACTCCCACATTTCTGAAGAGTGCTTTCTTAAGCCTTACCTCATGAACTAGCGTAACAAAATGGAAATGTTATGTTTTGGTTGTGTGACACCATTCTTTTCCCCTCCCCTAAACTAGTAAGCAATGACACACTCAGTTCAAAAACAAAAACACTGCTGCAAAGTGAAATAGACAAATTAGATACTTACTTATCAAAGCTATCACTATATTTTATGAAGCTCTCCAATTTTTCCTTGGCATATTCTACCACATCTGAATGAAGCTCTATTCCGTGATTTATCCCAAACGGTCCTGTAAATAAAAAGAGTAGGGTGGGGGGTTTTTGTTGTTTGTTTGGGTTGTGTTGTTTTTTGTTTGTTTGGGGTTTTTTGGTTGGTTGGTTTTGGCTTTTTCTTAATTTAAGCACAGCACAACTGCATGGAACAGCATTATACCTTTCATATGTGAAATCACTAAGATCACGTAACACAGAGAAGTCTCCCAACAACTGCTAGACAGTTATTTTTTGTGTCTGCATTGCCAATGCTTATGAGGAAGGTAAAAGGCCAGAGGATCAATGACTGAACAAGGACAGAACTGTGGTAAAATGATTTTACAGGACGAATTTTCTTCTAAGCGTGCAGGAAAAAAAATGAATGACTACATAAAGTCAGTTTGAGTAGCTTCTTTTTCAATACAGTATTTAGATCGACTACAACAATTTAAAATCATTATTTAGTCTGTATTTTGGTATTTATAGTTTGATGTTTTCTTATGACAAAAATTTCAGCTTTTGACAATTCAGAGGCCAGGTATTATATCCCTTAGCCACATCTGTCTTTTATTCTGCAGGTTCCAAAACCAGAAGTCTGCTCTGATTTACTTACAATAAATTTCCATCCAGAACACTGAAATTGACCACATTATGTTCACTCATCACAATTGCACCACAATTGCAACACTGCTTTCCTGCAACCAAATCTAAGTGTATTTTCAAGTCAATCTGGGTGCCAGAAGTTAATGCTATTTTTCCGGAACACGAAGAAATCATGAGACAGTATTATGAGGATTATCCACATCAGGAAGGAATCCGAATTGGATAGTCACATTTGCTGTGGGGATTCTATATTTAACATGCACTTATAGCCCAGGGACTTTAGTCACTGGAGCATAGAATTGGAAAAGGGAGAGGAAAGGGGAGGAAGGGAAGTAAACATCAATAAGATTAGACAAAACTTGTATTTATAACCTCTACTGCATTCTAAATCTTTCCTAAATATTTAACTCAAAGATGTTACTCCAATGAAACAATTCAATTTGTCTTTTCTAGGACACTGATTAATAAAAAAGACCTAGGATTACCAGGAAAGGTTTCATTTTACTGTAAAAGTGTATGCCACTAAGCTGATTAATAATTGCAATTCTTAACACAACATAGTTTAGATCATTTTCTACTAGGTGAAATAAAACCGATCCAGCAGGTTACCACAGGCAGTGTTCATAAGACCTCTCTGATGCCAAGCAAGAAGTAGGTGGATCATCCAAGGAATGTTCTTAGAACTTGTGAAAGCATGTACCTTCTGTTGACATACCTACTGTAAATATAGGTTATCATCTATCACATTAAGAAAAGCACCAGCACAGGCAATCCCTTCCTAGCTATTTAATTATTCAATGCTCCCTTGCATGGTTACAATGTTCTAACCAGTGCAGTTAAGAGTTCTACAGCATGCAGCAGCATCCAAGGTATGTTTTCATTAGTTAAAAATTGATCACCATTTCTTCAACCTCATAATTTAAATTAAAAATGCATTATCACCTGTCCCAAAATTCACATATACATTCCATTACTCAATTTTAAAAACATTAAAAAAAAAATGTAAATGCCCGTTGTTTCAATACCTATGAATGCAAGACATCATCACACCATGATACACTGTGATATTCTTAATTTGAACAGAAATACAGAAACATCTTCTGTTCTTTCATCAGAAGTCACAGCTGTACATTTAAGCAGTCTCCTAAAAACATTTTCTACTATTCTCTAAAGTCAACTGGCATCTTTCAGCATAATAAGCTAGCAATTCCACCATTAGTCTGAACTGTATTTCATTTTAATGTTACCAGCAACAGTTAACTTAACCTCTGTGGAGTGGCAGTTGTTTGGTGGGGGTTTTTTAGTATGGTGCTAAACTTACAAATGTTTATCCATTTCAAATTATTTGATGATTTAATCTAGCCATTTTGACACTGCCAACACAGCAGAAATACTGCTCACTACATTGTCAAACAAAGATATTCAACTACGGTCAGAAACCACTACTCTGTTATTAACTGCAGTGCACACCAGATCTGTTTTTAAAAAGTGAGCTTTTAAAAATATACATGGTTTATTTATCAAAAACTTACATCTGTTTGTTTTTCTTTGTTAAAGCAGCTGTTCCCTGGTTTAAAACAAACAATAAAGAAGAATGATTTCATGTAACAAGTAATTTTATCAAAGGGAGCAGAGTAAGAAAATAAAGGCATGTAAATTGTATTTATTGCTTCCATGCCTCAGCCTAGCACTCAAACGACATTACAACACCAAGCAGGCTTTGGAGACTGGGTACAGCACTGCAGAAACATGGGAAGTCTGCTTCTGTAAGTAGCTGACCAGTCAGTGCTCCAGGCACCTCAGCACTGCTAGAGAAGTATCAGCACCGGCAGTGGCTCTGTGGGAACACCTCCAGTGTAACTGTGCTTCTTGGGAACTGTCAGCCGATCTCGCCCTCTGTAGAAGAACAAGCCTTTTCCCATTTCATTTCTTCAACTCTGCATATAATAATCTGAAGGACAGGAATTCTGCTTGATAAAGAGAGGTCAAACCCAGGAGCATTCAACAGCCAACCAACAGCCACTCAGAATCAGTTAGAAAAATACACTGATGCAAGTGCAATAAGCCACAATTTCTTTTTTAAACATCATAGTTAAAGAATAATGAAATAAAGCTTTCCAAAAGTCAGAGAAATAAATGAATACTATTACTCACTACCCTGAACAAACACTTCAGAGGAAAAAGTACAGCAATATTTACTAGTTGTTTTAATAGTGAAATAGAACACTGAACTTTAAATATTGCAACCTAATTAAAAATATCTACTCTCAAACAAACACTGTTGAAAAGGGCAAAGCAATACTCTAATAGAGTAGGTTGTGGGGATTTTTGTTACCTGTGAATGAACATAGCTCTCGTCTCCACAAGAGAGCAGTGGAATCTGTTGAATTGGTACTGACTGTAACAAAAGACACTGCCAGAGATGCCAACAAATGATGCCTACTATATACTATTAGGGATAATTTCTACTCTTCAATAAATTAGAGATGACAAAGTAACTAAACTAACTGAAAATTCACAAATTAACTCTTCACATCTCAGTTGTGTATATAAATATATATATTCCAAATCTGTGTATTACCTGTCAGCAAGGTTTGGGCAACCAAAGAAATACGAAAATTCTTTGTAATACAGTCAATGAAGTTCTAGTCAATGAAGTTCTAGCTATGAAAACCACATACTAAAATAAATGAAGTTATTTCATGTAATGAAATTAATTTGTAAGAACGAACTGTTGATACACATGCTCTGTACTCTCAGTGTTGGGGGGGGGGGTGGTGTGTATTAAATCATTCCTCTTTCTAAGATAGGTTTTAAAATGTAAATTTTAAATAACTCATTCCAATCTTTTTCATACAGTAGATTATTTGAAAACAGAAGAAAAACCACAGTGCTAATCTGTTAAAAAGCCTACAGACCTGCAGCGCTTAAACAGTCTTGTCAGTCTACATTTCCAAACCTTCTCCTTAATAAAATTACCAAGTCTACTTTTAAATAATCAATTGCACACTGATATTTTTCAAATAAGTTTCTTCAAGAGTCATTACCCTTTACATTTTAAATTTTTGTTTCCATAAACTGTAAATCAAAACCGTAACCTAGAGTAAGGGCATAAACAAGGTACCAATATAGACTAAAATTTTACCCTCAAATACTGTTCCTGTATGCCTTCTCCTTTTAAGCAATAAAAGGACTGTTTTCTTTCAAATGAGAACTTTAGATTACAGAAAGGCAACCGGGGCCGACTGCCTCTTCCAGAACACTCCATGAAGTGTTACTGAACAACAGTGCCAGTGAAAAGCTTGTAGATAGCACACGACATTTTAACAACACATCTCACTCAGTTTTAAGTATAGTACTGTCATTTTTAAAGAAGTAAAAGTTTTACAGGGCCTGTATAATCTTCTAAAAATATGCACAAACACTGTATTAAAATAAAACTGTTCAAGTTACCTAATATTAATCCCACCATTGTACTCAAGTATCCGGTTCCACTACCCAGATTTAGAAAAGATAATCCAGGCTGAAGCTTCAGTGCTTCCATGACTTCAGAATAAATGCAAGGTGCTGACAAGTGTATATTTCCATGCTTCCAGGCCAAGTCTTTATAAGCATTGTCCCTGTATCCTTCCAGATAATAATCACCACGATCAATTGCTCTGAAGGCTTGCTCCACACTCTCAGTGCGAATGTACTGAGCTTCTTTCAAGTTATCAATTAAGTCATCGTTGTCTTCTCCAGCACTCACAGCTCCTCCCATGCTGAATTTCTATGATAATTCAATTAGCTTGCAAAATACATTAGGAGGAGAATTTTCCCACAAGTGTAAGTATGTAATGGATTCTCAGTTCTTCTTTCAGAAGCACATCAGAAACGAATCCTAGAAAATAGATATGTTTACATAACTTGAGTTTCAAAAGAGAAACAAATCAACAATTAAAGGGTGATGAAATATCATTAGTATTGGATCACTTACAAAGTAGAACTATTAAAGAGTCAGGACAGCTAGTATTTAATCAAAATTCTGCTCTTCAGATTTTAACTCAATCTAATGTTTTTCATCTTAGCTTTAGTATATCCACATGGGCTGCAAGCAATGCAGCACAGGAGTTCACACAGACACTGAAAGCACTACAGTGCTAAGAACCTGCCACCAATATTGTATGTGTCGGGGGGGTGGGGGGGGTGGGGGGGGGTGGTGGGCAGGGACACAGACAGGACAGCAACTAACTTTGGAGTAGCTCTAGTCCCATCCTGAGAACTAATGCGCTACAGGAGCTGGGGCATGTACCAACTTAGCTTCATATGAAATTTACATGCTCTGAAGTCACCCTGCAGTGGGATATGGAGTCAGGCAAGTGGTGATATCCAGGAGATGTTTCTCAGATGATCACTTTGCAGCTGCACTAGAATACTAGTACATATGCAACCACACATTCTTCTGTTCTAGATCCAGCACAGCAAACCCCTCTAAGTATCTGAACTCCTCCTAATGCCGCCTGCCCTATTCACTGCAGGTGTATAAATTCCTTAAGTATCTAGAAGTTTTCAACAGCTTGCCAGCTCTGAAGTGACTACCAAGTTTCATGAATTCTACACAGCCTATTTGCTTTGAAATAATTCCTTCAGATCTTTACTTTATCTGCAGTTACTAATCACTAAACTCATAAAATCCAGATGTTAAAACCATTAATGTTGCATGAATTACCAATAAAATGGTAATAGAAGACTGGAAGAAAGGAACACACAGAAGTTTAATCCAGCACTTCTAGATGAATAGAGTACCCACAGTGAGCTCATTAACATAGATTACAAAGGCAGCTTAGCCAAAATAAGAAAAAGACTATCATTAATCTTGCACATCCTAGGTAACCTAGTTAACAAAGAAAACAAACAAAACCCAAAAAACAATCCCAAAGACACACTCACCACTAACTGCATTGCTGAATATCATTTCTCAAAAAAAAAATTTCACCTGCCTCTTCAGCTCAGCACATGCCTATTTTATATACGCTTTTGTGCAAATTCATGTGTCAGGAATTCACAAACACAATCCAGATGCCCAAGGTCATTTAAGCTATCAGAATGAAGCAGTTCCTAAGTTTACATTGTGGTAATCACAGCAACACAATTTTTATGGTTAAATACTTCAAATGAAGAACCTTCTTACAGCACTAATGAACCCTCTTCCACATGTTTAACAGGCCTCTATCAAAACCGTACTAATAAATCTTCCCATAAAATAAATGGAAACATCCAGAAACTACAAGCAACTTCAGGTTTGGTGTGTTTGTATTTGCCCATTGCAACATTAAACAAAGACTTCTGGAGTTTGAATCATTTTCCTGAAGGATTAAACTAGAAACTGCAATGATTCTGAAGAAAAGCATCCTTGTGAATGCAAATACAATCACGTGCTGTGTAGAAGAATGAAGCTGGGTTAATTATCATTGATAACATACAGCTGTGGGCTGGCTTCAGGGGCGGTGGGTTGGCTGATGTAGGCAAGGGGCAGGTGTGGCTGCTTCTGTTAAGTGGTTGAGAGCCAATGAAGAGAGAGGAGAAAGAACATATGCCCTGGAAGAGGAGGGACTAGGAGAAGGCAGCAGAGGGACTGGCATGAAGAGTGTGTTGGTATGTGATGGTAAAAGACCTTGTTGCAGCTGGCTAGTTTGGAGAGTGCTGAGGCAATTGGTGCCCTGTGTGAGGCTTGACCTCAGGACCTTTAGCTTGTGAGACAGTGTAACGAGCGGTGACAACAATAATGGCTGTGCCAGGGGACATTTGAAGTTTTGAGCAGTGACAGCGGTGCCCAATGTAGCAGAGACAGGCGGGGGGACAGCCTGTGATCCAGATCACATTGAGATAGGTGGGAAGAGCCTGGGGATCCAGATCAGACACCGGCAGAGGTGAGCTGTTGGGATCAAAGAGAAGGAAGCCTGATAGCCATGGAGTTAAGAGACTGAGGGTAACAGGCGACAGCAGCAGAGTACATGGCCAGACATGGCAGCAGCCCGCAGCGGTGGCAGGTCCAGAGCGGGTCCAGCCAGCCAGCGGTGATGGCTGTGCCGGGGGAAGGCGTGGGAGCAGTGCAATGCCACGGATGGCTCCCGCCGTTGCTGCTGCTGCTGCTCAGCCTGGTGGTATTCTTGCCAGTGTTCATGTGCTCGTTGAATGTGTCTCCAGTTGTAGACAAAACGAGCGACCACAAGGACGTTGAGAAGTTTGTTGGGACACAGAGTAATGTATTAGTGCTGTATAAGAAGGGATACGTGTATGAGTTCAGGGACAAATCGTCTAGACTGTATGAGAAGTTTATTTGTGAAAAAGTTGTGATGAATGTTAAATACATAAGGCATGAAATGTTAAGAAGAAAAAAAACAGTTCAGGGACAAGTTGTCCGGACTGTAAGAAAAGTTTATTTGTAGAAAGGTTGTGATGATTGCTAAAAACATAAGGCATGAAATGTTAAGGAAAAAAAAGGGGGAACTGTAGAGGAATGAAGCTGGGTTAATTAACATTGATAACATACAGCTGTGGGCTGGCTTCAGGGGCGGTGGGTTGGCTGATGTAGACAAGGGGCAGGTGTGGCTGGTTCTGTTAAGAGGTTTGGCAGCCAAGGAAGAGAGAGGAGGAAGAAGCAGAGAGAAGAAAGAGCATGCCCTGGATGAGGAGACTCTGAGAAGGCAGCAGAGGGACTGGCATGAAAAGTATAATGTGGTTAAATAGCCCTGAGGATTGTGGGAAAGGGGGTCAGATGGAGGAGCAGCAGCGTGGTTTGACTTCTGGAGGAAGGAGACACAGCACAGACAGAATTTGACCATTGGTAAAGCCTTGTTGCAGTCTACTAGTTTGTGCTGCAACAGTACTGGACTGTAGTCCAATGAGTACATTCACTTTTCTGAACACCAAACTCAGAATCAAAAGTGTACTAAAATTGTTAAGGATCAGTTCTGATCAGAAAGGGCATATATAAAGATGCACATAATCCTAAATAAAGGAAAGCCAACATTAATCTTTGAAATCTGTTTTGGCCTGCCATTTCCTTCTTCCTTAGAAAAAAAATTTCTACAGTATCCAACACCAAAAGCTGTACAACTCTTATCCCTCCCCTGCCTAGATGGCCATCAAACAGTCTTCTTAAAAAGGAAACTTCATTGCCATTTAAAATTCTGACACAAGTGTTTCCTTATCCTTGCTTTGCATTATTAACATAAAACACCAAGTCACTAATAAAGATGAATAACCATATAGTACCAGTGCTAAGATTATATATCTAGGTTTAAAATTTCAAGCAAGCTCAAAGTTACCAGACAATAGTCACAATGCTTCTCCTTAACTACAAACATACTTCAAAATGAAGTGGGGAAGGTGGGGAATGTTCAGGGCTGCTACAGCCCTAGTAAAATCATGGGTGAAGCGATGACTGTTCACCACTGTTCACTGTGTGCTTCTGTCTGAGTCAAAACCAGCTCTCCCTGACCTTCTGCAGCAGTGGGGAGAGGCAGAAAGTCACCAGGTACAATTATCAACCAGCAAAAAAACCTTTGATGGAAGTAAAGAAAACACACTTCAACATCCTAATGTTCTACAGCAGAGTAAGCAGGCCTGTGTGTGTTTTTAATTATACAGGAACATCCCTTTCTATTTGTAAAAAAATTAAGGGACAGTTTAGACAAAAGTGTGGAACTTGAGGGAGGACTTTTATATTTTTGAATTAAAATATAATTTGTAAAAATATTCCAGCCCTGCTCATTTGTCTGTACTTGCATCACACCTAAAAGTTCAATGAACTACTGAATGAAATGACAGTAAGTTAAATAATCTATAGTGACTAAAGCATAGTTTTTGCCATCCCTTTATCCTAAGCAGTTCATGATGGTCTTGGGGTATCTTTGGAAATAATTTTAACTAAAAAGTAAATGTAAGAACTGACTTTCTGGAAAACTAATGCAGCTACTGCATCTGAGAAAGAGAAACAGCACTCCGCGCCCCGCCCGCAGAGTGCATGCACCACCCTGCACCAGCAGATGGCGAACTTGACCGACTCTCTGCACCCCACTGGAGCGCAGGCAGAAACAGAAACCAAACGGCAAAAGGCTATAATAAAGCTTTTATAAGTTATAAATACAATAAAGCAAGAATAATTCCTATCAAAAACCGTCTTTACTACTTTCACATGAAATTGCTTTCCCATAAATAACGTGCTATTTTCTACACAGTTGCTATACTAAAACAGAATTAACTTTTCAGGTATTTTGTAATTTTACGTCCTTGGTATTATCTGACAGCTAAAGTTATTAAAGTATCACAAGATTTTCTACTGATGACACCCAACAATTGTTTCACCTTTATTAACAGTCATCATGCAGAATCTCAAGGCAAAACCAGAAAAGGTCTGGTACACAGCATGACACTGTGGGAAGTAGGAGAGAAAAACTGAGAGCCTTCTCTCAAGGATGGGACTCTGACACATCTGAACTGAGCAGTTAGTGGGGAAGGGCCGTTAAAGGTTGCCCCTTACTCGATGTACTGCCCCTGGCTGGAAAAGGTGACATTAGGTAGACAGTGATATTGTTTTGCTTTTTAGATATCTTGATTAATGAAAGCAGACCAAAAGCAACTATGATGCTCTAACTCTGGACTGTACAGCTAAAGGTAAGCAAAAATGCTACTCAAGTGGAAAGTTATTTGTCAAAGAAAAACAAAAAACACCCTAGGAAGTTAAAGAAATAGATCTTTTCCTGAAAAATCCCTTCTTGTGCTGCAGAGAAGTATCTTTTCATATTTTACTTTTCTCCTATGCTTTTACAATTGTAAGCTTTCACCTGAAGTACAATTACTTGCTCCTAACACAGGCAACAGATATGTGAAGTCAAACACATTTTCTACTATTTTAAACACACAAAAGAAACCAACTCACAAGCTATTTCAGTACAGCTTGAAAAAAAAAAGAAAAAGGTAAGTTAGTCAAAACTTCCTTGTGACAGCTGACCCAGGACAAAGACAACAAAGCATACTATGATAAAACTTGCTACTTAGCTGCAAAACTCACAGAACACATCCTGTGAAGCTCACCAATATGTAAAATGAAACATACGCAGTTCACAAAAAGCACAAGCAGCATTCCTGATGCTTATTACACCAAGCAGCATAGAAATTTCGGGAAGGAAGGGAAGGGGGCATAAAATTAACAAAATGCAGCAATTGCCTTTAGCCTTGGGAATCTTTGGAATACAGAAGCCAACAGAAATTGTAGTTTAAGTGTTAAATTCAATATAGTTTTCAATAAAAAAAATAATCACTAATTAAAACCAAGTAAAGTTTAAAAACCTCTGTTTCTCATTCCACACTATTTATGAATTTATTTTTACAAGTTGGAACACTATCTTGAAGTTTCTTATACGTGCATTAAAAACTAAATTCAACACACTGCCCAATTTCTGTAAAAATCCACATAACTGTATCACAACACCTCTGACCTGTTTCTGACTTAACTTCTAACTAATTTTACTAGAATTCCTTATAAATAATTTCTGTTGTTTTTTTTTTAATTATCACCACATTAATTGCACAGGGGTTCACATAGGTGCTATGTGAATCTAAAGTACTGACAATTTGAGTGTATTTTACATGCTATGCAAAACTCTTACTCCAATGTTAATAATCAGATGTAAGGTTTGAGAAGGTTTTTTTGCCAGCTCTCAAAGGGACACAAGTTTTGCACATTGCTGAATTTTTACAAACACATGTGTACTTCAAGTTAATCCCTTAGGTCTCTAATGACTTGTACACTCTTAAATACAGATTAAATAGAATGCTAGCAATGCATCCAGTGAATTTTACAGGCAAAACCTCACCTTTGCTAAATACATACAATGTTAAGTATCTTACAATTTACTATCTTTTAATGCTGACATGTCCTGACTCCACATAGCTGACTCCTGAAAAATACATGCCTACTAACTTGACTCTTCTTTTGTTTCAAAGGATGAAAAATAGAAGAGAAAATATAACAAATGGGATCAGACATATTTCAAGTCTTCTTCTCAGAACTGTTTTCCTTAAGGTACCAGCTTGCAGCACATCACACCACACTGAATCAAGAATGTGATGCATTACTTTAAACTCATAGATGTTTACTCAAACAAAATTGCTGGGTGAACCTTACCCCAGAGGGGAGGAGAGGCAAGAGATACCAATAAGCCACTGAGCTAGGCATTAATATAGACACAGGAGTCAGTTAATAAGTTTCCCCCAGAACTAATAGTCTGTGACTGGCAATAGGAGGTAGTTAACCACAAAGGCATACACGGGCCTAAAACACTTCAGTCCACAGTTCTGTTTACTCAAGGCAAAAGTCAGCAACACCACTCTGATCAGCAGAAATTTGAAGTTTCCTGGGCACCAACCAAGTGTTAGACCTGCTTCAGTTCAGACTCAATTCATGCCACTCCTGCAGCCATGATGAACTCCAGATGATGTTTTGCCTGTCGTTACCCCATCCAGTGACTACTACAACAAAAGGACTCCATTTTTAGTTTAGCTTCCCCTTTCCTCCGAGGTACTGTAACTGTGCTGCACAAGAGGAAATTCAACTCCAAACTGCAGAGCTGAGCCGAGTGTAAGATTTCAGCAAGGCCTCTTGATTACTATCTGAAAGGAAAATAGGAATTTTAACATTAGCCTCACCAGGTAAAGGCTGGAGAAAACCAAAATATGAACTCTGTGCTGGAGTGAACTACAAATTTTTTGTAGGTGACCACAAAAATCAGAATAGAGTGTGGGACAGAGGTATTTCAGAATGAAGCCTTGTGAAACTTTTTTTTAATCTTTCATACATATATGTCTCACTGCTAAACTGCTACTAAAGGCAATAAAACATCTAAGTGCTTTGGAAAATTAGCTGCTACTCAAACTGCCTTCTCTTCCACAGCTATTTGTTTTGCCACATCGAACAGTTTAGATGGGAGGAAAACTTGTTTTCAGGATACAGTAACATCCTACTCTGTGCCTTAAGGGAAACACTGCACGTTTCTGAAGTCTATACTCTAGACTTGTCTCACTCAAAAACATTCACTCCAAACCTACTGTTCCATGGATCATCTCAAGAAGCTTTTCAAGTCAAACATAAACAAGTAAAAAAACAAGTACAGTCAGCTCTCCAATGTAATGCACTGCACAAAGCATACTTCAGGGTTCTTTGTAATACTGCAATTGAACAAGGAACAGACCACAGGATTAACGTTAAGGAATGTAAACGGCTACAACTACTGAGTTAACCTGAATTGCATTGACCTACTTGGGTAGAAAATGTTTGTCAAGTCTGATGTAAGGTTAAGCCCTGATCCTCCTGTTTAGGCCTTCAACAGCTGTTTATACAAGATTCCAGGTGCGTGCTTGTTCTCACTCTTCTTCCACCTCCAGTCACTCTGAACACACCAAGCAGCATACATGGTGCTGCATTTCTCTCAGAAGATGCGTTGAAGCTTATAGCACTCCACAGATGTGAGCAGTGACAAGCACACCAGCACAGACTTCATGATGGAGTGATCTTAACCTTGGTAGTTACACAAGGGCAGGATTTCTAGACCAACCCTGCTGAATGCCCACTAAACCTTTTGACTTTTATGTTACCTTTTTTTTTTTCCCTCGAATGCAGACAGTTCATGGGAAGTAAAAAATAGTAAACCAACATAGAATTTTGTTGGTTGTATACCCAGAGGAAAATATAAACACTTTTTTTTTTTCCTTTTTTTTGGACTGGGATACATTCCTTTCTCAGTCTATTTTCTTCTGTACTGGATTTGTTTTTCTCATCTGAAATTCTATCTACTCTCTTCACACAATGGCAAGGACTAAATGCTGAAAATAATATTTTCTATATACCAGTTCTGTATGCCAGACCTGTTTTCAGGTATGATGACAAAGACTTCAAAATTCATTACCTTTTATTACAAAGCAAAGCCAAGAATCCTACGTATTTCCTGGATGGAACTTGTAATGTGTAGCTTAACACCACATCCTGACTTAGTTTTCCTCACTGCTTAAAATCTGGGCAACCAAAAATGTTTGCAAAGCTGAGCTAAATTTCAGAAGCAGTTTATTCTTCAAAGTCTCCTACTTGTGCCACTGCATAAATATGTTCTGAATGCTTACTTCAAAACAAGGAAATAACAGCTCACCATTTCCACCCGGGATAGCTAGATGTGTAGCTTGCCATACTGGGGTGAAACCTAGAGTGCAGGATAATTTCTGGAACTTAAAGGTGTAGATCTATACCAAGTACTAAAGCAGCCCTGCACCCTCAGAGAGCAAGTCCTTAGCAGTGGTCTCTATTTAGAGCTGTGCTTGTAATTCTCCAGTAATTGTCACTATGGTCACCACAGACCCAGCTTCAGTATTCACTTCCTAATGTCCTCTGGGCCACTAACTGACCTTTCTTAATTATATCCTGCAAAAACTCCCTGCTGAGAGACAGGAAAGCTGTCTCACTGCCCTAGTCTTCTGACATTAATCACTAGGTAAAATCTGTTGGTCATCTGCACAAAATTATTTTCCCCCTTACCTTCCACCTCAAATACATGACATCTTTGAGATTTGCATACCTACATTTTTAATCTAGTTGACTTTCATGTTACAAAGACCTTTAAATTGGGACCAAGCATAGAAACACTCCCCTCTCTTAAAAGAGTCTACTATTATCTAATTTCCATTAAGTTTTAATTTAGCCAGTATGTGCCAAAAAATGTTCTGTTAAGAAATACTCTGATTTGTAAAATGAGAAAGCCTCCATGGATGAGGTTGATGAGATGATAAACAGCTCCGAATACTCTGATTAGCCCATCTTTGCATAACTCTCGTGAGATTTTAAGCACCTGACATTATTACTGGTGCAGAAGAGGTTAGTCTGTCATGCATAAAGAGGTTGTCCATTACTGATGGACAGTGTTAACAACCAGTTGCTGCTCAGTCCCCAAAGCCAGCTCCTCCTCATTTTCTGAAGCAGGTAAACAGAAGTGCTGATAAAAAAACCTGCCTCTCTAGTGCTCTGAAAATAATTTTCCAAAGCAGCAAGATACTGTTAGCTAGTATCATCAGAAGAACCATGGAAGTACCATTTGCTATGTGTCAGTCCAGTGCTACTGCTTACAGGATTTAAAAAAAATTTCTGATTTAAATAGTTTCAGAGAGCAGTGTTAGCTACTAACAGAAGTCTGCAATACCCGACTGACAATGACAATAACTGAAATGTATGTCAGTGTATGATGCAGTTTGAGTGGTGGAACTACACAGTTCCTGGTAATCGTACTTGACTAGAGCAGCATGGCATGATTTTTCCACAGGACACAGTGATAAAATGTCAACAAAAAAACAGCTGCCTGTCTGTTGCTTACCATTAGTGGTTAGCTATATGCAAACTGGTGATTACATCTCAAGAGGTTATATGTATATCTTTATGAGTGAATAAACACTGGCTCTGCTCCAATTCTGCATGTCCTATAGCAGGGGTCCTCAAACTTTTTAACCAGGGGGCTGGCGTGCAGATGAAGTGGCAGGCAGTCATCTGCGGCTGCTTGGTTTCCCCCCCAAACCCCGGCGGGGGGGGGGGGGGGGGGGGGGGGGGGGGGGGGAGCGGGGGGGGTCTGTAAATACCGGGGGCCAGATTGAGGGCCCTGGGGGGCCGTATCCAGCCCGCGGGCCATAGTTTGAGGACCCGTGTCCTATAGGATCCCATCAACTATAGTTGTTTCTTTTTGCTCAATATTGCTTCTCTACCCACAACAGTCCAAAACATTTGGTGGAGTTTGTTTGTAAGACACTGCATAAAATAGTTTCATCTCTCAAAAGCTTAAGATGGCTTAGTGACCCCTCGAAGTTCCACTGAAACATCTGATAAGCAAAGGGTGTCAGCTTAGCCCAATGCCCAATGTCCCAACATACAGAAGAACCCCCTATCCTCTGACAGCAGCGTCCATGAAAGAACCAGGCTTTCCCTTATACCACACTTTCTAAAGGTCTCAGCTCCTGAGAGGTATGCCTACAGCTCTGTCTGTTCCCATGCTACAGCTATTTTAAGTCTCTCCAGTATAACCAGTCAAAGAGTACTGCTTTATCACGGACTGGCTGTAAGAAAGGAGAAAGATCAGAAGCTTCTTTAGATGGCCTAACAGACCTACAGAAACAGGAGGTACCAGGTAATAGCAACTTGTTCACTGGCAAGACTAAAACAGCAGGACTTCATATGACAGATATGAATCAGTGATGCTTAATACATACGGATGACTGTACTCACTGAGTCTGTATCATGCACCTGTTTTTTCAGAAGAGAAACTGCTGTCTGTGCACATATTTCACAGGAATTAGTGAGCTAGAGTGTGACCCAGCTGCAAAACCCGTTGCCACAATACATGGCTTTGTACAGGGGTATTTAACAGAGAATACTCATTTCAAGCTGGTTTATATAGGCCGTAACAGTTAAATAGTAACAATTAGAAGAGCTGTGGAGAGATGTGTTTAAAAAACAAAATAAAACCAAACCAAACAAAAAAAACCCCACCACACTTCTGGAATATCTAATCCTTTTTAGCCTGAAAAGGTGAAAGGCATACAAACAACACACATTTCTGCAAATTTTAACATTACCCTGATCATAAGCCAACTAAGACACCTTGATATGAAAAACAAGCCAAACAGTCAAAATTTTTAAAACAAAAGTTGTTTCTCTTCATGAAAGAAAATGCTTAATAATTTAGTTTGTGGCAACCAGAAGGTATCAAACCACAGTAAAATAGGATGCTCCTTTACTTTCAGTACCACCTTCAGAGAGCAACCAGAAACAGCTGGAGGAGGGGAGCAGGAGAATCCTCTTTTATAGTGAAATACAAAGCTGGTGTAGTAGAGGAACTGAAACAGGCTTTCCTAACCTTTTACCACAAATGTAGCTTCTGCAGCTATAGTTCTTAAGCAGATCAAGTCACAGTTCATGTAATTGTGAGTAGGGGGAATGTGGCCTGTGACAAAATATTCACTGTTTCAGCCAGTGCTAAAATTCAAAACCTTATTGCACATAATAAGCTATTTAAGTAACTCACTTTCAGCAGCAACAGAACAACATATGCCTGTTGCCTTTAGCAAACGAAAATAGAAATGAGGTCAAGTGTAAAAATAGAAGATAGTTACATTCCTGACACTTGAAACCTCATCTTAGAGCTATGCATTTACTGCAGTCTCTACAAAAAAAAAAAAAAAAAAACAAAAAAAAAACAACCAAAAAAACCACACACCCAAAACCAGGCCCAAATAAAACATAAAAATACCGATCAACTTTATCAAGCTCCAAGTGCACTAAAACCTTTTGGTCTTCTGATCTTTAGAAATATATCTAAAAGCATCAAAACAGCATGCTATAATCACAGCATAAACAACTTTTAATACCGTCTTATCAAAATGCTTACTTCCACAGTCTCAGGATCTCAAATTTTATTTGTTATGTGTCCTCTTCTTATGAGATGCTAAATCAATAAAATTTTAAGAAAATTCAAGTCCTGTTTACGAGATCCTTAACACAGTATGTTTTGAAGTTACTTTATTACTTAGGCCTGCAATCCTCAAGAGGGAGAACGAGTAAAGCCTACTCCTGTACCTACTCCTCTCCTCAGAACCATGGCAGAAAATTCTTTTGCTGATGCAATCTTCCAGAAGCATCACACTAGATTCACCAACTTCTTCAAATGTAACTTGTTTACTAAAACACATTCACACTAACAGTTACTTTTACCTTGTCAAAGCAAGCAATGGATATCTACTTGCACCTAACTGCTCTTTTTAATCCCCAAATCCTGCATATCTCCAAGTGCCTTGACTTTTAAGGCTCATGTCATCATCTGCCTCATTCTCCAGACATAAATCCATAGACAGCATACCCTAAAATGACATGACCTTGTCCATGAATCCCAATCATTCAAGATGTCCAATGCCTACTTTTACATAAAACATATTAACTATCCTTTCATGGTTCTTGCCAAAGGAAAGGATGATTTATCAAAACTTTTAATATGTACAAAGCAAGTATGAACTAAATCTGTTTAAAAGAACTACCAAAGCAGCCACAAATGCAAGTCATCCGGTGGGGGAGCTGGGGGGGAATCAACTCCTTATTTTACAATTTAAAAGGTTACAGCATTAGTACAGTTACCACAGCCTGTTACCAAAGCCTGCTCCACAAAGTTTTATGCAACCATTCCAGCATTCTCCCTGTTGCTATTAAAATACCCTCCTTCAAGGTAACATTTCAAAGTATTGCTTTCATAACAGTATCACTTTAATTCACACCTCTGTGGCCAGCCAGTAACTTCTATCATGAATTTTCAACTGGGCTTGTAAATGATTAAACAGATTACTTGCCAGCATGTATCAAAATTAACCCTGTCAGGTTACAGGATAAAAAGCTATTCTACACACAAAGGAGTAGAGAAGCACACTTGTGTGTGTGGGAATCCACCTAAATACCCCGGCCCAGCTGCTCCCAGGGCTATCCCAAGAGAACCATCAGCTCTCCCCACATCCCTACCACCACAGGGCCTCTCCAGGGAACTTTTCAGATTGACAAGTGTGGCTGCTTATAGGGGTACCAGACTTCTCATGGGGTGCAGGGGAAAGGCGTAAGTCCTGTTATGGGATGTTTAGGGGAGGACCCAAAGGTGGGGAAAGTGAGGGATCAAATCGGCTTGGGGAGGAACAAGTGTGGGAAAACCAGGGCTATGCTGACAAGAGGGATAGGTCACCTGTAAACTAGCTACAGATAAGTATGCACATCCAGCTATGCTCTCCCCAAATCACCATTGTCTATCCTGCCTGCCCATTAACCTCCTTTTGTAACTCTCTTCTTCGGGCTCTGTTCAGTGTACATGTGCACCTAGGTGACAAGTGAAATAAGACCACAGTGCCCAGGGTGCCATCGAAGGAGGCCTTTTTTTTTTTTTTTTTCAGGTCAGGGTGTGATCACAAGGATACCAAACTGGACCAGCCAGCAAACTGGAAGCATGGCGTGGGAGCCAGGGACAGGGCAGACTGTCTGAGCAAGGCCATGGAAGGAGCTGGCTGCTGGGGCAAAAGAGGGTCCAAGTGAGCTCCTGGAGAAGCTGTGGTGTTTGGGATTGGTGGCTGAGCATGACTGTGTGTGCAAGAGACAATGGGGGATATCAAAGGGCCAGTTTCAGGGCAGAATGATTGTCTAAACCCAGTAACTGGAAGGATCCATACTACATACATACATGCATGGATGTGTCTGCCACTAGCAGACATGCTGCTTGACCACCCAAGAAAAGCCATTAGCACTGTTGGCGCTTGCATTACCACTGTGTTTTCTGTGTTGATGTGGCAGCCAACCACATATTCATATCCGTGAATACATGTATGTGTGTGCTACTGAGAATACGTGCTTAGCCTCACTACTGGCTGAACCTGGGGCCATGCATACCTAAACTAAGAACCAGAAATACTTGAACAAAACCCTTTATAGGCCTTCTTTAAAAGCCAAAACTAAAATACAAGCACATTTTTAACCTGAAAATGTTTCTGCACTATTGTTTTTCTTTGTCTTCAGGTATGAATCAGGTACTACTGCAAATATGGCTCCAAAGTTATGGCTTGCTTACAGTACAAACAGCACATGTGGTCTGGAGGGAATTTGGAGCAGCTGGGAAAGCTTCAGTGACCATGTCAAGTCATTCGTACAAGTATTTCACCAAGAAATGGAAGCTGAGAACCTTTTATCATTGCTTATGTAGCAACTATGCACCTGTACAGCATAAGCGTACCTTCATCCCCATAATCCTACCCCAGCAGTGTTTTTATTCCAGCCACACAAAGCAAATGGTTTTCACCTGAAAGAAGTGTAGTTTACTGATGTGACACAAGAGGCTGCTACAGTCACATAACATGCTGTAGTTATATCATGAACAACTCCCAGAGCATCCCAGAATGGAGGAGTCAAATCCTACGCTGACTTTTTCTGACAACTGAATTACTCCACAAAACATCACAGAATCTCAGGAAGTTCAGCACTAATGAGTCTTAGTCATAGTGAATGCATAATTAACTGAAGTAAATAAGCAGAGACTAAGGCCTATGGGATTTATAATGATGCAACTGTCAGCTCAGCAGAAGTTAAAGACACTCAGCAAGTCAACTTTTCTGTGTCCTTCCAGTTTCACTGACCCTGACTACAGTCATTTAGAGCTTCCTGAAGTAAGAACACAGCAAAGCTAAGAAACCAGACAGCAGGTGACTACACTGAATGGGAACAAAACAACAGTTCATTTTCAAGAGGGTAAAGGCAAGAGTTTTGCAAATAAACAGCAGGACCACATGCCCCAGCCTAACAAGAGCCAGCAAAACCCCATGTACCAGAATCCAACACAAACAACAAGAGTAAACAAGAACTTCATGAGTCTCAAGCAAAGATTTTCAGACAGAAATCAAATCCTTTCATGGTAAACTGATGTCCAAGAAGAAATACAGCATTCCTGATAACTTGAAATTATCAGTACTGCAGGAATATTAACCTTTTACTTTGTTTGCTGAAAATAAGCATCTACTTCAGTGAACTTCACAGTTCATTCTTTCAGCAATGCTAATTTGCATACATTGTAGCCATACCTGTCAAGCAGTAACAATTGTGCTGAAAAATATGATTGCCAGGACAGTAGCTCCAACTCTCTTTTTTAACTTTGATACATACACCATTATATAGCACAGTGGTCCTGACTGGGTTGAGGAGTATTAGTTGCCTTCTTTCAAATATCTGTCAAGAAAACCACATGGTAATTCCTGAATAGCAGCTGAAAACATCTGCTACAGAAATAAAACAAATTCTCAGAATAGTAACCAGTTATTATTTTCTCCCAACCACATGGTCCCAATTCCTCTTTCAACATTAAAACAACCATTTATAGGAATCAAGCCTTTCATTTGGGACAGGGACACCACAGACATATCAGTCGCTGGCTATGATTTACTAGCTGACTATTACCGTAAACAATTCCAAAGACTTTTATCACTTCACTTATGGAAGCCATACATTGATGCAGGTATCTCTTTTTGGAGAAGCAGCTTTTCTGTATATTTTTTTTTTTTAATATGAATAAATAAAATGTCTCAACTCTATAATTTAGCTCCCCTTTGCTCCTGAAGACAACAGGAACTGTTAGCAAATGCTGTTTGTTTTGCTTTAGGGATAGTATCAATAAACATACTTTGAATAGTTACATTAAGGAATGCCTATGTTTTGTGTCTACTGTATTACTGCATACTGCCTTTCACTACACCTTAAACCACTACTGCATAAGAACTCTAACTCCTACTGCTAATACTATAAAAATATTTGTAGACATCGGGGGGGGGGGGGGGGGGGGTTGTAGCAGCGAATCTTCCCAATGACAGTTAGATGCCTCCTGGTGGAACATTAGCCAGTACCACAAAGTTGTTGCTAGTCATCCTGAAATGCTTTCAAGATTAGTTTTCAATATTGCTTAATTTGCTATTAGGAATATGCACCTATCATTTAAGACTTTAACAATCCAATTGTTAAAGAAGGAAGAAATAATCATGATTACTGACAGCTTTAATAAGCATTATCTATTTAGAAATCATGCAAAGGAAAGTTTTTGTAGTAACTGCAAGCCTTTGATACCTGCAATGTGACTCAGGTACATAAACACAGACCCTCTAGTGCTGTTTTAGGTGCACACGGAAACTATAGGCTACTTGGCCCATGATACAGCAACAATTAGATTTAAGTAACACAACAGAAAACTCTCCTGCCCATATCCTGTCCTTGCTTCACTGCAAATAAGCAAGAGCAGCTGCTGCTGTTGTGTGATTTAAGACTCCCAGACAGAACACAAACCACATAAAACTGAGGGATGTGTCCTTTGAAAGAACCAACAGTAGGGTCTGGAAAAGCAACCAGATAAAAGTTAAGGCATCATCAGCCAAAAGACTCATAAGCAACCAAAAGAATGAACGTGGAGACACTGACTTGTAACCAGAAGTGAATGGGCAGTCTGTCATCACCAGGTTCTAAAAACTCTTAGGACAGAGATCCTGTTCGGTCACTATGCTACTGTGCAGCCGGTTGGTTGTGCACGTATTCTGTGTGTATATAAGCACATACAATCTACAGTACAGGATGCATGTTAGCAACAAAGGCAAAGGCTGCCCCTTCTCTAACTGTTCAGCTACCTCTTCGATTTATCCTGCTTCATCTTTTATTTTTTAACCTCTGAAAAATGTAAGCCTTCAGAAAATACTACCTCGCATCTAACAGCTCCATACTGACAACTCAGATGCCCTACAGTACCTTCAAATAAATGTCCTTCATGCAGGGTTCCAAACCGTCCATGTCGCTATCAAGCCACTTGCTCTAAGCCTATTAGTTTTTAAAATTATTTTTATAAACCTAGTTTTAAGCGGGTTTTGACAAGTTTTTGATCATTAACTCCATCTGCCTTTTACATCTTAGAAACACTGCAAATCCAAATTCAGCATTTGTTTTGCAACTGTATGCTGAGCAAATACTACTGTGAGAAAAATCTGGAGCAAAATGCAATGCTTGAGAGAAATTTTAAGCCTCAGTATTTCATGTCACCTTAACAACACTCCTAATATCTTGGATCTCCAACTCCACGCAACTCTTAGAACTCCATGTTCTGCACTTGTACTGAACAAAACAAAGCCAGAACTCCCAAATCAGCCTTCATTAAACACATCTTCTAAGCAGCGGGCTCCAAGCTTTTTTCTACCACAAGACAGCCCTCTAACCAAAGGAGCAGTTTACTCCTTCTCCACAGTCACCTCCACACTAGAACTCTCCCACACGAGAATACACCAGAATCTGTAGCCTGGGAGTTACCATGGTGACTCCTGATGTCACATCTAAACTATTTTAAGGGCTGTGGAGTTTGAGGGGTTTGTCTATTTTTTTTTTTTTTTAATTGCTCTATGATAACTTCCAAACCAGTGTTTTCTCCTCACAATGAAGGACATTTTATATTTTTAAGCTTCAGTGTAAAGGACTGAAAATTAACGAGAAGCCATATACCAACTGCTGTCACAAAGTACCAATGATGGACCCCACAGTTGCTCTCTAGATAAAACTTCAAATACTTTTTGTTCTCAGAAATAAGTTTCTTGGTCCTAACTGACATTTTTAAAGACACCTTTACTTTTACTTCTTACTTTCAATGTTTTCAGTAAACTGCTGATCAGGAGCACATTTAACAAGAATCCACACACATACATTCATCAGGATTTTAACCTACTTGTGATTAGTAAACATCACTGTCAACTTTGCAGTAGCAACACTAATTCTGAAACATGAAGTTGGCATGATGTATCAGGACAAAAAGGACAGAGATCAAGCACTACTGTCCGGAATGGCAGCCAGCTAACCTTTCAGTACTGCCAAAAATTATACTTAGCATCCCAAGTTGCTACAGATTCTATCCTTTCTTCAAGGCCCAGAAGTCAGCGCAATTTTCTTGAACTTAGCAGCAGCAACCGCTTTCAGAGCTTGCATGAAGCAGGCCTGAAGGCTTTCATTGACACCCAGCACACACAAAGAAGTCCCAAAGGAACTGGAGCGCAGTAGTTATTGCCTGATGTTTTAATGTATATTACATGTTATGGGTATAATTAAACTACTACACCTTACTTCCTAGAACTCAGTAAAAGAAAGAAGTGGAACAGTGTGATCACACTTCCTCAAAGAATCCTCTATCTAAAAAATCCACATTAGTTGGTTGGAAAAGATGAAGCATACATTTCAACTTCTCATTGTTCCAGAAGATTCCTGGCATGCCTTAAGCCAGTCACAGACCTGATTATACATTTGCAAAAAAAGACGGCACATATATTCCTTCCACTTTTGCTTTGAGGAATTTACATTTTAAGTAGGTAAAATAAATGAGATAATATTCAGTGATGCTTGCATTCAAGAGTGCCAAGTGCTGTAGACTTCAAGGCACTTTTCTTACATGGAGAGCTAATTAATAATCAGCTACAGTGCACCACTTTCATTTCAGCAGGGTGAAATAGCAGAACTCCGCAACATTCCTGCTGAAAATGGGAACAACGCAGGAAATGAACAGGTATGTGTAAAGACACTTGTCATCCAGAAACAATTACTGTATTCAGTTATTTCTCACTATGCACTAAAGACTGGGATGAGCATTCCAATATTGCCTATTTCAGAATTGCTTTTAATGTTTTGGGGAACTCTTTAAAATAAATCTTCCTGGAACACTGCATGGGAAAATTACCTTTACTGTATTGTTTTGGGAGCATCTTTTTTTTTGGGGGGGGGAAGACCATATTACTAGCCACATGTTGCAGTAGGAACTTCATCTTTGTTATTGTTTCTTCTTCCAAGTTTGTTTAAAAAAACTAAAATGTCACAGGCAACAAGCTCTTTAGAGACTTCCACCTGCACTGATATCACAACTAAGCCTACCTTTAGCTTCAGAATATACACCTATCTCAAAGCAACCACACTTCAAGTTTACAGAAATAGAGCCAAGTGACAGTTCTGGTATGGTCCAGCACAGGCATGAGAAACTACATACATGTGTGACAGTCATGTCCTATTCTTAATCTCTTATTAGGCAGAAGCCTCTTCAAAACAAGCTGCTGCAGTTCAGGGCAGTCACTGACAGACAAACAGAAGATTGAGCAATAGCAGTCACCAATCAGCCAAGATCAGGACAAAAACCAGCAAGACTCCTAAATTTACAAATAGAGTACTTCAAAATTGAAACTGGCTGGTCAAATATCTAAAGCAAGTCACAACACAAAGTCTGAGATTAGACTAAGAAAACCCAGAGAAAAAGCCAATTAGGAGAGGCAGACTTTTACAACAATACCAAAGCTATGATGAGAGATTATTCAGGGCAGGAACCTAATCCTACACAGACCTAGTGATAACATTTGGCTGTCCAGACCTGTCTAGTATTACATACTTTTTTCTGTTTCTGTGATTTCATGACATTCTCCTCATTGCAGACCTCTCAACGACATCCAATTGTTTTTCCTTGCATTCTGAGGAACACTGACTGTTGTAAAGAACATCTGGCTAAGTGTCCATCTCCAAAGCCCTCACTGTGGCCCTCTGCTCTCACTTGCATACTTTTTACATTCCTATCATTATATTTATTCACCCAAAGGCAGTTAAAATACCAATAGGTCTTTCACACATTTGTCCACCTACACATCCAAAATTTTTTTTAAAAAATCCCGACAAATCAGGCAAGTTCTGCAGAAGACAGCTCCATTTATCCAAGCCTGATTCTTTCCAGGGACAGTCTGCCCAGAGTAAGACAAGGGGGGGGGGGGAATGTATCACGCATATTATGATTCATTTGTAAGAATAATGAACTATGGTTACAAAGGCATTCTCACAATGCATCTCATCATTTACTAACTTTAAGCATTCAATTTTTTGTGTATTGCATATTAAACACATACCCTGTAATACAGAGGGCATACTGTGAAGAGGGATTGGGTATCCTCATGAATTCATTCATGTGCTGACTAGCTTTACTTGTGTTGTATTGTACATGTATCAAACCTTACTGATCATTATTAGATTGGAAGATTAAATGATCAGAAGAAACCTTACCTCCTTCCTAAAGTCTGCAGTTCAACTGTGCCTGACCTTTACTTGACAGGAGTGAAAAAATACCCACTGGAAGAACAGTAGCTACACGGGCACTAGTAAGTACTGCAAGGACACAAGCATTCTTCACACACTGCAGTAGTTCGGTACTTCCATCTCTTCTCTCACACAGACCCTAAAGATGTTTTCCCTCATCTTCCACCGAGAAAAATGAACACCCCTGCTCTTCAACCGCAGGAGGTTTTTCTTTTTCCCCTTTTGCTGTCAAAGACGACACAGTTGTACAAAGCAGGCCCAGGCTGCTTGCTGACTGCGTATCAAATAAATGCCAAGATTCCTTCCCCCTCTGCCCTCCCTTCCCCTTCCTCCAACTTCGCCGTGAGCCGCTGACAACTGCCGCGGCAGGGGCTGGAGGGCGATGACGGAGGGGACACCAGACCTGCACACGGACCGAAGGCGGCGGCCCGAGGTCTCGGCCCGAAGAATGACATTAACCGCAAGCTCAGCTACTGACAGACGAGACCCCAGGACGCCTCCCCCAAACGGATAACAACAAAGAAAGCGGAGAGGGGAGGAGGTGGCTGCCCCGGAGCGAGTTCCTGCTCCTCCCCTTACGCTGCTCCCAGCCAAAACAGAGCACAACGTAAACAGACGCAAAATGTGCGTTTATGGCAAAGCGGGGGGCAGAGGCAGCCGCCTCCTCCCGCCCGCCGCCTGCCCACCGCGGCCTGCGGGGCGGAAAGGAACTTACCGTGCGCTTTGCGTTCTTTATTTATGCAAACAAAGTGTTTTCCCCTCCCTGCTGCCGCAACACCTCCCCTCCGAAAGGGGAAATACCCCTCCTTAGCCCGTAGGTTTCTCCTGAAACAAAACGTTGTCTCGCACCCCCCTTTTGCCTCCCCCAAAACGCCTTGGCCTGGAAGACACAGCCCCGGCAAGAGCCTGAGGTTATAGGGATTCGGGAGAGGAGGGGGAAGGGAAAAGAAAAGAAAAAAAAAGTAGTAAACTCCTGCTCTCACTGCATTTCCTCAAAGGCAGAAACGTCAGCCGTCACGGGGAGGAGGCAGGGCGCAGAGCCGCAGCGGGGGCCGAGCGCTGCCCTCACCTCGCTTCTACCCCCCTCGCCCGGATCTCAAGGCTGAAGCCCCCTCCCCTCCCCTCCCCTCCACGTCCCCTCACGCCTGCCCCGGCCGCGGCAGCACACCGAACACCTCTTCCCCAGCCCCCTCCGGGCCAGGGAGTATTTATTACGCAGGCAGCGAAAAGACGCGGGAGGTGGGGGGGGGGGGGGGGGGAGGTTGGGGAGCGGCGGGAGGAGGAGCAGGAGGAATTGGCTGCCGAGGGTGTACGCACACCCTCCTCGTCCCGGTCCCGTCCCCCACCCCCGCAGACGGGAGCGGCGGCGAGCCCTCGCCCTGTCCCGACTGAGCGAAAACAGCCCCCCCCCGCGCCCCCGAAGGGCGCGCGCCTGCGTGCGGGGCCAGCGGACAATGGGAACCCCAGCGGCCAGGGCGGCGCGGGAAGGGCAGGGGCCGGCGGGCCGCGCTCCCCCCCCGCCCGGCTGGCCCACCGCCCCGGCCGGCCGGTGGCGCCTTTATGCCGCACAGCGCAGCCGGGAAGCGCGGCTCTGCCCGCTCCCCGGCCCCCGCGGGACACTCACCCGTTCCGCAGCGGGCCCGGGACCCCGCGCGGGGCAGCGGCGGCGAGACTTGCCTGGGCTGGGGGGTACGCCGGCAGCGGGAGAGCGCTCCGGTCGCTGGGGCGGAGCACAGCGGGGGCAGTCGCCGAGGGAGGGGGAGCCGGCGCAAGCGGAGAGCAGCGTGTCCTCGGCGTTACCCGCCCCGGCCCCCACGTCCGAGGGGCCCGCGGGTCGCCGCCACCGTTTGTGTTGGTGTAGGAGAGGGCGGGGGGGAGGGGCCCCAACAGCTGAGAGGATGTAAACAGAAGGTCACGTGACGCTGCCTCCGCTGGCGGCCCAGCCCCCTCCGTGCCGCGGGGCGGCCTGGCAGGAGGAGCGGGGGGAGGCGAGCCGCTCCGCTCCCAGCCGTGATTGGCCGTGCTTTGCCAGCCCGAGAGCCAATGGGAGGGCGGCGTTCATGGCGCTTGTCACCAGCCGCCTGGGGACCGGGGGGGATGGCTGTGCGCGCTGTAGGGCTAGGCCGGGCGCTCTCCCCTCACCAGGCCGGGAACCCCTTCCTGGGGCCGGCCCGGGGCTCCCCGGGGCCGCGGAGGAGGGAAAACGAGTCCCCGCGGTGGGGGGCCGGGCCGGCCGCGGGCGGGGAGCGGCAGCGTGGCCGGAGGGTGAAGGAGGACACGCTGCTTCTCAGGCCTGGTTTTTAAGTAGTGCGCCAGGTACCCGGCGCCCAGCCGAAACGGCTCCGCTCTCACCGGGCCTCCTCAGCTTATGGCGCGTTCGCCTTTTCCGAGGAGAAGCGGCAAGGGGCAGGCCGGCGTCTCGTCACATCCCCCCTTTCTGTAGGGCCTCGCACAGGGGGAGTCAGAAGGTGGCGCAGCTGCCTCCGAGAGAAGGGGCTCCGGGCTTTGATGCTCTGGAAGATAAGATAGTTCGAAAAACTACGGGGAAGAGAGATCGCAGGGCAAGCTGAGAGGAACTTGTGAAAGGAAGAAGTGCTCTGGCAGGGAACAGGCAGGAGCAAGTGGAGGTCGGGACAGCCGAGGGCCTCGGTGCAGGCCGGGGAGGCCCGAAGTGACTAAAAGTAATGGGGTCATTCTGAGCCCTGGTCTCCAGTGACCTTGCTAAGGTCCCATGTTTGGTTTCGGGGGGGGCTGGAGAAATGCGGTGAGATTTGGGGAGTCAGAGAATGGGGAAAGCACACTGCTCCTGTTTTTTTTAAGAATTAAAAGTACACAGGTGTCAGGACTTGCAGCAGCTTGGCTAATCAGTTTTCCACTGAGGAAAGGAATGAGAAACACCAGAGATCTCTTATCAGAAAACGGGTGGTAGTCACACTTGTGGAACACTTAAGTTTATATTCACAAATGATCAGGCAAGGTGTAGTGTTTATGGATTTCAGGCTACTGCATATGAAAACATTAATGTCTGGAGTGGTTGTTGCAATAAAAACAACTTAGGCAACTCGGTGACATTTATAATGATAATTTAATCTGGAGCAGTTTAAGCAGTGAGAGTTTTGTGAAATGCAGCTGAGAAGCATAAAGTTTTGAGTTTTAGCCAAAGTCTGAATACTGGTGGAACAGGATTTCTGAGTAAAAGCCCTGAGAAATGAGGTATACACAAATGTACCTGGTAAGAGGCCAGGAATGAGTATTACGCTGTTGGGGGGCAGAATTAGCCAATACCTGCAGCACAATGGTTGTAGATGGTAACAACTGAGCTGGAGCTAATTGGCAACATAAGGGTGAGGGTTTCTGCTAGGCTGTATCTGAGAAATAATTCTGTCTTTTGTTAGTTGGACTGAGGGATTCAAATAATCCTACAAATTTCCATACTGCTACTGCTGTAATGGATGTTCCCTTACATGCGAGAAACAAGTAAATTCCATTTTTACATTGAAATATGCCTTGCCCTCAGATAGTAAACTTAAATAATTTTTGCTGACTTTGTGTATGGAATATTTTTTCTATTAAGAATGTTTAGATAGATGTAATAAGTGTGTATAATTCCCTGCCTATTGTATGTATGAGGGTTCCCTGGTTTTCATTCCCTCTCGTTCCATCACATCCTAGATCTTCGTGTGCATGACCAACACTTGCTTGTTACCTGTCAAACAAGGTGCACTTAATCAGTATTCACTCAGGACAGAAGTAATGTCCGTATTTTGCTCATTTAATGTTAAGATATTTTTTCAGATTGCTTTTTTCCCTGTAAGTTAACATGTTATGCTTGAACTGATACAATTTTTTTTTCCATTTACAGTGGACATGGGCATCCAGTTAGGAAGGTCATTCTTACGTATTCTCTCAGAGCTGAAAAGAAGCCTCAGCATTCAGATCTAGCAGAAAATTCTACTCAAGCATGTACAATTCTCCAAACCTGCTATAACTCACATCATCCATCATCAGACTACGTGTACATATTTTCTGTTGCAGTATGTAACTTCTGCATCTTGATGGGAAAGATATTTATTATTATCACACCATTATTTTAAATGTGAGATGTGCATAATTTGGGCAACCTTTTTTACATTTGAGTTGTAAGTTAATAGTTTCAAAAAATGCATCTCAGCTTAAATATTACATGACAGGCCCATCAAAGCTCTGTATAAATTATCTTTCTTAACTCAAAACCCCTGTAGAGCACTTAACTGAATCACAGTGAACACCTTTCACCTCATAAAACGATGGGTTGTATAGGCTAATGTGCCCCCAAAACGTCATTGATCTGTGAAATGTTGGGGGTTTTTTACTATCTATGCAGGTGTAAGCATTCTTTGTTCTTTTGATACTTATTTTTTCATAATCATGCAAATAAAATAAGTCTGAACTAGGTGGACAACTGCAGTTTGTCTTCATTCTGTGGTGCTGGTGAAGGTTATAACATTCAGATGCCTAATAGAGAAGTATGGAATCAAGACTGCCATTTTTTAGGTAAATTTGAAATTTGCTGTTAGGGATCAGTAAGCTTAAGTATTGAGACTTAACTGTTACCATAATGAGTGGAAAATTAGATATGCACAGTAGTTTATGATGAAAACTGTTCCAAGTAAAGATGAGGTCGTATATATTTGAGTAGTTACGTGTATCTAATTTCTTATTTATGCAGAAAAAAGTTGCTCTTTATAATAAAACAGAGGTTTGGCCTTCCCAAAAGGCTTAGGAGTGGTGCAAACAGCATTCCTTGAATGTAACATTATGTTAACATAAAACTAAAAAATAATGTTTAATTTACACTGCTTATATTTTTTGCATATCATAGTTCGTTAATGAAAACCATTTACGTATCGTTGCATTGAAGTTGGCTGGATTTGCATCATTTCGGTGTTATGGTCTGTGTTACTGAAAAACTCAAAATATTTTCAAATGCTACGTAAAATATATACAAAAGTTTTTCTTGAAAAGTTATTTTTAGAGATATATGCAATTTTGGTAATTGAATAAAGCTTAAACTTGTAAAATTTTTGATGGAGCTTTAGCTGACAGTGTTTAAAATATTTTTGATGTTCTGCCATAAAGTCTTAATTTTCATAAGGTTATAACAGTATGTTTTGTTGGATTTTGTAAGGTTTGGATTTTTTACATTTTATCCATGCCAAGTAAGAACTTTACTTGCTTGTTTAGCTTTGGAAAACTAATGCAAGGACAAGGATATGAGAGACCTACCCCTTAGCTTTATTTCTGTTTAGTTATTTCAGATTGTCGTGCATGCATTTGAATGTTGACACAACTCTAGAAAATATAACTTACTGTCATTTTGAAACGGTGATCATTTTTTGATTCTGCTCTTTTCTGTAGTTAATGAAACCACATTTTCCTGTAATTTTTTGTTCTTTTTCTCCCTTTTTGCATTGCTTTCATTTTATATGACTGAAAATGATACCGTGCACAGACATAGAAACAAACTCTAATGTAGCCATTTTAATTATGGATATTTACTGTTCTGTGCATTACCTGCCATTCGTTTTCCTTACTGACAAACATCTGAAGGAGTGTTCTGAATGTCAGCACTATAACTATGATTGTTAGAACTAGTATCTAGTGATAAGAGTTCAGTGAACTTGAGAAAAAATAATTTAGTAGTAATTCATGGTGGCCCTGAGATCTGAAAAATCAGCATTTTTTCTTTATTGGAAGTCACTCCTGCCTGAGTTTTTCAACAGCGTTTTTTTGTAGGCCATAAAATTAAATAAAAAAAAATAAACCAGGATGTAGTGTTGGTCTGCATGTAGTTCAGAAAGCCCCCATAAAAAAAATATCCCAAGAGACTAGTAAAATAGAGATGAGCCGATGTAGAATATGTTAAAATACTATGGAAATGTAAATAGATAACCTGATCCATAAAGCTAAGGTTAAATTTCTGTTTAAAGCATAGACCCTCTCTATATAGGCAGATTAATTGACTTGAATGGGATGATACAAATATCTGGGTAGGTAGAACTTGATATTTCATCACAGGCAGACAAAAAGCTAAGACAAAACCTAAAATTAATTTTTAAAATAACTCTTAGAAATGTTACAATTATAAATTTCTAATCCAGCAAATAATTCCAGTTGTTAGTGGTTCAACTGAGTAAAATTGTGAAAGACATAATGTTGCCAATTCTTGCATATTTATATTTTCCCTCACGTATTTTTCTTTATTGAAAATATCACAGAGTCTTATAGTCACAGAATGGTCAAGGCTGGAAGGGACTTCTAGGGATCATCTAGTCTAACCCCCTGCTAAAGCAGGTTCACCTATCCATTAGCTTCCATTATGCCAGTGAAGCAGGAATAAAAAGTTGTCCTCAAAAAGAGTTTTCAGAGCTAATGGTGGTTGCTGTTTCTTTCTTATTCTCATCTGAGGGACAATACGTGGCCAATGTAATGCAGTCATGAGAAACTAAAAATGTTGGAGCTGAAGAACTCCAGCTGAAGAACTGGACAAAGTTTCACCAAGAGCAGCAAGAGCTGATTTGTAGTCCAGTGTTTAGACTGAGATGAAGATCAGAAGCTGCTGCTTTCCTTATATTCTACAAAACTAAAAAAAACAGTGCCTTCATTCTGAAACTATAGTAGATGCTCATAATTTATGTTTAAAACTTTTGGTGAGGTTTTGTGTAACATTCTGTTTCTCATTAATTTTTCATGTAATTAATTTTTTTCTCTAGTTTACACAATCTTATTAGACGTCCTTCCCCCAATCTAGTCTCACTCTGGTCTTTTTTCTCTTATTTAATTATCGAGCATTTTAAAATCGCTTGATTTACTATGTCAGTTTTGTCAGTTTTGTATGCCTTCTCATATTGATATCTTCCTGATATTCTTGCCTTCATACAGTATATGCATTGATCTCTCTCTTTGTCTTTTTCATTTTTGTTTTCATTGCCTTATTTCTTTTCCTTTATTTTGGTGGATTTTCTTTCTTGAAAAGCTTTAACCAGTTGGCTTTATAGGTGTAGAAAACAAAAAGCATGTGCTATATAAGTAGCAGTTACAGCTTTCAGATACTGTCCTCTGCTCCCTATGACTGATACCACTTCTAGCAACTGGATACAGAGAGCACATAATTCACACTGTATCATATATATCATCATTGGCACAGCCTGTTTCAGGAAGTTGGCTCTGAAGCAGAGAAGTGCTGCGGTGGCTTTCTCCTGTAGACTTGGTCTTCCCATATTAACATTGTGTGTCTCAGCAAAAAATACAGCACTGTAGAGAAATTGAGTAGCTCAAGGGAAAAGTAATGAAATAACTGCTGGAAAGCAGTTTATTTCCCCCTTAATGTTTGGCCTGCCTATCATACCTCTTAAATGTTATATTTTTTGCATTCTTTGTTCCCAGGTATTGGAGTGTACCTTCTGTGGCTCTCATCATGCCATTTCCAAAGATTTATAGTAAGTGGTGTTGAATTTCCCAGGAAAAGAACTGGATCAGCGCCCACAGTGCCAACCCAAGCTGAGTCTGTTCAGTTCTGCCTGCAGCACTAACCCACTATGAGCTTAACTCAGTTAAGCTATGACAGACTGATCTGGCTGCACAGTCACATCTCATATTGTAACCCCCAGTTCCAATGAATAGCAAAACATCAGGCTGGCTCCGTAAGCTGTTTATGGGGACTTCTGAAACCAGCTATGCAGCTGTGCTTCTTCCAGGTGTGGCCTGGCTCTGGAAGTAGTTTAGTCACATTTGTATCTTGTTGCTTTGACAGGTGGGAATTAAAAGATTTCACTTGTAATACTGATCAGACGTACATATGCAAGCTCTAGTGTCTCTGCATCCTTGGCCTGGTTAATCTGCAGTTTGGGTAAACAAACCCAGCATAACTGTTTTAGATGAAAGTGGTTGTATGCTGATCAAGTTTTAGATCAGAATAACATTCCTGAAAAGCTCCAGACCTAGTTGAAAAAGGTATCTTTAAAAGCAGTAAAACATCATTTACTCCAGGCCATGTCTATGTGCCAGGTTGCTTCACAGAGTATTCCTACTGGTCTTTAAGACTTACTTGCCACTTTTCCTTTTAGAACTGCACACTCTGTCCCCCTCTCTCCTCCTTCAGAGAGGTACTATAACCTTGCTAAAGGCATTTGTAATTTTCAGGAATAGCGATTTTCATTGCTGTAGATTTTGGAATACATTCTTCTCAGATACAAATTGCATTAAGCAGTTGAACAGTGTTACACATGCTGTGGATCACGATCGTGCTCCTCTGCAGCACACAGAATCAGTTCCAAATAAAAAGTACATACACTTATTTGGGATGCCTGTAACCTAACCGTGCATCCCACCTCTAATGCCCCATTCCAGTGATCACAACTCCTAGCTGCTTTATCAGAGGAAATGCAGTAACAGAAACATCATCTCTTGTTGCCCTGAGTAAGCAGGAATAGCTGTGGTAATTACCAAAAGTGATGTGCCTGCATACATCTGGTTAGGAGCGTGCACAAGGCTTTTTTTCCCTTGCCATGAAGTCCTGTGCTAGAGCACTGTTCGCACTCTCAGGCCCCCTGGAGCAGTGATGCTGGGAGCAATTCTGGCTGCAGGCAAAAGAAGGTGCAGAGCCAGAAGGATTATTTTCGCTGTCAGAACATAAGCTATGCTCAGTTCATATTTTACAACATTGAAAGCACATGCTAGGAAAACAAAATTAAAATACATTTTTAACTTAAAGAAATTAAATGGAATCTGTAGCTGTACACATTGGTCTCAAGGATGTGTGTATCAGGATCAGCTCTCTGGACTTCAGATTAATTTTCCAATTTACTTCTTGTGCCTACATTTTTTTTCTGTTGTTAAGAACAAGCCTGAGTTTGTAGCATTGCAAGGGTTCCAGTGGCCTGTAACCACTGGTAAGTGTATAACCAAATGTTGTTGATAAACATACCAAACTGATCACATCTAGATAATGGTTGACACGCTGTAAAGTCTGGTCACGTAATCAAACATTAAAAAAATCTTTTAGAATTTGGTACCAAAGCTAGTGTTTGTCTTTTAGATTTCATGTACAGAAGTAACCTGTTCATCTATAATGATATTTCACAAATAATAGAGTATATTAAGCCATTCTTCTCTTTCAAAAAGTTATGGATACCTACTTCCATTATTTTTATCCATGACCCATGATGGGAAAAGAAGGGTCTACCTTCAGTGTTTCTTCTTTCAACCATTTGTAACTTGACTCAGAGGTGTATTAGGATACAAAATGAATGTGTCAGCAGAAAGTGTCATATATTATCACCTCTGTCCTACTCGCTGATTGTAAACTGCAAACACAAGACATTTGCCATGGAAATACGTTGATTTGTCACTGCATGTAGCTGACAGTGAGTCAACAACAGACTCTTTATGTCTTCCTTTTCTTAAATTAATAGCGTGTTTTGCTAAGTTTATAATGCTATTTTTTTAGAAGCAACACAGTCCTTCGAACTGAGAAAAATTATATGCCACCATGATTAATAGTTTGAAGCTAGTCTATGAGCTTCCCTTGAATGAGTCACATTGAAAGGAAGCTGCTGTATTTTGTATTTTAATAATAATAGCAAAAAAATTATTCTGAAATTAATAAATGTTGGGAATTTGTAATTTTGCCTGATTTTATTAATCAAACATGGAACAATATGTAATTTAATTTATATTAATTAACAATTAACTTGTAGAGCCTCTCTTCTATATATGGGCTGATAATACACTATCATTAATCCTCTTACTGATAGTCAGCTGGTGTATATGCAATCATTTCAGAGGCTTTTAAGACCAACCATTTACTTAGAGTGACAATTAGGTATCTATACATGCTGCTTTTGTCTTTAAGTAGGAAAGATGAGGAAAGCTATCTGCATGTTGTAAATATGTCAAAAATCTAAATGTCTCTAGTTTCCTTTCTAACACATTTCATACTATGCCAAAGTGAGAAGGTTAACTTTATGTAATTTTCTTCCTAAGAGAATTTAAATCTCTTAATCAATAGCATTGAGTTGTTATAGAAATTAATTTAGTCTTCTTTTGGACTGTATAAAACCATCCTTTACCAACAGGCTACCAAAAAAACCAAGGAAACTAATTTCTTGTATAGAGATCATTAAAATTAATGTCCTATTTTTTAAAGTTCATAGGATATATTTTACATTTTAAGTAATTTTTGTGAGAAATGGAAAAAGGACACATTAGATCCAACAGACCTACCAAAAGATTTGTGCTTAAATTGCAGCATGGAGATTGCTTTTTAAAGGGTTTAGAATGTAATCTTTTCTTTTAGCCTCATCCAAACTCTTGATGCTTTCCGAAAAAAGAAAACCAATTGATATTTTTCCCTGACTTTGGCACGGGTTTTACACCTGGGATTTTTTTGCTTGTTTTTGCTTTTTGGATGATGTGTTTGACTGTTGTTAAGTATTTGATGTATGTGCAGATGGGTGGAGCAGTAAAAATGAAACTTCATGTGGAACATATTATTTAGTAAGTTATATGAAATTAAATTGTTAGGAGATTTAAAGGATCTCTGGGACAGATCCGCCCCCAACTTATTAATTAGAGTGCTTTCCTAGAATCCTCATCTGTGGTTGTACACCATACCTTTAGGTATACAGTAGAAGAAATTAAATGGATTGAATATTCTCAGTTTTATTCCTCTGGCTCTTGGAGCAATGGGGAGAAAGGTAAAAATTATGAGACATTAGCTAGGTAAGATACTGCCATTGAAAATAGGTAAGTGAATATAGCTATGGGGAGCAATATGCATATGAGTGAACTAGGTGGCAGTAGCAAGCTTTGGGTTAGTTTCACAACTTTATGGTATGTAAAGGTAGGTAGAAGATTAAGTGACGAGTGAAGGAAACAAGATGGATAAAAAGACAAGGCAGGAAACAGGATGAGAGAGAGAAGAAAAAGGGCACGTGAAACTGGGATCTGAGAAGTTACAGAAGGTTGCAGAAAATAGCTAATGAGAATAGTGCAAAACAAAGCTCTTCTCTTTTTGACTACACATATCTCTGTTTTGCATTTCTGCAGCTGTTTCAAATAGCACTAACTTCAAGGTATTTTCTGCCTTCAGATATTCTTGTACAAAGCCATGTAGATTGGAGCACAGCTAGACCCTTTTGTCTACATCATGAAGTGTCACTAGCACATTTTAGAAAGGTTCTCAAAAAGCAAGAGCAGCTAAAGATGGAAAAAGAAAAAAGATACTAAAGGCAAATCTTGTAAGTTGAGTATGCCGATGGTGAGAGTGCTAACTTGTGTTCCTCTGTGCATACCTATTTGCATGATAGGCTGAATGCTTTCAGGTGCCTCACTTCTAAGAGAGATTCACTTTTGACAGGAATGGTAGCCACTGAATATCAGGGAGCAGTAAGAGCAGGACTGAGGATAAAGGCAAACTAGGAGCTGAGAGCAGCCACAGGATGGGAGGCACAGTGCCCTCATTGCCAAGGGCACAGCCCAGTAACACTCCAGTTGGATAAGCAAAGCAGCGTTGTAATAGCAGTAGATCCTGTGAGCAGTCCAGAGATCATAAGGCAAAAGCAAGACAGCAAGCCAGATCTAAGGTGACTCCAAGAAATCTGAACAATACAGGGCTGGGGGTAGTAGGTACGCTTGTAGCATTGAGCAACCTGAGGCGAAATGGATCTTCTGGGGCCATGGGCAGGGGTTGTGGGTGGAGGGCTCATCAGGGCCATTACAGCCTGTTAGTGCACTCAGCCCTGATACTGAGCTTTTCAACTGACCAGGCCCAAATGGAGCTCTTTTATGACATGACTTGGCAGGCCAAATTTTGCAGTGAATACATAAGTGTAGGGTATAATAACTAGATTCAGATTGTATGGATTAGTCATGTGTAAGGTACGCCAAGTTAAAAAGTTTCTGGTTATTTCAGATGACCTTAGGCAGGCATTAGGTTTCCTGTAGAAATTATAGGCAAACTATTGTGATAAGAAATCAGTTTGTGATCTTTCTCATTTGTTTTAATTTGCCTAATGCATATATCTTAATGTGCAAGACAAGGACAAGTAAGCAGACTAGTGCTTGTGTTAAGCCTTGACTAAATGCCAAAGGCCAATGTTTTCCCTGTACTCCATATTAGTGATAGTGGAAGATCTTGTTAAAGCCAACTCATTCTTGATTGCAACTACAGTACTGAGCATTTTGTACTCCACAAGATCTGAGTAAGTGCCTAAGTCATCACTCTTCAAATCATGTGAAAGTGTTTCATCTTGATTCCTGGCAGTTGTCAATTTTATACTACCCAAAGAAATAAAAAAGCTAAATAATCAAATATTTGGCATAAACAACTATAAATCTTCGTAGGAATTATATGCCTTTACTTGTTTTACTTAATCTCTAATTTTACAATTACATGAAAAGAAAAAATCCATTGAAGAAAACCCAGATGTGAGAGAGGAAGATTTATTTGATTTTTTTTTTTATAGTGTGGAAGCGACTCTTCTAAAGTCTGCAACTTCTCAAGTGAAATAACAGCCGGAAATCAATGGGGCTATGTGCAAGTGTGAGGGTGTACCTACATGGCATTTCTTCTTGTATGTGTGTTGAGCCTTTCAGTGGCAAGAAAGTCTTTAAGTGGACTGCAAGACAGAAAAGTATAAATGTATTCTGCTAACATTAAGCTGTACATTATAGCAGTGGCAGAATCTGATCCTGGAACAATTAAAATCTCTATATCAAATATACATGAGAATACAATTTTTCATTTTATGTGCTGTTTGCCTCTGTGTGACTTAATACCCCATTACTGAAGCAGGCAAAAATGGAAGGATAATACAAACCTCTTTTTCTTCCTCCAAGGAATGAACTGTAACTGAATTGCTGTGCTTTTTTGCATTTTTCAGGATGTAATCAATCAGAATCAGCACTCCTGAAAATGTTTTACAGTGTATAGGCAACAATGGATTAATATTAGGGAATGTGTACTAATTATTTCTGTTGGCTTTCCTGGTTTTAAAGTCTGTATCTAGCTAATATTTAGGTGTTTCAGTGCTTCACATAACCATTTCCTATGGGAAAAATAGAACTAAAAGCATGCTCTTGATTACAGGTAAATCTGTCTGTGGCAGGTAAACACATATATTTAGATTGTGCCAGTGTCAGCGTCAATTTAGATCAATGAACAAAGTTTACACTTAAATCTCACTTTGGCTTCTAAGCAGTTGGTAACTGGAGAACCATGCTGATTTAACACTTGTTCTCTAGAAAGAAGGCTTACGCTGCAGAATGGGAAGTGAAGCTCAAGAACTTTCCTTTCTGTAAGAAAGTAACTGATACATTTTCTTAGTGTGTTTTAATTCACCTGAATGAAGGCAGTTGTAGTGTTTGCATATAATAGCAAACTGAACTCATATTGAACACAAAGTTAGTGATTAACACCTATGAATAGAACAGCATCCAAATGTTTTCAAGTCTCTAGGGCAATAGAAGCCACTAGAAACTACCCAGCATGAAGGTAAGCACATAGCTAAAACTTGGATGACAAATAAAATTTCGGTTCTAACTGGGTTCATGGGGTTTCTTCATATACATCTGTATTAAGGCTAAATTACACAGTTATATAAAAAAATAGATACACAAAACCAAAAAGACCCCACACAACTAAGGATATGTAATCATGCTCCACTTTGTTCGTACACATCTTTAAACGTTAAAATATATATATATATATATATATATATATATATATATATATATATATATATAAATGAAGGCTACTGCATAGCTCTTCATATATTTTGTGATAGTCTTCTATTTTCTAAAAGTTGCCAGAATCCTTAGAGGAATATTTAGAAATATAAAAGAAAAAAGAACTGCAGCAATTTCATGAACCTCAGCTGTGAAGAGGAGGGCGTACAAGCATCTTATTTTCCGGAATAAATCACTAGAAACACATTTTAGAAAGCTACAAAGAAGTATGCATCATAGACGGCTAAGAGCTGTCCTGAATAATCTTACAAATGGTACACTTTCTTGGATTCTAGTTTAGGATTTTTTCTTTTCTGTTATGACACAGAAGCAGCTTTAGACATTGCTCAATCCAACTTTATCCCAGATCTTTAAAAATTTCTGTGAAATTTCTTACACATAATTGCTGGGGCCTTTAGACCTTAGCTGTCAGGGTGGCTTCAATTCCTTGTGTAATGTGGGTATGCCACTGTCACAAGTTCATCTAGCCAAGTGACCCTGAGGCTTTTTTTGTAGCCTTTCATTTGGTGCTATCTTTACTATCACTGAGATTGATAAAGTTGATGTGTTATCTGTTTATTCTGGCTTTCTACCCTGCAGCCAGGAAGGATCATTTAAGAAGATAATAGTAGCTCTTCATTCTGGCAATTAAATGTAAGAGAAGTCTTACAGAACCTTCAGTTAATTCATTCACTGATCCCCTTCAAACATTACAGTTAATTTCTTTTATCACAGGCTAATGACTTTCAAGCAACAGAAACAAACTAAGTATATGGTTGTAGTGTCTGTGTGGCTTTTTAAAATTAATTTAGCTGTTGCAGAGGAATGACACCATTCATCACAATCAGAACGTGGGAATCAAAACACAAACATGTACTGAGTGTCCAGACTGTAGTAAGTACTTGATTTGTGACTGCAAGGGACTGCAGAGTCTGGAGACATTTATAGTTAGAGAATGGAATGTGCTCTTCATTTCACAGAAAGGAAAAGACATGGAAACATGGAAAGGTAAAGAACCAGTGTTCAAATAATCACAGAAACACAGGATGGTCAGGGTTGGAAGGCACCTCTGGAGATCATCTAGTCCAGCCCCCTGCTAAAGCAGGTTCACCAGGTCACACAGGAGCACATCCAGGTGGGTTTTGAGTGTCTCCAGAGAAGGAGACTCCACAGCCTCTCTGGGCAGCCCGTGCCAGTGCTCTGGCACCCTCAAAGCAGTTTTTCCTCATACTCAGAAGGGATGTCCTGTGTTGCAGTTTGTGCCTGTTGCCCCTTGTCCTGTCACTGGGCACCACTGAAAAAAGCCTGGCCCCACCTTGACACTCACCCTTAAGGCATTTGTATGCGTTGATAAGGTACCCTCTCAGTCTTCTCCTCTCCAGGCTGAACAGGCCCAGCTCCCTCAGCCTTTCCTCAGAAGGGAGATGCTGCAGCCCCCTCATCATCTTTGTATGCCTCTGCTGGACCCTCTCCAGTTCTCTGCCTTTCTTGAACTGGGGAGCCCAGAACTGGACACAGTACTCCAGGTGCAGCCTCACCAGGGTGGAATAGAAGGGGGAGGACAACCTCCCTTGACCTGCTGGCCACACTCATTCTAATGCACGCCCAGATCCCATTGGCCTCCTTGGCCACCAGGGCACACTGCTGGCTCATGGCCAGCTTGTTATCCACCAGGACTCCCAGGTCCTTCTCTGCAGAGCTGCCTTCCACCAGGTCACTCCCAGCCTGTGCTAGTGCATGGGGTTGTTCCTCTCCAGGTGCAGGACCTCACACTTACAATGCCAGTTGCCTTCTTAGTAAGACATGATGTAAACCTTCCAGCATGCTAGGATGTAAATCTGACTTCTTATAACCAGTTTCCAAAACTTCAAACCAACTTACTCAATACCTACATTTTATCTGAAGCCATGAAAACTTATAAACATATAGATACAAAATTTAATCTGGTAAACTTCTTCTTTGACTGCTATTATTTAAGCAGCCTCCAAATATTCCTAGGGTTATTCGTGAACACTTTTTTTTTTTTTTTTTTTTTTTGCAGTGGTCACAGAAGGTCAGGGCACCCAAAAGTGGTGTTATTGCAAAGGTCAGTAACACCCAAAATATGTTCATTTTTTCCTATGCCTAATAATAACAGTGTAAATTCTTTGGGAACAGGAAATGTCATTATATGGTTTTACTGCTACTGCATCTCACCTGCATAGCTCAGCTATCACATTGCTCCCTTTTAATAGATCAAATGGCTTCTGACCTTATTACATTGGTATTAATCTTTCTGCTGACAGCTTTTCTGACTTTGCAAGTTACTTTCAGAAACACAGTCATTGGTTAGTGCAAAGAAAGGAGGAAGTTATGTTGCACTACTAATTGTTAATAATTTCAGTGGGACCTTGGATCTGTCATAAAATAAGATTCATATTTAACAAAAAAGTCTCTGAAACACCTTATTTATGTTAGCACTGTATTGAGGAAAGTTTATTAAAAAGCTGCAGATAGATTTATGTTTAGTCAGCATCCAACTGTTCTCCTCCCATCTGGGACGTTAGCACCAGAGAGTTCAATTTCTTTAGCTTATTTTTAGCTTATTTTTCTTTACAGTTTACTTACTAGAGCATCATTGTAGTGCTAGCAAAATCCAAAAGCTCCCAGACCTGAAATACTACAAAATGGCTGGAAAGAACCTGAGCTAAACTGGTGATACGAGGAATTCTTCCTCCTTTGAACAGAAGACAGGCTCTGGTTCTCGTAAAGAGCTTGGATCTGCTAATCAATTCATATAAGTAAACGCCTTTGCCCATAGAGAAAATAGAGGACTATGGCATTCATTACTTCTGCCACTCTTGTTATATTTAATAACAAAGATTTTAATGGGAGTTGAAGGATAATTTTTAATACAATTAAATAACGGTGAAGTAATGATACTTTTCATTCCCATAGCTTTTCGATGGAAAGATAATTATTTTCTCAGATCTCTGCAGAATAGGCACGTATCATTATCCTTATTTTATAAAGAGTACAATGAACCACAGCAAGGTTAAACAAATTTCTCAGAATTAGAAAAAAATAAGGAGAACCAAGAATAGTACTCTTAATTTCTTGTCATCTTGTTCTGTTCTGTTTTCATAAGATCAACCTTTATTAAGTTGTCATCTGAAGCACCTTTTTAACAGGTTATATCCATGAAGAATTTAAATGAGAAGCTTCTAAAGTTTGGTTCAGGAGATGAACTATCAAGACAGGATATAAAAAGTAGTGCACTGAAGATGAGTTCTGTCAGGTACACACTAAAGTCCCTGCCATGCTGCTTTGTTGATTGAAGTTTGCTTGTGCACTTCCTTTTCATGACTGGAGCGCTCACCGAAACAAACCCCAAAATGTCATTATATAGGAGAAATAGCCAGCTTGTGGTACTGCTGGGTTCTTCTAAGCAGAACAAGTGTCCTTCTGCTGTAGGGAGCCTGAAATACTGGTGATGTCCTCTGGTAGCTTTTATACTACAGGCCGTTTTTTGTAAGGTGAATGAGTGATCTGTAACTCATGACATGCAGGGGCAGAGCTCTTAGCTTTTCTTTGGACCCTCTTGTACTTGTGTCTGATTATGGAGAGTTGGGCAAAACATGGATACCCACCATTTTTTTTTTCATTCTTAGATCTAACGAGATTTTGAAGACTTCAGGGTGAAATGAATAGAAGCAAAACAGTCTCCTGGCAAAACTATATGATAGCTACCCAGTTTTGGCAGCTTTAAAAGGAAAATCAGAAACAACACTTAAATTCAGTGGGTTTTCTGTGGAAAAAAAACAACCCTCTAATATTAAACTGTATAGGCAGTATAACAAATGGGGTTCCTGAAGTGAGTAAAAAATGACAATCCTGAGGTTTCTGTTTAGATTTGTCTTTAGGGAGATGACATTTGGATGAGTTCAAAAGCTGTTTTCATGAGTTTTTTCAAATTTCTTCTCAGCAAAATTTAGCTACTTTCACCAGGCATCACTGCAGATTGCCAGGAAAGTGTCAGAATTCTTCTCAGTAAATCTGTTCCTACAAATTTGTCCCAGGTAGAAAAAAAAACATTTTTGCAAAGAAAATGATTCTTCTGACTAAAATAAGTAAAAAAAAAAATAAATAATCTAGTGATTTGGAAAGAAAATGCTAAAAAAACTTCTTGCTGAAGGCTATTTAATTTTATCTTTGTAAATTTTTAAGAATATTATTTGTATCTTTGTGGTAAGTTCTACTGTTTACTGATCTGATCATTGTTAAGAAAAAATGCTTTACAATCTCCAAAATATTTTTGTAATAGGTGAGGATGAAAAGGTTTCTGTACTCTATGAAAGAGCATTTTTTCCCAGTAATTAAATGGTTCTCATATTTTCCTTGTATATTTTTCATCTTGTAAGTTAGTGAGCTCTGTGGTCCATGCTTAAGTAAGTCAGTACAATTGCTCACACTGTGAAAACAATTGTCCAAAATCAGTTATTCCTTTAAGTCCTGAAGGCCACTAACAAGGCATACTGCTGGCAGGTTGGACCCCAGCCTCCTGGGCAGTGATGACCAGGGCTGCCTGCAATACAAAGCCTCATCCACTTGATCCACAAAGTGGCGACGCTAAGGAGTATTCTGAAGAAAGCACTAGAGTAATTCTGGTAGGACCTGAAAATAAAATCTTACTGCACCTCTAACAGTGGGAGTTTTTTTATGAGACACTCTGCCACGGTACTTCAATTTTAGGACTGTAAAAAAGGAGTGCTTTGCTGACAATGACTCCAGGTAGATATTACAGTTTAGTTATCAAACTGTACGCCTTACTTGCCAGAGGTCTTAACCCCTCTACTGTTAGAATGCCTGGTACTATAAGAAGAGGAATGCTCAGTAATTCCACATTAAACATGTAGACCATGCTTGAAAGGTCTCCAAGACCCAGTCTGAGATTCAAAGCAAATACTGCATTCTAAATACTTAAAGGAATTGTGATGCCATATTTGTATCTCTTTCTTTGGGTGGATTTTCACTTTGGGAAAGAGTTTTTTTGAAGACACTTAAAAGAAAGAGACGGAGGAAAGAATTACAGGCTTAGATATTGCTTAGAAATCATGTATTCTGTAAGAACACAATTTGATCACAAAAATATGATACTTTTTATTGGGATTTGTCATGTCCAACTCTAATGTAACAGACCCAAGTCCAGATTCTGTTGCATAACCTCTGTTGCTGGGCTGGCTTCTGTCGGAACCTATGTGCTTTTCTTCTGCAAATTTATGAAGTAATCTTTCCATTTTTCAATAAGTGCAGAGGCCCTAACTCAGAACTTGCAGTTCTAGAGCTACTGTTCCAGGGACTTAGTGAAGGTCATTCAGCATCTGTGTTGATGAGGCACATTCAAATGTGTCACTGATATGAAGGAGAAATATGTAGATATTTCTGTTAATTTAGAAAAGGACTGTGTCTGCAAGCATAAGGCCATTAGTTTTCCTTCTCAGAAATTTTGTTCTCAGGCAAAACCTTGAGGGAACCATTCTGGTGTGATTTCTTTTAGATTTAAAGATAGTGTTCAGGAGAGGCAATACACTTGTTAAAAGGGTAGGTGTTTTAATCTGAACTGAAAAATGGAAAGCATTCTGTAAAAGACATGAAAACAAATTCGTCACTTCACACATTAGGCTATCTAGAGATGAGATCTTGGCACAGTGTTTTAGGATAAATGGCATGTCTCTTTGATCAGAGAAGTTTTTGGAGATTAGCTGAATATTAAATATGTAAATATACTTGCCTCTAACAGGTATGTAATTGGCAAGAATGATCAAAGTATCCTTTCAAATCTCTAGACAGATACTAGGTCTGCATTCTCGAGTGTTAAGAATTGTACCTTTTTTTTTTTCATTTTACAAGAGCCTCCTCATCTGCTATTCTTGGGGAAAAAATTACACTGATAAAGATGACTTCTTTTGAAAGGCTGAAAGAGGAACCGTTTGTTGTGATATATTGATCCTTTGGAAGCAGCTGATAGCAGCAAAGCCTACTCCATCACTCATTAGTCTGACAACCCTGGCAACAGGCTGGCCAAACTGCATTAATCTGGTTTTTGCATTGCTTACATCCCTGTGCTAGCAGCTGTTATCATACTATTAGCCTTCTGTAGTCCCCATGTAACCTCTTGAAACTTATGTGGGCTCCATTTTGTGAGAACCTGCGAAATATTTTAAAAAAAAGAATAATCACCTCTCTTTTTTTTCATTTTCCACCTGGGGGAGAAATAGCTTGATTAGTTTGGGTGATGATAGGAAGCTGGAGGAAATTAAATCATGATTTTTCAGTCTGAAGGATTTATTTCTTTTCATTTCATTCATTTCCATTCAGCTGAAGGTAATGAGGTTATGCAGGTCTGATTTCAAAGGGCACAATTTTGAAATTATGGGGTTTGCTTAGGTACACTATAGCTTTAAATTGAGGATTTTGATGAAGTTGCATAAACTGGAGTATAATGCATTTTCTTCCCCCAGAGATACGGTGGCTCAGTAGGGAAGACATGCAGTGATTTTTTTCTCTTTTCTCTCTCCCCGCTAAAGCACACAAGAACAGATCTGCTGAGTAGGAAGTGCTATTTTTACATAATCACTTTTTAAACCAGAGCCTCACTGCAGACATTTTGAGACAACCAGATTAAGAGTCCTAGCAGTCACTTCTTCTCCAGTTGCAAAACTGCATGTGAGAAGCTGTAGTGTAGGTCATTTAATAATTTAATAGTTTCCTCTTTATCTATTCTGCTGTCAACTAACTGAGGTATTTCCCAGTAAGTGTTCTTCACATTTCTGGGACCATCCAGGAATTCCTTGCTTACTGAACAGCTTATGATTGCCAGAAAGAGATTTTTGAATTGTAGGTATCTAAGCAATAATGTAAATGTGATTATTTTGGTTTGAAAATTCTTTTTAACTTACTGGGATGCATTACTGTAATATCTAAGCATCTGATTTATTCTCGTAATCAGCCCTTTGAGACAGAGATATGTTGTTATTCTTATCCTCATTATTCAGATGAGAAGTGTTTTGCTTAAAGCCATCCAGGACCTGCATAAAAGAGAAGGGAGCTAAAGTCATCTTTCACATCTCAATCTGAATTTTTCAAATGCTAATGAAGTAGCAAACATAATTAAAGTGCTTTTTTACAAGTTGATGCAGAGGCATCTCTCCCTGATCATGATAGTGACTCCTATCCTTTCACCTCTTTTTTTAGACTCCCTCCAGCTGCTGCCTTTGACCTGCAGTAGAAGTGGCAGTGTATTTTTTCTCATATGGATTAGGTTCAATTTCTTTTTTGTCCAGGCTTTGCTATAATCTGGCATGACTCTTAGCAACTTCCTTCTATCTGTTGTCTATCAAAAAGAAAAAATGGTGTTAAAAGCTAAAATACCCCCCCACACACACATTCATAAATCATAGATCTAATAGTGTTATAGTAACAATAACTATTCAAAACTTTTGTTGAAAGCCAACCTTTGAGCTGGAGAGCATAATTTTTCGGTATATTACTGATTAAGATATGAATGAGAATTTACCACATGCATACTTAGTTTTTCTGTATAATTTCTGCAGAAGTTTTTACTTAAAAAGCATTGGCTGACATGAGGCAAATGAACTTCTTTGAATGCCAACTGGGTTACACAGTGTTTTTGATATGCAGTTGACACTGGGAAAAAAAAAGGTGTGTGTGTAAAAAAAGGTGGTAGGAAATGTAAGGTGTTTTTAAAGCTTCCTGCCACTTCTTCCTTCCAGCATGAGGCACAGGATGCTTTTTTTTTTTTTTAATCCTGAGAGCAGTCTCCTTGACTTTGATAGCTCAAATCTCAGAGGAGCTGCATAAGCTCTCACAGCAGCATACCGTGGGACTGCAGGGCCCATATCCCGAAATGGGCTTTGAGCTCAATTCTAGTTCAGTGGCTTACAGGCTTTGTGGATAGAAGTCACTAAATATCTATCTGCTTAAACTCAAAGCACTTTTTTTGTTTGTGTTAGAGAGTTTTACGTCTCAAATACTGTCCTTATTAACCTTAGAGTTTGAACTAATGTTGCTCCACAGCTTCTCATGAATATATATTCTACTTGTCAGGACAGCTGCTTTCAAGACCAATTAGACTTTTCTTCCTAGCACAGTCCTGCCTGTTTGTAGAGCAGCCTAGATGATGCTGAAAGTTAAGATCGTTTTAGGCTTAGCTGGACAAGGACTTTTCTTATTTACAAGCAACACATTGTTTCGCTGAGTTCTGAAACAAGCGAAAGGGAAACATAGACCAAGTGTCAGTGCGTCACTTGTGTACTGTCTCTGGACATTAATCCTTTTATTGTAAACACATTTTTCCTCTGGTCCACCGAAGTAGAAGGAAATAGTATTTTAGTTTTAGGGCTGGACTTAAATCCAAACATTGTATTACCAAGTGCTAGATTTCTGAGGTACACATCATTACAAGCTATTCAAGCAAAACCACATGAACAGGCAGGTGAGTGCATCCTACCGAGTAAGGATATTCTGTAAATCATCTTGAAAGTTACCCAATGGTCTTATGATCTCCAAGAAATAGTTTTAAGTCACTGTACATGCCTGCCTTGTAAACAAATAATTATTGTGCTATGTTTATATTCTAAGATCTAAAGTTATGTACTTACCTAGGAACTTGGAATAGCTGGAATGCTTTGAATAATAAAAAGGTAATTGGCTGCTATATTCTTTACTTCCTTGTGTAAAAAAATGGTGTTCCACCAAAAAAATTACTTCTTATTCTTACTATTTGATGACTTAACCTACATTTTAGATTTTTAATTTTCTTATGTAACAAAGTTTTGTCAACAACTTCAATGATAATTCAGTATTTTTCTAGAAAGAAATGTATTGTTTTACCTAGTTTATTCAGTAACTTTTTTTTTTTAATGCATTTTGGGAATATGGATGTTTCCAAATTTTGTTTCCTAGGTTGAATTTAAAAAGATTCTTTACTCTATTTTTTTTTTCTTTTTAAAAATTCTTTTCTTTTTTAAAAGAACATTCTAGAAAATTACTAGTATGGTACACTGAAGAAGAATGTATTAGATTATCTAGTAACACACAATTATGCCTTGATGCATTAGTATGTGAACTCTTCTGTTGTATTGCTTTCCCTGAAGGCCCAACTTCTACCTGAAGAACAGAAATACAACAGTATTACAAAGCAGCAAATGCCCATGAGAGAAGTTCTTTTTTGAATCTCAAGATGGAGAATCTCTTTTTTTTCCTGGTAAAGTTGTTTTCCTGTGTGAAATTAAGGGATCATTACAAAAACCCTCAGACTTTGAAGAAAGTTCATTGCAAACATTAAGTCAATTGCAATGAAAAGTTGCACAGAACTGTGAGAAATGCTGTTTTCTTTGTGTTTTCCCATCGTCTTTCAATTCTAATGACTGCATTCATTTTGCTTTGATTTGTAGAAAATTACAATTTATAGATACAAATTTAGGGATTGTCTTCATGTTAGGCATTGTGGGATGAAGTTCAGGATCCTTACACAAGACTGCAGACTTGTAAAATGAAAGCAAGAAAGGTTTCTTTTTCTAATATGATTTTTAAATGACAACTGTACTCCCAGCTGTGCTATATTTCTGTAACTAATGATATCCAAAAGGCTGGGTCCTCAAATGATGGAATTCAGTTACTTGATGCTACAAACTCCACACAAACATATGGCTCACTAAGTAGAAAAAGGCTGCAGTGTGTTAACTAAGCAGTAGGAGAAGTGAAAACAAAAAATATGCAATTAGTAGGTTAAAAATAAACATAGTCGTCTTAGTTTTTCCTCAGATTCATCTGTTTAGAAGGGAAAATAGGTTTTCAGTTCTAATAGTTTAGTTTAATGAACACTTGAGACATATCTGATAGGCACTGTGTGTATTAAGCTTTTGGTTAGTTATATGCAATGCCCAATATCCTGAGAGGGCTAGAATAATCTCCCCTTCCTTTCAAATTGTTACTCAATCTGCATTTTACTGAGGCGTGCAATGCCCTCTGCTGGTGCACGTTTTTTATGTCGAGGTAAAGTACTGACAACATGTGGGAATTAACAGCTGGGAATGCATCCTTTCTTCCCCTCTGATTTATAGCTCCGTGACAGAGGTATTCGAGCTATGTACCGTTTTGATAACTCTTTTGGCAAGCGGTTGAGGTTAGTAGTGAGGTTTTATTCAGAGCTGCTGCAAAGCTGCTTTACCTAGGAACAGGTAAAACTCTTGCCGGTGCTGAAGCAGAATTCAAATCAGATTGTAGTCTGGATTGCAGTATCACAGGACTAGAAAGAAATCACGTTTTATTCAGAATTTAGTCCTGTGTATCATTATTACACAAAGAGGACTAGATGACAAAGAAAGGATTTATCCTGCTAATATGAGTCAGTGGCCTCTCTCTAGCATTTTTTCAAACCTCATCTCAACCTGGACCCTAGAAGCTGAACAGTTCTTTTGCTGCCAGAAATAAGAAAATGTTTATTATTATTTTTTTTAAACTTTGTTAATGCTTTGTATACCTGATACATTTTCTTAAAAAAGAGCTACAATATTTTCTTTTGCCCCAACAGATATGCAGATGGGAAGAAGAGCTACCTAGCTAGTGATTTTTGAAGGTTTTCATTTTTGTAAGAGTGAGGATAAAAAGACGATTTAAAGGTGATGAATGGAGAATGGGCATAGGCCACCTCTCCCCCTCCCATCCAATCCGATCTAGCTGATACTGTCTTTCTTTGAAAAACAGTAAGTAGAAGCGGTCATGGAAAATAAAGAGAAATACATAAGCGTTAACTGGAAACAGACTTCAAGCTGCAAGTAAAGGTACCATCTCTGGCCATGTTATTCCTGTTATGTTACAAAAGGGGAAAAGTATGTGTGCTCTATCTACATCAGAAGGACAACAGAGAGATACCTGACAGAAAAATTAGTAATTGTTCTTGATCCAAGATTTTCAACATATATATAGCTTTATAAATCTAGTATCTTTCTACAGAGAAGTCACTTTCCTGAGTCAAAGACCATCAGTCTTAAAACTTGCTAACCTGTACACCCAAGACAAGACACAAAGTATTAGAAAGACATGGAAAGAAAAGGAAGAAAGCCCACAACATATATAACTTACAGGATTCCAGAAGGAAAGAAAGAAGAGTGGATACATGAGGCTTTTTGAAAATTCAAACATTCTGTTTTGTTCCACTTGTAGCTGTATTTAAATAGTACTGCTGCTGAAAGGTGTTGCGATTATCTAACAAAAACTGATCTAGACATCAAAGAAATTTTTGCCTTTGGTTAGGTTGTTAGTGACAGTGTTGTGGCTTGCAAAGGGCTGATGGTGAAATCAGGCAAACAACAATAATTCAGAAAGTTCATTTTAACATGGCAGAGCTGACTGCAGGCTCATTGTAAATACGAGCTCCATATGAAGAAAGGCAGAAGGGAATTGACTTCAGTATCCCCAGCTGTTTATACTCCTGGAGGTGACACACACACAAAGTGAAAATGAAAAAAAAATAATAAATAAAAGTAACTCGTGCTTATAAAGGGTCTAGCTTGTTTCACACACAATTTTTATTGGAAATTATTTGAAAACCCCAAAATATTCCACTTCAGCTTTTACATCCCTTTGACTGAAAACTATTCTATACATTCAAAAAACAGTCTTTATTTTAGACTATGACTGTCCTGTTATTGTGATTACCCTGCTCATGCCTTTAAGATCTCTCAAAGAAATTCCTGTGAAAGCCCTGTTTTGACAATTAACATGGGATGTGCTAATTGGCCAACAATGCTATGGTCCATTTTTAAGTATCTGACTGTACTTCAGTGTTTAAAGGTCTTAAGGCAGCTCTGTGGCACAACAGTTAGTGTAGATAGCTTGCTCCACACCACACATCTTCAAGTTTGACAAGCAGTTTGGTTTTTGGAGGGGCACAAGTTCATCCTGACTGCTCTGAACTGAGTAAAAACTGCATAGCCATGTAAGATGAAGACAAGACTGGTACAGCATAACATTTCAGAGCCAATGCAAGTAAGTTCTCACCACCCTTAAGCTGCCGCATAGCCTCTACATGCGGCAACTGAGTAGTTGTTTCTCTTATTTGAAGCTAGCACAGTAACACTGGACTATACTTGCTTCCTACTGGAAGCATTTGGTGTTTTTTTGAACGTATATATAAACATCAAGTAAAAACTGTAGTGAATGATCCATCTAACACGTTCTCAAACTATTATCTCTGGCTGGGAATGAAGACAGGAGGGTCTAGAACTTCCTACCTCGAAACATCAAAAGAAGTTAAGAGATGTTCTTGAAGGTATTCAGTATTATCTATGGCAGGCTTGAGGCCCCAGACATTGAAGGCATGTCTTCCAGGGTTATGCGGATGCTGTTTGGCATGGCAATCTGAACAGGCTCTGAAAAATCAGGAGGCTACTGGGACAGCAGAGCAGTGACAGATTTGACTCTATGGTACATCCCTTAGTTAAAGCCAACCCCAACAAACCCCGAAGGGACCAGCTCAGGACAGGCTAAGGGAAACAGAAACTCAGAGTGCACATTACAGTTCAAACGATTAATTTCCATCTACATTTTATTTTGTGGCTTAGCAGCTTCTGGGGTTTGGAAGAGTCATTTAATTTTTTGAAAAAGCTGGTTGCTTATAGGGCATTTGGTCCCTGGGTAATTTTATTGACGAGTATGTGGTTAAAACTGCACTTTCTCAGACAGTAGTTTATTGATTACCTTTCACCTTTTACTGTATACTCCTTAAAGATCGAGTCACCTGGAGTACATTAAGGAGTAAACTGACTTTCAGTTGCATGCCTTTTTATTATACTAGGTACTTTGGATTAGTGGCATGTCAGTTTGTGTTCACAGCTTCCTCTATTACTGTACTTCCATAATATCTAAAAAAAGGGAAGCTGTGGTCTTGCCAGAAAAAAAAAAAAATAGTAGATCAGTTTAGAGATAGCTATTCACTCTACAGAGAAGTTCATTGAAATAAAATATGAATAAGTTAATGGAGTGAGGTCAGAGACTAGTGAAACAATAAATATTTGGTTAAAACAAAACAGTGTGCAAATCAAGTATGTAAAACAAACAGAAACAACAAAGATACAAATTTAACTGACTCAATCCTGAACAAGAACAAAGTACAATGTGAAATAGTTTAAAAGAATTGTAGGTGATGTAAAAAGCATGAAAAAGGGGGGACATACCCACAGATAAAAATCAGACTGTATCTTAAAACAGATAAATGTCAACCAGGCCGAAAATAATATGAAAGGAAAAAACGGAACCATATATAGTACTATATATGGTGCTTTGTACTTTAGTCACAAAACCTGAAGTGTCAGAAGACAATATTCCTGTCACCAGTTTAGTATTTTTATAGCTACCCAAGTCCTATCCCTTGCCCCATCCCTGTTTGTTTTCTCTTCCTCATCTAGTTTTCCTGACCTGTCTCACTTGATATTCTGTGGGAAGTGATGACCCTCACTTGAAGGGCTTTCAGCTCATTGTGAGAGGAGGGGAGACGCGAGAAGTGCCAATACCTTAATGAAGGACCCAGTGATCTGCAATGGGATATGTTTTGGCCAGCGATAAGCTTTCAGGTTATGCAGCATCCTTAGACCAATGCTGTACTCATGTGACACCTTAAGCTACCCAGGACCTCAATGAAGGTGTAATATGGGTTCTCTGTCTGTCTTCCAGGGCTGATGTTTCTTCAGCCACTAACTACACTAGATCCCAGAAGGTGACAGGGTGGAGGAGGAAGACGAGTCATTTGGATTCTGCTGCTGTGGACTGAATTATGTCTGAAACAACTGATGCATCCTCCCAGAGATGTAGCCTGCAGCCTCCACTCCAGGACGGCTTCCTAACATGAGGCCTCTTCTGTTTCCATCTCCTGTGAACATCGACTTCGTCAACATGCAGTCCAGTGCACACCCCAAGCTGATTATTGGTAAGATGATTGAGGATGCATTAATCCCTAAAGACTTTGCTTATGCAGCTCATCATATTGTAAATTATTTTTAGTCTCTCTTAGTAGCTTCTGTACAGACCTATGTGACTAATCACAAAAAGAACTGCAAAATTTAATTGTCCCACTTATGCTCCTTCGTTGTTTCCCATCTCCTTGGCTCTGTGTAAACAGCACATGCTGATGAACATATGGCTCAGGGAGAGTGAGATTAGAAGGTGGGAGGATACCCCAGCAGAGCAAAGTGCTTCATACGCTGGAGCTGGCTGAGCCTTGGAAGGACAAAAACCCAAACTTTTTACTCATTTACCAACAGTCAGAAAAACTTCTATTTCTTTTTATATCAAAATAGTTACCTTTTAAAAATTCTTGTTAAAAAGTAAAAATAAACAACTAGCATTTATAGGCTAAGGCTTCCTACCTGGCAGCATTTTTCACCGTGTGTGCAGGCTGGCTGATCAGTCTGGAAATTCCCTTTCAGTGCCTAAGTCCTGCACAAGCTGCCCCTGGCACCCCAGCAGTCCCAACAGTCCCGTCTTGCGTTGGCTTGGAAGTTGTGCTCTGTTACCCTTCTGCTCTGACTGCATCACAGGCAAGGCATCAGCAAGCACTGTTACTGAGGCCCTGACAAAAAGACAAAAAGCACACTGATAGTTTTTCACCCAGATCAGCACATCAGAGACATTAGCTTCATGACAAGACCACTAGATGGCAATTTAGCAGCCCTGTTTTTAATATATTCAATTTCTTTATTGCATTAGACACAAAGTTGATGAATGGAAAACTGAACAAAGTTCAGGAAAATATATTGAAGTGTTTCTGCTTATTGCACCCCTCCCATATGCTCATTAAATTCTGTGAGTGCCTCTGAACACCTCAGTGAACACTTCTGATCAGATGGCAGGACAGGGAATTATTGATTATTGTGGAACAATAAGAGTCCTTCTAACTCCTTAATGTATTCTTGGTGTTGCAGGCTGTGTAAGAGTTGTAGCTGTATGTGCTGTGAGGAGACTGACCCTGTCCACGGCCATAGCTGTATGATCATGAGATAGCTATTTGCATGCACTGAAGATGAATTTGTGTGGTCGCACACCAAAGGCAGCAGGGGAGCTACCGTGGCCTTTGCATCTGCCAAATGTGTCCGTGGTGACTCCACATCCCCCTCTCCCTGCTAACCAAAGAGCAGAAAGATAGTATGAATTATTTTCCTAGAAATTAAAAGCTGTTTTCCTTACAAACAACTATTGTGTAGTTGTTCAAGAGGACTGGATTGCTGCAGAAAGTATTTCAGGTCTGGAAGATCTAAGACTGGCATCTACACAGAGAGAGAGAGGAAGTCAGCAACTCACCTATATGTGTATGTGAATGTGTACAGTTATTTTTGTTACAAATACTGTATGATTGTGTGTGTGTGTGTGTGTGTAAGCATAAGCTATATAAAAAAACACATACAGAAGCTACAGACAAGAGCAATGTTTTGATTGCATACCCCTTCACCTTTGCGATAATGTTCATTTTTAGTCCCCTTCTTCAGTGTTGAGAGTTTTTGTGGATTTTACTTATCAGCGAAGTGGTGCTCAAATGACTGATCCCAGAACATTTGTGAAAAGTATTTATAGTAACACCCACAGTTTATGATTCAACAAGGAGACTTACAAAGTACTTTTTTTTTCCCCGGGTGATCTCAAGTGACACACACTAAAAGCAGTGAGCTTTTGATGTGCTGACATTTGTTTCGGGAGGGGGGGGGGGGGAGCAATAGCATATTGTAAAATTTCAGCCTTCAGATGCTAAAAATAGGAGGAAATGGAAGAAAAATTGCTTGAAGTCAGAAATCAACAAGACAATATGTAGTGCTTTGGCAGCTTCAAAGCAGGCTGACTCAGAAGCTAATGTTTTGGTAGAAAAGGTCAAGAAGAAAATGATTCTCAGTGATCTTTATGTTAAGTGACTCTTAGGTCTCCAATTGCAGAGCTGCTACTTGATGCAAAAAAATTCAACCAGTCTGTTAATAACAGAAAATATTGCAAGTGAATACAGCCTACTTGTGTAGTGTGGGGAGGGGGAAGAGAAGAAATAAAATGGATGAAAAGTAATGAAGGGTTTTGTGAAGAGTGCCTCAATCCAGAAAAAAATAAGCAAAGGGTGCTGCCACATAACACAGTAAGAGAAACCAGATCTGCCAATTGATGCCAAAATGGCACGGAGTAACTGCCCAGAGACGAATTTTGTCTTTAAGCAGCAAAGGTATTTATTTCGCGCAGCGTTGGGGAGCTAGCCGATTCGCACCGGACAAACTAGCTCCAAAGTTTTCAGTGAAAAGTTAGGTAATTTATATAGTTTTCGTGAGAGGTTACAACAACAATCTTCACATACATTTTCATTTGATTTTGACACCTAATCATTCTATTCATAATAGGTGGGATCTAGGTGGAGTAAACCTTTCAACTTTCTTTGTTCAACGATTCCTGCTCATCGTCTCCTTCAGGGACCTTATATTTTCTAATTATTCAGAGTACATTCCTTAACTTTAACATCGTCAGTGGTACATTCCTTTAACATCGTCAGTGGAACCTTTTCTTGTTATTCAGAGTACGTTCCTTTAACACAAACAGAGCATCACCCAGAGCATTGTACCAAACTCATCCTGACCTTGCTCTGTTTCACAGTAAGTAACTAAGAGTATCAGAGGCATTGATACTACCTTAGCATTTCTTTTTTCTGGGTTCCCTTTCAGACGTGCCTTTCATCTTTAAAGAAGCTGAGCGGGGATTCTCCCTTGAGGTAAGAGCAGCGAGGCGGCGAGGGGGGTTCGCTGCAGGGGCAGGGCGGGGAGGGGGAGGGGGCCGTGTCCGAAGAGCGGGGGGGAGGGACGGTCCCTGCCGCTGCCCTCTGCGATCGGCAATGAACGTGAGGGAATCAACAGGAGAAAACAGGGCTGACTAATAATAAGAGGGTTCGAATAGATCTAAAACTGAACAAGAGCTGAAGCTCCCCGAGTTGCGGGTTTTTGTCGGGGCAGCTCAAGAGGTTGCAAGTAAGAGGAGGGCGCAGTCGCTTTTCACCCTCTGGCTGATGAACAGCTGCTGTTTTCACAGCTGCGTACAGCTGTTGAGCAGCGCTCCCTGTTAGAAATCCCAGTGCCATTCACAGCAGAAGTGAGTTTACGGAAGGGCACCAAAAGCCACCGTGTGCGGTTGTTCTAACGTGCCTTTTCTCAGCCCGCGGCAGCCAGGGGCCCCGCCCGCGCCGCCCCGTCCCAGCGCTGGGCGCAGCCGCGGGCCGGCGCAGCGCGCCCTCTGCTGGCCACAGAGGCCGCTGCAAGCGCCCGCGCTGCCGCTGCGGCCTCCCGGGGCTCTCCCGGGAAGCCGCTGCCCGCCCTCCTTTAAAAAACGGACTCTGGTTCTTTGTGCTTTGAAGCCTAGCGAACCCATGCAACTGTTCGATAGGATTAAAAGTGCCTCCTGCCGGCCGCGTGATGCTTTTAACATTTTAGGCAGGAAGAGTCGCGCAAGCTGCCGTCTCCCACGGTTTTGCTGAGCAACAGGTAGAGGGAAGATGAGCAGAAGCTGCGAAGCTCTCTGGCAAATGCTCTCTGGATTTGACACCGTTTCTTCATGTTAAGTAGTTGTTAATTACACCTGAAAAGGCTCGTATTTGAAATTTTTCTTAGGAAAACTCAGTTACAAAGATTGAAAAGTGTTGTTGCGTGTTTATGTCCTGTGTGAAAACTGAGAAGCTTCATGTTCAGTCGATAACCAGTAACAGTAGGAACCTGCTTCCCATAAAAAAGTCTTAAAAAATTCTTTCATCCCAGAGAATATTCTAAAAATGAACATTTTCTTTACTCTGAGGAAACGGCATGGGGATTTTTGTTGTTGTTTTTATCAAATAAGTGGATTTTGATTCCTGGTAGATTTTTTTTTTCTTTAACAAAAATTCAGACAGCTTCGTAACATTATCATTTTGGCAAAGCAGTAATTTTCCAAACACTCTTTTTTTCCCCTTTAATCCAAGACAAGTTAGTATATATGGGCATTTCAACACAGCTGGCTTTAAAACACCCAATTTAATTCCTTTTTTCCAGGAATTGCTCTTATTTGTTACCTATATTATTTCTTCTCTTTAAGACAAAAACAAATAACCAACCAATAACCTCTTCCATTCCATATCTGAAACTCATGAAAAAAAATAATCCCTCCAATGCACTGTTATCTAAATAACATACTTAAAACCTGAACAATGAATAGAAATTAAAAGCTATAGAGTAAATTTTCCTCCTCATTTTTGTGAATTATACCAGTTGTCTTCCTACTTTATAGCTGTCTTTTATCTTCCAGCAGTGACACCCACCATCTGACTTATGATCTCTCTACAGGAAGTCATTGAGTGACACAATAGAGTTAATGAATTGGTCTTTCACCTCCAAAAACCTGATCTAAATGCTAGCCTGAGATAATGAGCATGATGGAGTTCAGTAATGTCAGCAGAGTATTAACTTCTGTTTAAAGGAAGAATGAGCACTGGCAGGAAAATGGATTTTAAGAGAGATTTGGAGCAATTGCACCTGCATGCGTTATGGCAACTCTAGCCTTCCTTCATTAGAGTCATATTCACATTATCTCTTTGCCATTTGAATAGAATTTGGCAGAGGTTTATCTGCAGAGCATATCATTTATCAGGGATCTTTCTAGACATTTAAGTTCCCTACCACTCTAATATCTAAGCACCATGCCTTCAGTACCTGGCAGTTCAATGTCAGGGTACATCTATACAGAGAATCAGAAGGGAGCACTTAACTGGTCAAGAGTAATATTTCTTGTTGCAGATGTACATAATGGCAATATAATTCAGGAAAAAAAGTAGTAAGCACTGGGTTAACTGCAGAAGTCAGGAGGACTTCCCAGTGTTCCTCCTCCCAGCGCTGAAAGGCCAAGTACAGCTTATTTCGCGGAGGACATCTATCCCTGCTGAAGGTGGTTTATTGGGGTGCACTGGAGGCCTTTAGCACATACAGAGATAACTCCCTCATTCCTTTTTTGGAGGGACTAGTAAGAGGTCAGCAACACCTTTCCAAGCACTTCATCATTCACAGACATACTACAAACTGTCAAACCATCTGATCAAAGACAAAAAAGTATCCTCAAGATTGCTGACATATTTTCACCACCATTCCAGCTCTCCTTCACTTTTTTTTTTTTTTTTTTTTTACAGATCCTGGCTGGACTCTCATGGGTTGCCTGATCCAGTGATGTCATTACTTATCTTAAGGCTTCTTGAAAAAGCACAGTATCTGACATAAAAAGATCCATGTGCCCATACCAAGTGCCTCCACCCACTTCCAAGTTTTCACAGGTTCTCCAAAACAATGGGGATGGTCTAGGTGTCTTGTCAGTTAAGCCAGTATTTCCTCTGAAAAGCAGTAGCACAATGGTATGTTACAGTGTCAGTCGGTTTTTCTCACTCTGCACTTTTTATTTCACTTTGAGACACAGCACTGGAAAGAGCAGCTGATTGCCAGTGAGCAGTGGGGAAGGCTGCCAGTCCCTACTTGGACCTACAGCAAGCAGCCAAACAAAAGAAGTAAAACCCAAGCATTATACCCCAGAACTCATCACCAGCAGCAAAGTAAGTCCAAAACAAGTAAAAGTATAATGCAACAGCAACACCAGTCCCTTCCCCACTTTTATCCCCACTGAATTTCTTTCCCCATGAATGTCATGTGTCTTGAAGGAGAGATGGTGATCTTCCTTACTGCTCCATGAATCTATAAGGGAGAACCAGGTTGTCAGAGCTAAAGAATAACTGTGCTGTTGCCCTCACTCTGATTTATTTCCCTTACACAACAAAATCCAAGATTTCACCTCAAAAAAATAAACCCAAATGAAAACAAAACAAAACAAAAAACCAAACCCACAGATCAAGTATTTAGAAACTAGCCACTGGAGCTCTTCAAGGCAATGAAACCCTGAATAACCAAAGGAAACCAGGATTTCAGTATAGTAAAATAGTTGGTACTGGCATGTGTGTACACAGCGATGTGTACATCGTTACCTCTTAGCTAACAAACTATTTTTTCTGAGTGGTAGCAGTATCTGAGTTACTTGTTCCCTGAACAGGCATTGGCACTTCATACTCTTAAACAGACTGATACTGTTTATACATTCACCGGTTTTGTGTCTCTCCGACTTTAGCCTTCCAATCCCAGCAAAATATATCTGTTGATCACAGCAGGCAGACTGTAAACAGTTTGCAGGCTGGTATTCTGTTGCCTTGACCGTTATCATCTTTTTACTTTCTTCTTGGATTTTTGGTTGATTTGGGTTGTTTATGTTAGTTTTTTTTCCTTCACAGCTCTTGACTCATGCCTAACTACAGGCCATAAATAAACAGCTTTAGTACAGCTTTGTCCTCCTCTTGCCCTCTCATGCCCTCCGCCCCACAGCTTCCTGTAATTCCCACCAAAAGGCTGGTTCAGACCCTCACAATTCACATGTTCATACCCAAGACTATCTGAACACACTCCATGCCTTTCTCCAATCAAAAGTTAATTTTAAACTTAAACAGATGTTTGTCCCCAGCGTTTACAGAGTTGATATATTTAGAAGACTAATGTTCCCTTGGCCTTTTTTGTTCTAGGTTAAACAAGCCAAATTCTCTTTGGGTGCGACCAACAGAGAGCAGGCGATGGTGCTCGTGCTTGGTCAGTGCCAGGGGCCAGCTGGACCAGAAGCCGGGCAGATATGTGTGTGTGGATACCTGCTCAGCACTGTGCTTGCGGTATTTAGTCCTGCCCCTCAGAGCCTGCTTACTCCAGCAAGGATCAGTCCAGGTCTACTTCTGCCCTGATGCAGGTATATGATTTTCAGTCCTGGGTGGCTTTGCTTTGGTCAGAATACAGGTAGAGAGAATGCACCTGGATGTTTGAAGTCGAACCTCGGTCTCTTCCCAGGCATGGTCTCCAACCCCACAGTTTACCGAGCAAACATAGCTGTTAAACAGATGAGCTCTCCTTTGTTCATGGAAGATTGTTAGCTCTTAAAACCTTAACCCTGGTAAAGCTGAGCTAGTTTCTGTTAGGTTTGAAGGTTTTATTTGTTTGTTTACCTGGGGCTGAGGCTCAGAGCTGTAGCACTCAGTGTAGGTGGCTTGCCCCAGCAGTATGGCCCAGGACTTTCTCACAGACTGCATGAAAAGAGCGCTCAGTTTGGTACTGACATGTCAAAATGCTGAGCAGACACCACTGAAATGCTGCATGTGGTATGCATCTCGATGCCTTTTGCACACGAGGCATGGTATCTTGCTTGGAACCTACAGAAATGCAAACTTTTAAAGACCTGCAGACCCTGACATGAGCACAGTCCAGGAAACACCCCTTTGGAGTGTGTATGTATGGTGGGCGGGGTGGGGGTGGGGAAACGGAGGGGTGTAACAATGCTTGGGGAAAGAGTTACCTTTTGCTTTTACTGTCTGCCTACTCACTCCATTGGTTCTGTGTGCCAGCAGAGAAGGAAACTCTAAGATGTACCAGCGTGCACTATAATGGCACATTTGCTCAGCTACATTAAGCTTTGGTGTATTTACGTCAGATGGGTCAGATGGTGTATTTATATGTCATAAGGCAGTCTTACTATTTTATTATTTAATTTTTATTTTAAAGGTGCATTATGATGAGATCTGGGGCATTTTTAGGGGTACGGGGAATGTGAATTTTGTTAATTCCTTTCAAAAGTATATGGCAGGTCAGCAGAAAGGAAATCTCCTTGCCTTATCCTAGCTGCAGCACACTGGGTACTTCTCTGGCTCCTGGAGATGCCACCTTCCCCAGAAACTCCTGGACATGGCCAGAGGAGGAAGATTCCTAAATGAAGGACAGAACAGACAGAAGGGAAAATGGAAGACACAGCAAGGAAACAGCACAGCAAACGTGGCTGGGTGATTCCTGAAGAAAGCAACATCAAAAGCTCAGCCAATACAAGAGATGAGAAAAAAAATAATCAGCCTTTCCTAAGGTTTGAGACAGGGCAATGTGGGCACTCAGAAAGTCACCAAGTTACTAATTTGAAGCCCAGACTGGATGTGGAGGCTGGCGCTGCTACAACATTCAGGATTGGGAAGATCCTCAAGTTCTTTTCTGTCTTCCCTTTCCATTTTCAGTTTTCTCAGATTTAAAAGAATGTTCTTCTAGTTTCTATTCAGAAAAAAACCCTGACTTACGAGTCTATAAAAGCCCTTTTAATCTGGGAGTGATTTCTTCCAAGAAGGAGATTTATGCAGATCTACCTCAATTCTGTGGCTTATTCAGGATGAGCATCTAAACAGTTCCAAAATACATCTCCAGTGCTGCTTGGTGGTGGTCGCTGCATCATTTGACTGTGCTCCAGAAGGAAGGCACAGGTTCAGGCTCTGTGGCTTCATCCTTCTCATTCGCTGAAGTCAGTCGACTGCAGAAACGGAGATAACTACTTGAACTGTCATGTACTTGTTTATGCCTTCCTCCCAGCTGAGTATTTTGCATTTCAAAATGTTGCTATCCAGGGTGTCTCATGTCTGGATGTGCTCAGAGCAAAGTAAGAATTGGCAGAGCCGCATTTTACATGGTGCTGTGGTCAGGTTAATAAACCTTGCAAGCTAGTATGTTGCTGTGCAGGGCTTGCCACCTCAAGCACAATGTCATCTTAAATATTGTTGTGCAGCTTCCGCATCTTTGAAGAATTTCATCCAGCCAGCTGAAAGCACAGGGTGACCAGGCTCATTTTCATCTGCAGAATACCAAGTAATGTATCATAAAAATTTTTTTACTTGTGCCAAAAACATGTACACAGAAATGGTAGCTATATTTCCAAGCTTTAGGTTTGGTTTTAAGCAAGCTAATAAAAATGGCTTTATTTTAAAATCAGCAACCATGTCTATATAAACGTATGATACAACAGAAACACATTGAAATAGCCTTCAGTGAATGCACAGTATGCTTCCAGTGATAATACTAACAATGTGTATCATGTACATAATCTTATTTGCATGAAGGACTAGCAGGGTTCTGCTTTTTGTGACCATATACATGGTGGAAAATTGGCCAGATTAATGTTCACTTGACAGCTGAGATCTCAGGTATACTGATACGTGTTTTAATGACCATTGTAAACAAAACCTATTTTTTTTTAGCTGGCAGTGAGATGACTCTGAACCTGTAAAACAGGAATGAAATATAGCCTGTATTTGTAGGATGTTGAGGGTAGGAATTAAAGAAGTTCAAGCAACATTTACAAAGCATTGCTAGAGTGTTTCCTATACCCAAAGTTAACCACAAACCCCAGGAATATGTATTTTTAGACTTTCTTAAGTAGTGCAACACACCCTGTTTCTTAGGGGAAGAAATCTGCCTTAGCAGCTTTGTGCTGTGGCAATTAGGCTGCTGCCAGCCAGCACGCAACCTTTTCAACCACCCAGCGGTTAACCAAGAGGCTGCAATACAGGTATAGCCTGGCTATGCTTCCTGCAGTAGGGAACTCTTGTTTCTTCACATTTTTCAGATTTCAGGCAGAAATCTACCCAGAACTTTTCTTCTCCAGGAGAAATTCCCGTTCTTGGAAATCCCCATAATTCAGGTGGAGAAACAGAAGCTAGCTGTGAGGAGTTGAGAGATTTCAGTTAAACACCGTTCATGTGGAAATTACTTGGAATTCCTGGGAAGTGCAGAACAGTTCATTTGCCAATTTTTGGACCTAAACAAACTGAAGAGACCTCAAGGAGCTCACCCCAGTCATAGACTCACAGGATTTAGCTAATAGTGCCAGTGATGATTTTTGAGCAACCCTTCCTAGCTCAAAATAGGTGTCTTCATGTTTTCAGGATCTGAGAAACAGGTTGCAGACATGTCAGGGTAAGAACACGAATTTTCTCCCATCAAGAACAGGAAAATCTGCACTGATTTCCAGAATGAAAAATGAGAGAAGAACCTCCTGAGCTGCTGGCAGGAGCAAACAGAAGCTTCTGCCTCTTCAGTTGACTGTATTTGAGACATGGAGATGGGTTGGTTTTGTCCTTACCTAATATTGGTATTGCCATACTGCAACATGCATGCACTTTGGAGTTTCCAGTATTTTAAGAAGACATTCAGCATCCAGACTCCCAAAAGTCCGAGACTACTATTTAATATATCTTTTTAAAAGGAAGAAAATGCAACAGCCTGGTCAATATTAAATTTCTTTCTGTTGTGTGCAGAAATGGAAAGTCAAAGGAATTATATTTTATACAGTATGATTATTTTTCCTGAAAAGAAATCCATTTTCAGATGATAAAGACCTTGAGAAAGGTGAATGAAAGATTTACTATATTAAGTTTTCTAGACATTCTAGTGGCAGTGCTGATTTCAATGGAGAAGAAGGAAGTTTTCGGTTCTTTCTAAATTTGGGAAGACAACAGATCTAAAAGAAAGACTGTTAGTAATTCTATGGTCTAGATTTTGACCTTTACAGTCATACAGTTTGTTATTTTTAATTTACATTCAAGTAATTTGGATTCCATTTTGAGCACAGAAAACAGATCAAAAATACACAGTGTGGTTTCAAAAACTTCTTTGGAGTGAAATTTGACTCATGCGGTTGCTGCTACTGGTTTTGTTGCTTGAACTGTCTGAAGAGTTTCCTAAGAAAATTTATTGAAAATAATTTCTTAAAACCCAGTCCTTCCTATAACACCTATAAAAACAAACCAGAGGAAATAAATATTAAGAGGAAAAAGCCCCTAAAGAATCTGTTTACACCTACTAAGATAGGGAAGTGTGGAAACCTTCTTAATGGTGTCTGTTCCAGTTGTTTAGAATGGAGAGATCATTGTAACCAAGTAAATCTGGTTACTGCATCCGGATTTATGGCTATTGTTAAGGGGGGGTGGGGGGGTGGTGTGTGTGGGGGGGGAAATTGAGGTTTTAAGAATTTGGAGAAAAAGATACATCTTATTCCTGAAAATAAACCAAAGCTACTGTCTGCATTGTGTATGGTAGGAAAATAGCATGCTGCAGGAAATTTAGTGAAAAATAACAGTGTGCCATGATGCTCGTATGTCGTGGTGATGCTGCTCCCTTCACTGAAAGCTCATGGCCCAGTGGTACTGCCACCAAGGAAGGGACAGTGCCATTCATTGCAAAATAAATGACTCTGGTAAAATTCCATTTGGTGGGATTGTTGAATTCTGACTCAGATACGTGAAAGGGAAACACAGACACACACATATATAAAATGTATATATATGCATTTTAACTTAAGTATTCAACTTCTTCCTCACTTCCTTCACATGGGAAAACATATTACCCTGCTGCCCCGTGAATCAATTTTGTCACCACATTTTTTTCATTACTGGAAAAAGGAGATCAAAGGGCCTGCCTAAATTTAAAACTTCCTTGCCTCCACTACAGGCTCTCAATATGAAGAAAATCTTGGCCTCCATGTATATTTTACCCACAAGTAAAAAATTCCAGTAGGATGTTTTTAATCTGAATTTAGGAACCATGTTTGGATGGTTTCCTGCCTTACAACAGTTGGTAAACATAAGGGCTAAGCTAAGCCTGGAGAGCTTGTGTGGCTTTTGCAAACCACAAAGACAGCTTGCTTCTCCATGCTGCGCAGAGAGAAAGCAAAAGCCTTTATGTGAAAGGGGAAGAAAATAGGCAGGAAATAGCAGACAAACCCAAACAAGAGAAACAGGGCAGCAGAAAGCCAAACAGGTGTCGGGGAGCCCTCTGTCCTGCATGTATGATCTAGATTCTTCCTCAGAGAGCTGGCACAGCCTGCCCTGTCCCTGCTGCCTGGGATGGTGCTTCCAGAGAGCTGGGAGGAGAGGAGCAGCTCCGGCCAAGGCCGGAGCAGCCAGTGGCACTGCTGCCATGCTGCAGAGCAGCGGTGCTGGGTCTGTCCCCTGGCTCCTTCCACCAGAAGCTGCTGAGGGACCATGGGCCCCACCTGTGTGGGTACGTCACCTTCCCCTCTGGGCTGGAGGGAGAATGGGGCACATCTCCCCTCTCCCCTTGGTGAGCTCCAGGCAGTGCCAGTCTCTGGGGAAGTGTGGGAGAGGAGGATGGAGAATGTCTGATCTGCCAGGAGATAAGAGAACTACTGGGTATTGAGGAGGAAAGTAAGAAAGTTAAACATGGTTATCTAGTAGCAAAAAGGTGTCTGCATGCTTGTAGTGATATACAGCCATGTAACTGCATGAAGGGTTCCTGCCCTGAGCCTGGTGGTACACGCAGCTGGAATTTGTATCCGGGCTCAGAGGTATAAATAGGAGCTTCTCTGTACAATAGTGTCTCTGGTTGCACCACAACCAGAGTCCATGCCTTCATATGCCACAGGGAAGGTCCTCTTGGAGCTTTGTATTGTTACACTTAGGAATGGTCTTTGACTTTGAGAGCTTAGGAATGAGAATTTCAGGAGCAGAGAAGACTTTCCACGTGGAGGTGAAGCATGCGTTTGTTTCTCTGCATTTTCCCCCCATCAGACTATCCCAAAGTACATGCCAAGAACTTGGCTGTGTTGAGGAATGCGACAAGGTGGTCGAGTGAATGTCACACATGGGAAGAAATGAGAGAGGGGACAGAAATTAAGAGCAAGTTCAGGAAGTGTTTTGTTCCAAGGCCATTTATACGTGTGGCAAAATGCTTGATCATGTAGCTCAGAGGCAAGAAGGGGAAATACCGCAGTGGGCAGGGACTCTGCCTTCACAGGCAGCACTAACAACGAGCAGAATTGCCGTGACCTAGGAAAATCCCTGAAAATGAAGGTGAATATTTGTATAGATCCTTACACACGTTCCATTTACCCTTTTTTTATTTTATTATTATTTTACGTGCATGCCATATGGGCATTGGAGTGCTTCCTGCTAATGGTATATATACGCTGACTGTGATCATTACCCTGGAACAGGAAAATTGGAACTTAGAAAGGCTTTTGTTAATAAGCCTTTTCTAAATGACACTTTTACAGTCCACCTCTCAAAGGAGTACAGTGCCAACTTTGTTGTGAGGCAGATGGTAGTGAAAAAGGTGGATGTGACTCTGATCATTTAGCAGGGAAATTAATTTATGTGATACTAACCAGCCTCCAAATTGGGTTTATTGGCTCATTACAGTTTCTCCAAAACGCCAAAGCTTTATGTTTTAAAGAAGCTGAAGGTTATTTTCAGGATATTAGAGAGAGAGAGAGAGAGAGAGAGAGGGGAAAACTGACTGAATGACTGAGGATCTGTATTAAAGGTAAGATGACAACTTCTACATAACTTTGGATGAAGGACTTTGCAGATCAGCCAAGGAATGTTGAGGAAATTCTCCTGTCTGGTAGTAAAATTCTTCTTTATCGATCCTTGGCTGCTCCAGTATGAATGAGCTTATCTTATTAACATTGTACTTCTGACATCTGTATGTATGCATACACCTTCATTGAACAAAGTGAATGAGATGCACCACCGTGGCCTAGCATTACAGCATATAGATATTATACAATTTCTTTTTATAAACAAAAATATTGAGCCCCTTACAGCAGAATGGCTCTGTATCTGTTTGCTAAAGAGGAGATTCAGGATGAAAGCTGGATAGCAAACTAAAGATCATTCTTTACATTTGAGTGGTTTGTGTCAGATTATTAATCCTTATATGGCACCTTAAAAGTTCATTCCTCTCTGTGAGGAATGTTACAAAAAGCACAGAAGGTAACTTAATGGGCATAATGTATAGCTTTAATTGTACTAATTTCTGTATGTAAGTAATGAATCAATGTGTATTCCCATTTCATCATATTTTTCATCCCACATTGGTGTGTTAACTTTTTTACCCCCAGGTACTACCTTATAGCTCATCAACATAAAATTGCATATTTTATCACTACTTGTTGCAGTCTCTGGTACACTGTTATCCTAAGGATGATTAGGAGCCTTCAGTACCAGCCTGCCTGAGGAAACAATAGTGTTCCTAGATCTGGTGCTTTAAACTTAATTACTTCACTTCCTGCAAAGTAATTATTTATGCTTGTAAATGATCTAAGCTGAAGAGGATTTTATGTAATGCATTACAATATTCACTTTGATGAGATTTGTGAAGATTCCTTAAAATTTAGTCCTAAAGTTTTATTAGGCTGCTGTAGTCAACTGTTATCTTTAATAATTTTTTGACGTTTCATGGAATATGCAACAACCACAAGACTAATCAAACACTTGTCTGTGATTTGGTTTTAGATCTCTTTCCTTAGTTTGTGTTTACCTTAGTATAAAATTAATTTCCAATAGTTTTTTTTCAAAAACAAGTGGTATTTTAGTCTTTCTATTTTAATCACAATCTTTTTTTTTTTTCCTAAATTCGTGGAGTGGAGACTTTAAAAATGCTAGCAGTGTGTATCCAGGCACACCTGCACAGAAGCACCAGTCGTGATGTGGGTAATACTCTCAAATTAGGCTAACTCCTTCATACACATTGTATAAGCTTTTTATAGATCCTATGCTGCAACCTGAAATTTGCAGGATGCACATGATTGCTCTTGCTGCTGGGAACAGGAGCACTCTCATGGTTGCCTTGTTTTCAATTTGTGAGCTGATATTTATTAGCAGAAAAAGAATAACAGAAAATTCTAAAAAGGGACAAGATGCTTAGAGCCAGATCTGGGAGAGTGAACATCCAAAGAAGACAGGCAGAGCGAGGTGGGTTCCTTGCTAATGGTGTAGGGACCCCTGTGCAGGCACATTATAGCAGCTCTCCGTAGAGCCAGCCTATGTCTGCCATCACTGGTGATGTGCTAGAGCTAGTACGATGAGGTGCATCAAACTACCGAATTCCCATTGGATCAAACCCAGTTCCTGAAGAGCCTTTGGTTTGCCTTCGCACTACAACCCATCATGGCACATGTTCTGGGAGGATTGCTCACTTCAGGGCAGCACATGATCTGAACTTGCTCCTTGTCTAGGTGCTGTGCTTCAGCAGCACCTGTCAGTCTACCCCCTCGCTGAAGTGTCGGCTGCTGTGGGAGCCACACACCAAAGTGGCTCTGCAGAACCCCACTGGTGTCCTGGAGTGCTGACAGTGAGCCAGCACCAAAAAGGCCAGCTAACACTTCACCAGTGTTTTTCCAGAAATTCTTGGGCATCTCTACTCTTCCTGGTATTCTGCTGTTCTTCTGTTACAATACTGTACTACAGGTCTGTGATCCCTTGTGCTTTTTGCAATATCCATATCAGCTCTGTCCCCCCCATTATTCCTTGTGCCCTAGTCCAAAAAAAAATACGAGCTGGCAACAGTGCCTTTAAAGTTAATTTCGCTTCTTTAACCCCAATAAAGAATATTAACTGTTTTTTTTTCATTGTCAGGGATATATACTGTGAAAGTTCAGAAACCTGAATATTTATTTATTGGTATATAGGTTTGACTGTTTGCTGTCATTAAGAAAGACATGGGAGTCTGTTAGTGAATTTTTTTCCTACACATCCTGGCTTCGTTAAATGGGCTAAAGCCAACTAAATTCTTGACTGTCAATCACCCATTGTTTTGGCTCATTACACAACCCATTTCTTAAGGCTCACCATAACAGGAATTGTTTTCATTTTTGTTCTGCTAATGGAACCTGACTTGGAAAAACTCAATGGAAGTCATTTAAGGTGCCTTGGCTTCAAATGAAAAATATGAAACAATTTATTTCCTAGTGGGGAAAACATGTGGGTTGGAGAAAGAAAAAGGCAGCAAAAGAAAGAAATACAGATAGATATAGAATCACAACTCAGTCCAGAGTGTGGGAGCCCAAAACACTGCAGGAGTAATCCATGTAATAAACCAACAGTCTGAGAAACCCACAGGGAGTTTCCAAAACATTTTCCCTTTGGAGAAGATAAAAATAATTTCCATAAGAATGATATTCAGGGGCTTATAACCAACACAAATATAGTGTACTGTGTTTTTAGCCAACTGTTTCTTCACTGTGGCTGAATAAAAGTTGGTAAAGGTCTGCTCCTGCTATCAAATAATGGACTTTGTTCTGCAGCTCACACAGCAGAAATATCCTTGTTTCAAGTCCTGTTGTCACCTCGCTATAAAGGGTTGCTACCTGTCTACCTAGATATCTTGACACACATGCATGTATCCAGGTGACAATACCGCTACAATGTTGGGTTTTTTTCTGAGTTGAGATTGACAAATAATTCATGACACTTTTAAAATTTTTTAATTCATTCTATTCCCTCTAAATAAATTTCCTACAAATATTTCTGTGGCTTTTTTTGCATATTCAGTTTTTTAAAAATATCCCTTTATTATATATGTTACAGCAGAAGCAGAATGTTCACTCTCTAACTCTGTAACCAGCTTTTGCTTTCACGTTCATAGATACTCAGCCTTGTAGTATTGAAATACCTCGTATCAACAAATTTTTGCTTTCAAGGATTAATTCTTAGAAAAAAAAAGTCAGGAAAACTTCACAGTTCTAAGGATTATAAAATTCTGGCTAAATGGTTGCATTATTACTAGTGCAAAGAGAGTACAGCATTCACTGTGAGTAAATTGTCAAGTGTTTAACCCATGATTGTTGTGAATTCTGTGAATTACTGTTGTGTTTTTTTTTTTAATTGTGGAAGCACTAAAAATAGCATGTAATGTAGCCAGAACTTAAAAACTAAACAAGCAGGTCAGCCAAAGCCAGTGTTAAAAGCAAAGCACGTGCACTGAAATATTCAAATCCTTCTCTTAAGGTGGTGGTTGGAAACCATGAGGAAAAGAGTTTACAAAAAGCTCAAACCAGACCCTCTGCACTGCTCTCTGGTCAATCTGTTAAAGCCCAAGCATTTTTTCTGTTGCCAGCTCTTCAATTTTGGACTAGGGCACAAGCAATAATGGGGTGGGGACAGAGCTGATATGGATATTGCAAAATTTTTCCAGGTTCAAAGATAGGAATTTCCCCATGTCCAGCTCTACCAGTGGACTGACAAATCTGACACTGAAATTCCACTTCCTTGGTGAGGGCCCTTTTGCAGCTTTTCATACTGGGCAAAGTCCTTCAGCATGCCTTTGGACTATAACACCACCACAAAACCAACTGTCAAGTTTCTCCATTCAGCAAAATCCAGATGGACTCACAAGTCAAGGATATGAGATAATTAACCTTGAAATCTGTTTCCATCCTCTTACTTTGAAGTCCTGTATTTCCCAACTGTCAGAAAGTACGGGTAGAAGTACTGCTTAAAACACGAGCAAATACTGCCTATGCTTAGTGCAACAAAGGTCGTTCACTCTCGAGTTCCTGCTGTAGCTGTGGAAGGATATGTTGCCTAAGGGTTTGAACTGAAGGAGAAAGAGTTTGCAAAACTCAGTTATATTGGTATTAATAGAATACAGACAGATGGTGCGGTCATCAATAATCTAAAAATATCCCTGGTGCATAGTCAAAAGCAAAGTAGCATGAAAATTAAAGTAAAAAAATTGCGCTTACCAATAATGTCCTAAAACCCTTTAATGGCACCTCACCCTATGTTTGCTGAAAGGTCAATGCGTAGAGACAGTGAAAGCCTTTTGCAAGGAGATTTATTCAGAAATGCAGCATTTTGATATAAGTCATTGAAAGAGAATATTACCGTTACCTGTCTGATTTTAAAGTTGTGCTCTTATGCAACTGAGTTAGAATAAATACTTTAAACAGTGGCTTTAAATTACACCAAATTTTTATTAGCAAATTGTGCTTATCCTTCTGTATACCTGGCCCACTAGTGACTCAAAATCCCTCTCACAAGCCCAATTAATCATTCTTTTCAGATTTTGATTTTGTTTATACACCCTCGTGCAGAATGGGCAAGAATTAACCATTCTGATCTGGCACTATTTGTGCAACTGTCGACAACTGTCTAAGGTACAGTCAAAATAATATTAATCAAAATAAAAATATATTTTTATATTTATTTATAAAACTATGAAAGTAATTTAAGTAATATACATATGAAATCTGCTCAACCAATATATACATATATGTTCACAGATATATACACCTATTTGTAAGCAGGAATCTATCCTTGCCATGGGCATAGAAATAGTTCTAGTCTTCAGCTGCTACATTTTTACGTTACTGTGAACCTCTCCATCTAAGACTATGGTTGATAGCAGAATGAAAGAAGGTAAAATAAGCACCATAGCAAACATTTACTTCAATGTTTATTTAAATGCTAATATTTTTAATATTTTATAGACATTTATGAGCAAGTAGTCCACAAATAAGACAGCAATTAGTTAATGGAAGCTTTAAATTTCACAATATTAACTAGAAATAAAAATATTTACACATTTATACAATTTTTAAAACCCTTACATGGGCATAATCTGGAGGTTTGGTTTTCTCTGGAGCCAGGGAACAAAACATCACCCAAAAAAATCATTTTTCTCTGCTAATCCCCAAAGAAAAAAGCTGATACAGCACATTTTGATTTTGTGCACATAAGCTATTTCTCACTAACTCCATTTTTTATAGTACATGTCAAAATGCAAGTAGGATGGGTTTTGTTGGGGCTTTTTTCCCCCACAGGTATTCCTTAACAATGAATTTGGGAGCCTTTGTTCTTTGCAAAGTCAGAGATCTACATGCACAGGCTTTGTAAAAGAAAGAGTATACAGAATTTCTCAGGGCATGTCAGCTTTTATGGGACTGAGCATCTCTTCAGTAACAAGAGAAGGAAATGGAAGAAGACATGGCAGGAGATTATAGTTGTCAAGGGCGGGAAACAGCATGACTGACTGCCACAAAGCCACCTCAGCCCCACAACTGCCTGCGTGGCTTGAGAGACAGCAAGTTGGACCAATAGTACTTGAAGTGGTGATGTACAGGAAAGGCTCAATAAATTTCAGAGCAGAAGATCTAAGAAAAAAATTCCTTGTTTTTTTGTCTTGGCTCACATTGATCCCCTGCTGTGTACTACCAACCTTCTCACAGATTTCCCTTCTCAGAGGCAGCTCTGGGTTGGGTTGCTGAGAGCCATGTGGGCTGCAGGAAAGAACAGAGCACATAACTTTGGCAGTGGTGGCTTTCTAAAGTATCAAAGATCTTCTTAGGGGAAATAGACTCCATGAAAATGGGAAGTGGGGTGGAGGTTGGGATGTAGAGTTTGGGGCATGCTGGAGATGACAATACATGTAGGACATTCGCATATGTGACCATAAAGGGGACCAAATTTATAAAGGAAAAAGCTCAGTTTTAAAATGTTTGAGAGCTGCTGAGAAGAAAAGCATTTGAATGAAATTAGTAGATTTGCAAAGCCTGCTTTTGCTCAAGAGAGCAGACAACTAAGCAGTACTAAGGAAAGGTGTTCTGCTTAGCCCACCACAGGGCCATATTATGCAAATGCAGCAACATCACAAGCATGTATAAAAATGAGACTTGTGCTGATTTTTCAGTGATGTAACCAAGACCTGAATCTATCCCACGTTTATCCAGTTCTGTTAAGGATCTTCAACAGCTGCTTCTGCAAAAGATACTTTTTTCCTGGAAACTATTCACTCCTTGATCCTCTTCAGGGTAGGAAGGAGCACCCTTAAATCACATAATTGAAAACAAAAGACTAACACCAACTGAAAAGAAGGTAAAACATGTAAATTTTATAAACCTTTATTATTTTTTCATACAGAAATAAGACTTGGGCTGTTGGGAGTGAGCGTTCCTACAGTAAAATACTTCAGTTATAAAACACCTGAGACTTGTTTTTGGCACTGTCCAAAAAACTAATTCAAGGTACCAAGATATCCTCATTACCAGGATCCTTTAATCAAATGCCCAGACCACCCATCAGAAATACTTAGAGAACATGTTGGGTTTATATGTTAAAAAATATTAGAAGGAACACATTATGTTTTTTATAAAGCCAATGAAAACCTATTCATTTTAAAGTTTCATTGGAAAAGCTCAAACACCAATATGGTTTTGAGCCTGTTTTATGCTTCCTTTTTATTTAGACAGATGGTGATATCCTTATTTCTGTGAGTAATTTTTATTCATGCACACTTCAGGAATAATTTCACAAAGTTAATGGTGATACTTGAGAAGTAAATCACTTTCCAGCATTCCCCTTTTAAAGGTAAATTTTTCAAAGGCACGTAAGTGCCTTAGGATCCTACATTATTTTTAAAAGTGTTTTAAGCTCCCTTAGCCTAGTTTCCTCATAGCCAGCAAGATTTAGGATTTGAAGGGATTTATTTAGATGGTTTTCAGCATTGTTTGGCAGAGGAGCACAACACAATTCCTCGGCTACTCGCAGCTTGGAATTTCAGCACCAACTTGAGTGCCTGTTTGCAGCTTGGGATCCCTATGCGGGAATTGTTAAGCTTGTAAGAAAGGGATTTTCAGCTTTTTAAGGCAAACAGTTGAGCAGGGAGCTGCCTAAATTAGCCAATAGTGCAAGACTGAAGAATGGAGCTTATGTGTCTAAGCAACTGATGTGATGCCAGTTTAGAGGTGGCTCCCCTCGCTCAGGATCCTTGGCTGCGAACTCTTTGCTGGACTCGGGCACCACAGCCAAGTCGACTGCATAAGCAGCCTGTGCCCTAGTTGTCAGAACTTCTGCCTGTCTTGAAGGCCATCTCTGCTGAGCTTATTCTATTATTCTGATTATCCTTCAGCCGTCACGTAGGCTGGAGTTGGTCTTTCCTTCCATCTAGAGGTGGCCTGTGTTTATTTTTCTGCTGTGGTCCTGGCAGACAGCATGCCTCAGGCATGCTGAGGACACTGATGGATGGGTAAGCCACTAATGAAAGGATTGTTTCGGTATCCAGGGTAAACCCCTGGTGTCAGGACTTGCAGAGCCTCCGTTGGAGGCAGGGCTCAGAGGAGTTCATTACTGTCATACTGAAGTTGTGATTGGGCTGATTTGAATGCGTTGGACAGCAGCAGGTGGGAAGGTGTTATTACTGATTTGCACTGATGGTTTCACTGTGATCTGGTTTTAAAACTCTCAGTGAAGCCTTTTCAGGTACATAATTTGGTCTTATGATCTGGTGCAAAGGAAATGAATTGGTTTTGAAAATGGGATTTATTATCATAACTTATTTATGCTGGGATCCCTAAAGGTGATCAGTATCATGTGAGCTTAAGTAACTAAATATTTAGCTATCTGAAGTACTTCTGCAAATCTGAATCTTATATGCTTTAAATATTATGGGTACCTATCAGCATCCTCTAATACCTAAATTCCCTTACAAATTTAGTCCATAACTCCCCTGATTTTATTTTTTTTTTAATTGGAAGAATTTTTTTTTGTGAGTATTTGAACTGCAAGGGTTCACAGACTGAACATTGAGTAGTTATATTCAAAAAACTCTAAAAAGAACTTCTTCTGAGTTAACTGTTAAGCTATTAACTACTGAGACAGCTGCACTTTCTATTTTAAGCTTTGTTATAATGGAACATGGCTTTATTATTTCACAGTTTGCTTTGAAGTCCTGCCACCTGTTGGTTTATCAGGGCAATGATCAGACTGGCTGGATTTCTCTCTGAAACCACAAAGGAAAATGTATCTTACATCATAAAACCCCTAAGCAGTAAGAAATCTAATAAGTGATCAGAAGTAATTTAGCCCCTTTGCAATTGCCAGACAATTATCTAGTGATATATTAGAATCATAGAACCATAGAATCATTTAGGTTGGAAAAGACCTTTGAGATCATCGAGTCCAACTGTTAACCCAGGGCTGCCAAGTCCACCACTAAACCATGTCCCTAAGTGCCACATCTACACATTTTTTAAACACCTCCAGGGATGGTGATTCTACCACCTCCCTGGGCAGCCTGTTCCAATGCTTGACCACCCTTTCAGTGAAGAATTTTTTTCTGATATCCAATCTAAACCTCCCCTCGTGCAACTGGAGACTTTTCCACTTGTCCTGCTGCTTGTTATCTGGGAGAAGAGACCAACACCCACCTTGCTACAACCTCCTTTCAGGTAGCTGTAGAGAGCAGTAAGATCCTCCCTGAGCATCCTTTCCAGACTGAAAAAACCCAGTTCTCTCAGCTGCTACTCATAAGATTTGTGCTAGAGACTCTTCACCAGTTTCACTGCCCATCTCTGGACATGCTCCAGCACTTCTATGTCCCTCTTGCAGTGAGAGGCCCAAATCTGAACACAGTGTTCGAGGTGCGGCCTCACCAGTGTGCAGTGCAGGGGGACGGTCACTGCTCCGGTCCTGCTGGCCACACTGGTTCTGACACAAGCCAGGATGCTTGTTGGCCTTCTTGGCCACCTGGGCACCACAGAACTGCTGGCTCATGTTCAGCCAGCCATCAACCAGCACCCTCAGGTCCTTTTCTGCCAGGCAGCTTCCCAGCCACCCTTCTCCAAGCCTGTAGCATTGTGTGGGGTTGTTGTGACTCAGGTGCTGGACCTGACACTTCTCCTTGTTGAACCTCAAACTGGCCTTGGCTTATTAGTCCAGCCTGCCCAGATCCCTCTGTAAAGTTTTCCTACCTTCAAGCAGATCAGCACTCCTCCCACCCCCCACCCCCACCTCTGACTTGGTGTCATCTGAAAACCTACTGGGGGTGCACTCAATCCCCTTGTCCAGATCATTGATAAAGATATTAAACAGAACTGGCCCCAGTACTGAGCCCTGGGAAGCACCACTTGTGACCAATCACCAGCTGGATGTAACTCCCTTCACCACCACCCTTTGGGCTCAGCCAGCCAGCCAGCTTTTCACCCAGCATAAAGTACACCTGTCCAAGCCATGAGCAGCCAGTCCCTCCAGAAGAATGCTGTGGGAGATGATGTCAAAGGCTTTACTAAGGTCCAGGCAGACAGCATCCACAGCTTTTCCCTCAGCCACTAGGTGGGTCATCTTGTAGAAGATCAGGTTAGTCAAGCAGGACCTGCCTTTCATAACCCTATGCTGACTGGGCCTGATCCCCCAGTTCTCCTGCATGTGCCACGTGAAGGCATCCAGGATGACCTGCTCCATGATGTTCCCTGACACTGAGGTCAGGCTGGCAGATCTGTAGTTCCCTGGATCCTCCTTCCTGCCCTTGTAGATGGGTGTCACCTTGGCTAACTTCCAGTCTTTTGGGACCTCCCCAGTTTGCCAAGACTGTTGGTAAATGATAGAAAGCAGCTTAGCAAGCTCTTCAGCCATCTCCTTTAGTACCCTTGTGTGGATCCCATCTGGCCAATAGACTTGTGCATGTCTAAGTAGAGCAGCAGGTCACTAACTGTTTCCTCCTCACCTATGGGGATTTCATTCTGCTGCTCCTCATCCCTGTCTTCCAGCTTAAGGGGCTGAGTACCCAGAGGGAAGCTGGTCTTACTACTAAAGACTCAGGTAAAGAAAACATTAAGTACCTCAGCCATTTCCTCATCCTTTGTGACAATGATCCCAGCCACATCCAATACAGGAGGAAGATTATCCTTGGTCCTTCTTTTGTTTCTAATGTATTTGTAAACACATTTTTTGTTATCTTTTACAGCATTTGCCACCATCTGCCAGCCTGAGTTCTAGCTGAGCTTTTGCTTCTCTGATCTTTGCCCCGTATAACCCCATGACATCCTTATAGTCTTCCAGAGTTGTTTGCCTCTTCTTCCAAAGGTGGTAAACTCTGCTTTTTCCCCCGAGTTCCAGACAAAGCTCTCTGTTCAGCCAGGCTGATCTTCTTCCCCGCTGGCTCATCTTTCAGCACATGGGGATGACCAGCTTCTACACCTTTAAGACTACCTTCCTGAAGAATGTCCAGGCTTCCTGGACCCCTTGGCCCTTTCAGAACTATCTCCCATGGGACTCCATCTACCAGTCTCCTAAACAGTCCCTCTAGAAGTCCAAGGTAGTGATTCTGTTGACACCCCCCCCCCCTCCTTACTTCTCTGGGAATCAAAAACTCTTATCATCTCATGATCGCTATGCCCCAGATGTCCTCCAACCACCACATCACCCACCAGTCCTTCCCTGTTTGTAAAGAGCAGGTTCAGCAGGGCATCTCCCCTGACTGGCTCACTGACGAGCTGTGCCAGGTGCTTCTCTTCCACATACTCCAGGAACCTCCTAGACTGTTTCCTCTCCACTGTATTGTATTTCCAGTGGACATCCAGTAGATTGAAGCTCCCCATGAGAACAAGGGTTAGCAATCTTGAGACTTCTCCTGGTTGCTTGTAGAATTTTCATCTGCCTCTTCATCCTGGTTGGGTGGTCCATAACAGACTCCCACCGGGATATACACCTTGTTGGCCCTCCTGATTCTTACCCATAAACACTCAGCCCTGTTGTCACTGTCATTAAGCTCTAGGCAGTCAAAATACTCCCTGACATACAGACTTACATAATAATATATAATGCATAGGTTAGCACCCCATATGGAGAAGGCAATTGTTAAACTTTAGTTTCTATCCTTCTGAATTTGGGGGGGGGGGGGGGGGGGCGGAAATCCTCTTTAACAATCAAAACACTGAAGCCCTGCAATCTTATTCAAAGGATTCGCAGACTACACTAGAAAAAGGTACATATGTTTATTGATGCAAAATAGATTTAAATATACCAATATGCATGCACTACATTTACTTGTTTCGAGCCAAGTTGCACATAAATAACTTATTTCATAGCTGCAAACAGATCAATCACACTGTCTTCATTTGCAAATGCATTCTTATACACCATCAACACACTGCACTGTGAAAATGGTTTAGAATTCTCTTTTAGCTTATGTTATCCTGGTACCACATTACTTTCAAGGTCCTTACTACACACTCAAAAAGTGTTTATAATGTCGAGCATTTGGGGAATGACAGCAGAGCACAGACAGAAGCTGGGAGGTACATGAGCAGTGCAGGACAAAAGTCTAGGGGTAAGCACCAACTGTATGGAAACAGAGGTAAAAACTGGGTGAAAAACTTTACTTCTAGATTTTCTGGTATTGAGATTTTGAGATTTTTGTTAGGAAAGGGAGAATTTTGCAAGGCATAGCTGAACCTGCTTTTAACCCTAACTTTTCTTAAGCTTTGCTTAAGAGATGCTTCACGCTTGGATAGTGACCTTGGTCACCCCCGGTACCTGATTTTTGCCTGGTGTTCTCTGGGGCAAAATAAAACAACCACTGGAGAAGAACAGCTTTGCAGCTAATGAGGGCTAGCCAGGCAGCCCTCTGCTTTCCCTGCTACTACCAAACCAACGCAGGCAAGGAAGACTGTGCAGAGGAGGCAACGATCAACGTGTTGCAGCTGCAACACAGGCTGCATAAAATGAGGTGTCATTGTCAACATAGCTTACCCTGAAAACTCAAGCAAGTTGTGTTGTGATTATTCATGCAAAAAGGGTCTGGATGGAGAAGACAAAATATTTTAAGAAAAGGGCTTGAAAAATATATCACCAACAAGAAATTTCCAATCTGTTAACAGTTCTTTAAATATTTGGGACATGAAACTGCTTAATTCACAAGCCTCGCTGTCTTCTGTTCATTATTTTGTGTACCCAAAAGAATTCACTAAAGTGCACTCCACCGATGACAGTGTGACAAGGGCCAATTTGTGAATAACTTGTCAACAGCTTGAATGAAACTCTAGAAATCCATAACAGGTGCTCGATAGCTGTAATCGAGTGACAGATGGATTAGATACATGAAACCACAACAAACTGACTGAATGGGAGAGGGAGAGAGAATGAGGGTGAGAGTGGGGGAGGTTCATTAACTATAGAAGAGAGAAAAAATACATGAATTATTAAAGAAGCAGCATGAGCCAATTTGTGTGGATGCTTCCTGCTCATCTTCAGCAAGCCTGGGAAGAGGAGCTGCAATGCCAGCTACTACACACAGCAGCAATGGTCTAATATCTTGCCTCTAGGCAGGGATGTACCAGAGCTTGGCGCCGGCCTTGATTGCAGAAATCACTGTTACATTTTAGTATACACAAAAGAGCTGATTCAGCAACATACTTCAGTGCACACCTTACTGTAAGTGTGTGAATAGCGCCATTAAGGTCAGCAGAACAACTGTGTTCAACTCACACTAACATGTTGAAGCATCTTGCCAAATTTTTGTTCTCTGTTGTTGGATTTAAGATACATGGGGATGAATTCCACTTAGTGTAAACTGTTATAGCACCCTGGAGCCCTGGGGACTGCTGCTGTAAGAAAGTCTTGAGTGCCACTCAGGGACACATCCTTGTGTGTGGGCTATGATGGACAAACGCTTCTCTGCAGGCTTTAAGCAAGGGGGTTGCCATCGGGACCAAACCTGGGCACTGCAGGTCTGTCCCCACGCCAGCAAACCCAGCCTGCTTCTCCCGGGAGGCAGAGGCTGCCTGTACCCACCCCATAGGCTTTTCCCAGCAGGGGGCCTGCAACACCATCAATGTCTGGATATCCTGTGCTTTAAGCACATAGAGTCATCGGTAGGTGCCTCGTTCCCACGCAGCTTTGTGCCAGGTATGTCAGAAAATTATATTTAGGCTCAGCAAGGATCATTCTCCATAGTCCATGCTCAGCCCGCATCTTCAACCTGGCCCTGAATGCAGGCAGGAGCAGGGTTCCCATTACCACCCTTCATCTCACTCCCTCTCCCTCTCCAATGGGTTTTCCTTTAAATTAATTTTTTTTACTTTAAATTAAACCTTCCATTTCGTTATTTTCCTGCTGTGCACATAGCATAACGCCACAATCCCAGATTTGCAATTATTCTATCCAAACAATGCTTTTCCACAGCTACCTATTAAGGGAACAAGCAAAACCTTGACAGCTGGTTTGCTTTTACACGGTGACCTATCATTTTTTTCCCCTCACAAATCTTGCTGTGCCTGGTATCTTCCCTCAGAGAAAAATTTGTGAAATTTTGGAACCTGTTTAGATAATGAATAAGATACAGCTACTGAATATTTCAAGTGCAAAACCAAGACTTGCTGCTGGTAAAAAATCATTAATAACTTGATTCCTATTCTCTTCACCACAAATGTCATGTAAACACATGAACCAAACTACTACTTAGAAAAGGAATTTGCTGTGTATTCATTACTGTACTAGAAACCCCTGTGATCATAAAGTAGAGCCATTTTATAAGATGTTACAGGACTGAACTCCTGACATAGTTTAATGTTCTTGTACTTTGGCATAATTCTTATGTTTGATGATATACTCACTTCTGTGATAGTCCAGGCTGCTCTGTTTACCTGGGGTGAGACTGTTCTCTCTGGGTGCATGGGCAGGGATCCCCAGAATGTCACACTAGCATACTCATATTCACATGTGAACCCTGAAACAACAAATCCAAAGTGTCAGAATTAACCCAAGGAATGCACTGTTTCATACTTGAATGCCTTTCATCTCCTAGCAATGAAAAAGAAAGTTGAGCTCATAGATCCAGAATGTAGGGAAAAGGCAGTCCTGTACAAGCACACAAGGCTTATGCATGAGTTAAATCCTATTCTGTCTCATTTGAGCTCTACTTCATAGGCTTTCTGTGCTGCCTAGCTGCTTGCCTTGGGTGAAAGAAAGATTTCATTGTAAGCTTTTTTTTTTTTTTTTTTCCCCTGGCTGCAGTAGTGTTCATATAAAGATGTAACCAAGAGGCTGAAAGAGCATAAAATAAGAGATTAAAAGATCACCAGCTCTGATAAGGATACTCAGCTGTCACCACTAACCTGGTGGTAAGTAATGATAATATAATGGCTAATGCCACTGCCTAAGATAGAACAGGCAGGCATGTGTAGTGAGCAATAAAAGCCTATTAAAGCAAATTGCAAATCCGTAGAGAAGCAATCGTATTTCAGTCTCTGGAAGAGTTTGGGTGCCTGGGGTAGTTCTTTATCACTGCTTCTATGGAAGCAAAACTAAGAGTGGAAAAAAGTTTCCTGCTTAGTAAGTGAATTTCCTAATCTTGTGCAGATCTGACTACATGTTGCTCTATTTTGGCTGAGAAACCTATTTTATATATATTAGCCTTGGATCTAGCAGTGTTGCTCTGTTCCAAAGTTTAAAAAACCCGAACTGATTGCATGCTCTTATGAATATGCCTCCTTTGTAATGCACACTGTAATTATCGCCATGTAGAGAATTTTGCCTGTCTACTCCACAGCTGCTTGTGGGTGAAACAGCAACTCTACGTGAGCGAGTACACAGATGTTCAGCTATTGAATCACTTCTTTGCAATCCAGACCTGACAATAATTTGGATGTCAGTGATCTTCAAGCATCTGATCATGTTGACTTTCTTATTCTGAGAAATCAAATGAAACTTTGGCCTTGCGGATTTTAAAGAACTGAAGCAAAAAAGCTAACCTCTGTGACAATTGTGTAGACTGGGAGAGACTGTCAGTTGCACCCTGGAGCTTCAAGGAGATGCTTGTTTTGAACTTCCCTGTTTTGCCTAACCTTTTTGAGTAGCATCAGTAACACAAAGTAGGCAATGGGCTGCTTTCACTGGAGGGAGCGTTTATTGAACAAACACTGGACAATGGTTTGGGGTTTTCTTTTGTAGCTGGTAACCCAGGTGCAAAAGCTCTGTCTGAACTCCCCAAGACTTTGTGAATGGCTCTATCACTGAGTTACACTTAGGATTTTGAGAGCATCCTAGAGACCACTGCAGACCTTGCCCAAGTCTACTGGTAACAGCAAGATGAAAGAAACATTAGTAGCACCCCCATTTCCCAGGTGGAAGGTGAGACAGAAGCACCAGCTTCTTCACAGTTGCAGATTCGTGCACTTGTGTAACCAAATGGCAGACAAATGCCTGCACACCTTTCACTTCTCCGTGAATAGTAGTGTGAATTTGCACACGCACCATTTGCACATAGTAAACTGTTTGAAGTGTAAATGGTGTTTAAACCATGCAGGTTTGTTTTTTCAGACTCATCCTGTTAAAAGACTTCCCCAGCATCTGTAGCTTGTAAGTATTAGAGCTAGGAACAGCTGCAAGGAGAGTACCTTTTTCCTGGCATTGTGAGAGCAGCTGTTGAAAGAGAAGGTGTTCTCTTGATTGGATGCTATAAACAGAATCTAAAGGCAATCTGAAATGCTTCACTTTACAACTTTTGCAAAATCCAGTCGTATGGATGATTAACCTAATAGTAGCCCATATGAACAACTGAAGGACTTTGGAAAACCACTACTTTAGCTTAAATAACATTCCTTTAGCTGATCTGACCCCAGGACATCAATTTCTCCACAGTTTGATTTGGGTTGCTGCTTTCAGCTTGAGCCAGTGGGGAAAAGGAATAGAAATGTCACTCAAAAAGTTTTCCCACATAATTCTCCATATTTCCAGCCAATTCACGTTGTACAATTCTATGTCAAAATAAAGGAAGCATGAGAGCACAATTTTTACCCAAGCACATTTCCTACAGAGGTTATATCTTCTGGCTGGCCTGAAAAAAACAAAAGCAATATAAAACTTGCCATTGAAACACTTGGTCTTTATTATTAGCATGTGTCATTGATGTAGGGTGAATCCCTAAGTAAGGTCTGAATCTAGGTTCTGAATTAACAAAAGTTGTTTTAAGAGACCACGAAGTCAAGCACAATAAGCATGGCCAGACCTCCTTATATTTAAACCAGAAGTTAAAAGTTGCCCTTAAGCAAAAATCCATCTGCAAGTTGTAATTTCTAGGTCAATTTAAGACCTGGAATAGCAATACTTTGCTGGATCCTACACTTCAGTGTTAGAGCAATTCCTGTGTTACTGAGGTGCAATGCCAAGAGGTGCATGAGGGTGCATTAGGAGAGGTGATGCACAAACTTCATGTTAATATTCAGCTCTTCTGCATCTTTCTGGAGTACAATAACTTACTGACTGGGTTTGATATCACATATCACCCTGAAGCGGACAAGAAATCTAAAGGATGAAAGACCTAAATCAGATTTCGAAGGTAAGTATTCATACCATAGGGGAAAGAGAGAGACAGTATTAAAATTTTGGAGGCTGAACACTTGTGCCCCCAGGCCAATGCTGTATGTTCAGCAGCAGGCTGTCACACCCTAATTGCTAGTACCCCTTTGTGAATCAACATCTCTGAGAAGCCAATTCTCCATGATGCTTCTTTAATATACATCTTCTCATTTGCCCCACGTATATTTCAGTTTGCCATCTGATAATTGGAATTGTGTGGGTAGCAGCCGGTACCATCTGGCTTGTTAATAAGTAGAGGATAAAAATGTCTAATGCCTTGCTCTACATAAATACAAGAATTACCCTACAAATAAACAGCTCCCTAAAACCTCAACTGATGAGAACAAAAGAAAAATAGTGCAGTCTTAGCTCATTAAAAAACACTGAAGAGAGAATGAGAGAGCAGTGGAAAAGCCCCATCACTTCCCATCTGAAGTTTTAGTGTAACTAAAACATATGGGGGAAAAAAATGCAAAATTAAACGTGATAATGCACTTTTCACACCAAAACATATTGAGCCACTATACAAATGATGCAATTAAAACTGCTGCCTTCAGGACACAAAACCTAAGCTGAATAAATACAGTACAATTAAAGTTTTTGATTTAAAACCAGTGAAAGATTTATCATAATGAACCTCAGAACTGAGATAATATGACTTGGGGGCATCAGAGCTAAGCTATAGAAAGCCACATGTCCTACAACGTGGAGTTAGATTTGGAAGACTGACATCAGCAGATTTTAGGGCACAGAAAGGCTTACAAGTTCATTTGCACGTGAATGGCCAAGACCATGCAAAATCTTGCATGTAAACAGTGTGGTATTGTAATCAATACTTTAATTAACAGGAAGGCAGTGCAAAGCTGTCTGCATTGGGGAAATAAACTCTGATCCTGTAGGCTGGATGCGAAAGCTGTGCTGTTGTATTTGGAACCTGCTGGAACTTGTACAGCGCCTTATCTGAAAGGCCTCATACGCATCGTGACAATGTCCTCTAATCTGGTAATAAGAAGGGCATCACGAACGGTGGCAGCCAGGCCAGCCAGCAATGGCTGCAGTCACACTATGCTCCCAAGATGGTGAAAGATTTAAGCCTCTAGCAGACAGAAAAAAACCCACCACCCAAGGGTTGCCTCCAGCCTGGCCTGGGTAGGGGGCATGGAAAAGGGAGGAAACGCAGCTGGGCAGCTGCTACCTGGCTGGGGGCTGCAGCCCCTAGGGATATGCTAGCAGGCGGAGGAGAAAAGGCATGCAAGCACCTTGGTTCCTCTCCCACCAGCAGCCACCCCCAGGAAATCTCAGCCTGTGAAAGCAGATGTGCTGGCGGTTGGGGTTTTGCATTCCTGGGGACTTTCCCCAGCAAGGCTTTGCCCGCCCAGCAGATGCTGTGAAATACCTTAATTCTTCTAGACATAAACCCATCTCAGCGTGAGTCAGAGCTGAGAGGTAGCGTGTGTTTCCCCAAGAAGCAGTGTTAGTAACGCTACTTGTCATGATACCGCAACAAGCTGGAGAGGATGTTTAGTTTGACAAAACAGGAAAAGACCCATGTTTGGAAAACAGACCAGTTCTGCACTGGGTTGAGCTGATGTAGCCTGGCATCTGACGGATTCCTGTGGACTTCTGCCCTGTGCCCCTGACCCCATCACTGTCACTATAAACACAGGAGCTATAGTCACTGCTTGCCTGCCTGCTTTCTTGCTCAAATATTTATACTCACACATAAAATTTGTACCGTTTACATGCTTTGATGCCACACCATGCACAAGAGTGCAGTTCTCTGGCCAGCTTTGCACTAACTCTTGCTGCTGGTCCAGGTTGTACATCGTGCCGATCAGGAGTCGGCCCTTGCCAAACAGAATCTGTAACAGCTGAGCCTCCCTCCTCGTCCCTCTTACAGTGAATCATAATTTTGCTCTCACAGCAATCAGCTGATTTTTCACAAAATCTGTAGGAGCTCCATTATCTCAATAAAAAATGATTTTGCTTTTATAACTTTCACTTCTGTTGTTTTGGAATTTAACTTCTGCATTTTGAAAATTTAGCTTCAGACTGACCATCAGCACTAACTGGAGGATCTATATCTTCAAGAGAAACAATGCAAGAGGCACAGGAATAAAATGTGGACTGTAGTAATGCCTTAGGAGGGAAGAAAAAGAGCTAAACCTACATGATGGGCTGTGCGCAAGAGCTGATGGTGTTTGAAAGAGGAAATGTGGGGATTTCTAGAAAACCTGTGTGTCGTGTACAGAGCAGAGCCGGTTCTGGCAAGCAGAGGATCCACATCAGCGGCAGATCTGACTGCCTTGGCTGGTACCATGCAGCGCCTCTAAAATGCAGGGGATGAAGTGATCGCACCAGGGTTATGACTGCTGTCAAGGCATTGAATATGTAGGGCAGTATTGCAGCTCTCTCCCATCAAACACAGCAATTACCATTGTGAAATTGATAGTGCCAGTCACACAATAATAGCTACTGTATGCTGTTACACATATGCTCAGGCTCTTTTTCCCTCACTGTATATACACGCAGGTAAGGCATGCCCCTCTGTAAGGCTGGTGTTGCTCATTCCTAATACACTTCAGAGTCTTCTTGTTTCACAGATGGGAAAACAGAGTTAGAGTTACCCGGCGGGCTGAGTAGGGCCTAGAGCTAGGTTTCTTGAGGTGCCATTTTGTCTCCCACCAGCTGGGAAACACAAGACATCCCCTCGCAGCCTTCAGCACTGGTGCCTGATGCGCAGTGCCTCTGCCACATGTGTCTCCTCAAAGAGCTCAGCTCTTCAGTCTGTGGAGATGGCATTGCATTTTTCTCTGAAGGAATCCAATTCATACACGTTTTCCCAACAGGTTTTTATGAGCTTTTTAAAACCTTCATTCCTTCCCTAAAATCTTTTGGACCAGACATCAGGATTAAAGAAGCTGACTCTGCCTCCCAGTTCTAGGCAATTCCCTCCCAAGGGAACTAAGCTCATCCTGTTTCTAAAGGATCAAATGAATTTGATCCCAGTAAATTTGAAATCAGTATAGAACCTGGCTCCTAATCCAGATTTTGCTTATTGTGTCAGAAGTAAGCAGGGGGTGCACATGAAATGCTGCATAGAACTGTAATTAAGGAAGATTGCAGGCCAGATACTTTAAGCCCCAGCTCCAGCTTCAGCAGCAGTGACAGGGAACGCTTTGGACAGATGATCTCTTCAACTGAATAAAGAATGAGGTTCAGCCCTTTGTTTTTTTTATTCTTGTTTGGTTTTCTGTCAGAACCTGAAAAAAAGTGTGCACAGGCAGTAGAAAAGGAGTTTGGTAAGGGTCAGAATTCGGCTCGGGGTCACATCGATGACGTTTTGTTTTTCAGTACCTGCGGTGGGTACAAATACCCACCTGGAATTCTATGGTGCACTGTACATGCAAATAGGTGTTAACAAGATATATATAACAATCCTATGAAATAACAGTATGAAAACTTAGTAGCTATTCATTTGAATTGGCCAGAAAAGGGAATTTTGAAAAGGCCTGCTTGGCAAAAAAAAGCTGTGAATTTAGCTTCTAAAAATTAGGCCCCTTCAAGGGATGTGAAGCTGGGCACCAAAATCTGGTGCTGGGCACCAAAAGCTTGTTTGGAAAAATCTTGTGCAGTAACAGTTTTAGGAGCAGATAGCAGCAACCTAAATCGTCGTTTTTATCACATAACTGAAAAGTCCTGAGATTTACTTGGACAATGTCCCTGGGAACATTTGTTAAGAATGAAATGCGGTTGAAGCAATTTGTACCATGAAGTCAGACAGGAAATCAGACTAATCCTTGATGAAATTATGTGTAAGCTTGGCTGTCTAAGACTTACTAGAGCAAAAGAGACAGAAGAAAACAAGCCAGAATGAGATATTGAAAGGTGCTGAAACTAGGTCACTGTCCTACATTACACAAAAGCTAAATGGAGCTCTATCATCCCACAGTATCCTGAACGAGATGAACAAAGAACTTTGTCTGATACAAATCTAGCAGCATCCAAGTTATACAGCTGAATAAATCATAAAGGAACTTGAAGCACAGCAGAAATGCCAAGACAGGTAGAATGTATAGCACTGAAGAAACACAGGAGGAAATTAAGGGGATAGCTTCTGTCACAACTCTGTGCCATTGCATAGTAACAAATTTCCATCGAGAAATCCTGCGACTTTTTTTTTTTTTAAAAAAAAGAGTACAATATGGAGTAAGGATGAAGGGGCACTGACTTGAAAAGTCATGACATGACATAATTATATAGATATACTAAGCCAGCAGGAGAGAAGAGGTGCTTAATTAGTAAATAGAAATTAAATTGCAGTAGAAAACAGAACCCGTTTTCTACACTGTAGACTCAAAAACCTTTGTCATGATTAGTTAAGAGACAGGATAGACTTCTTGAGCCGATAGGACAGCAAATGCTGACTGTTCATGCTCCCTTCCTTTTCTTTGATATTTAAAGCTTCAATTCTATTCAAGTTAATTCACTCAATGGAATTCATATATTTTTACTGAATTAAGCACTTTCCCCCTTCTATAGGCATAGATAGAGAACAATTACTGAAAATGGAAACTTCAGAAGATGGAAATAGTTTGAAAGGTTATTTCAAGTACAACATTTTTGGTTGTTTTGGTCGTTGTTCCCCACCCCCACCCTGGCTTATGTTAGTTTAGTAATGAACATGGCTTAACTGTTTACATAATTCTTTTTTAATGGAGGAAGACCATAATTTCAACATTAAGATAAACACTATCAGAGCAATTTGTTTAAAGATGAATGCAGGAACAGTCTTTAGATAATAAGAAGTTAACCAATTAACTGTGGATATCATATTTCTTATCAAAAAACACTTGGGAAAATGTTTATTTGCTCACAGTCCCTGTCTCAGATTGCTGGAAATATTGGAGAATACAGCATTGTTTTCTTAGGTGTACATAGAGCCTAATATCCTCATACCTCCCCCAACCTTATAAACAGCAGTTAGTCAGAGTTAATATAGATGTTTAAAAAAATGACCCGTGGGGTGCTGCCTATCTGACAATAAGGCCTTCTAAATTTGTAATTTGAGCTTAGTCACTCAGAAAAAATCAAAATGCTGGCCTCGGTCTTTATCTGCGTTAAGGGACATTGCAAAAAGAGACCTGTTTCTGCTTGATCTGTGATGTGAGAGAAGAGGCTATCCCATTAGTGACTGCTGACCTGATGGCCTACAGTTAAAGTTAAACTGTATTTAAAGGACCCTGAAAAAATAGTATGTTTATGTTCTTTAAGACATATTAAGAAATACTATTCAAGTTGCTATTAATTACTTGAGAACCAGTTAATCCTGTCCTTGGATAAGTGTCCTAGAGCTAAGAGAACTCTGAACCGCAGTGGAGCAGAGCTTCCCAGACAGGTCTGTCTCCCTTTGCTGACTCCACAGCACCAAACTCGGCAAGATTTGTGAGTATCCAGGATTCATGTCATGATCCAAATTTTGAACCTCTGCTACACTGAAATGCAGAACATGTCAGTTTTTCTGGTCTTATAATCCGTTTTTGTTTATCTGACTATGTCTATTCAAATAAATAATTACCAGCTACTTTATGGGCTTCAAAATTACCTTATTTTCTAAATGAAAACTATTCTCAGTCTGTCCATAGGAAGTTGGAATCTGAGACAAGAAATGCTCCTGAAGCCATTAGCATGCATCCTAAATAAAACTGGCCTGTTTTCGCTACAATGAGCAGTGAAAAAAGAAAGTCCATTAGGTACTGGAAATACTGTCTTTCTAAAACCAGCAGATTTTTATTTGTGCAATGTCTAAGCACTGCAAATCTCAGCAGAAAATTGCGCTGGAACAGTGGGCGGTTCCAAATTGCTGGAAACTTTACAATGGCTTTTATGTTTAAACATCATTTAGCAGCTGTTAAAGGTCAGCACAAATCCTGTACTTTATCAGTGTAAATGAAGTCTAAAACTGCCAAGAAGATAACGCATTAAATAATGCAGTGATTACTATCTTGGGGTTTTTTTTCCCTTCAGAAGTGAAAAGGAGCTCTTAAGCAGTGCCATTTTTCTCCTCCTTATTTCAAATTGAAAAAGTAAAACACTTATTAAATTATTTATACCAGAAATGTACTTACGGGGATGACACATTTTATACACAAAACAAGTAAAACATCTGACACATTGTATAGTGCCAGGTGCAGTTAAGAAAGGGTAATACAAGTCGGCATCTAGAGACTAAAAAACCCAAGAAACTTGCTGCAATGTTTCATTATCAATTTTATTTCCTACCATACACCAAATGTACAGCACAGAACACAATTTTGTTGTTTTGATGTAAGAAATATTAATTGTATGAAGAAACAGTATACAAACTACTCCAAATTAAAAAATGCATACATCATTGCTCTTTACAAAAGGTCTAATTTACATTATAGCTCATCAATGCATTTAAACACAAAAAAAATAGAAAAAACAAAAAGAAAAAAAAATCAGTGCACGTTACAAAACACATCAAGTACAAGGGAGTCAAATAAATACAAACATACTTCACAGAACATCCTGAGCAAACAACCAAACACAGATAAATTAACCTGAAGCCATAGTAAATCATAATAATAAATACATAGGTCAGTAAGAGATATTTTTACTTAAATAAAATATATAACAAATTTGTTAAAATATTTAGTAAATTAAATTCTAGTCTTTGTAATGAGTGAACTCATTTTGTATGCATTTAACAAGTATAACAAATGTTCGGGTTTTGTTTTTTTAGCAAGAACAATAACTTTAATAGCAAATTTTTGTTTGGTGTCCTCCTATTTATATTTGACAGCACATATGGTAGCTTTTGAAAAATCGATTTAAAAATAAACACAGCTCCTAAGAACATACATTTTCCCCTGTCTAAACTAAGATAGGAGAGTTGAATCAACCCTCAAACAAAAAGCAAGCCCCACCTAATGCAGAACAGTGACCACAGTGCATGAGAGTTGAATCACTTTTGAATAGTACTTTTGTGCAGGAACAGTAATAATATAATTGTATATGTCAAGCCTGTGAATGCCATCATATTCAATCTAAATATAAATGCGGCTAATAAAAATAAACACTTTCATTATAGCACGGAAAAATTAAACACACGCTAGATCCATGTATACATTTACACTGAGGCACATATGCACATGAGGTGTGTGTGCATACAAAAAAGGCAGTTTAGCTGGTTGTTTATACCTTTTTCTTAAAAAAAATAAATATAAAAAAAACTTTTGAAACAATGCTTAATTACTTACAATCCCTGAAATAGACATTGCCTCTGTTATAGCAACCACTACTTTCTGACGGATTCAGAAGTTCCACACCCAGGCTAACCAGATACTGAGGCGCACGCCAGCACCTCCGTGCAAGTGCTCGTCTGTCCACACCTCCGTCTGCCTGTACACCCTGTAGCACTTGGTACCCGACCAAAAGACTGGTAACAAATTCAGTATCAGCCTAGTCTTAGTGAAGAAGGATGGGATAAACCGGTCACGGTGTTGCTACCGTTTGTTCAAAAAGAAAAGCAGCTGCCGTTGCGCTGGAGTGGTATTATTCCTCTCCAGACTGCTGCCTTCTCAGCTGCCGTTAAGTTCAACCCAGTATTAAATGCCATTTCAGGGGAGATGTGTTCGGTTCATTATGTACAAAGCCTTCAGCTTGGGATGTGTTTGCGTTTTTCAAATCCAAATCCATAGCAATATTGGTCACTTAGTTAAAACCTCAACGTCTCGTACTAAAAGAGTACCGGTCCTATCAAATTATCCTTCTTGTTTAGAGATAATTGTGATTTCCCTCCATGAGCTAACTCTGAAAAAAACCTGCAGCGGTAAAATAAATCTGAAGTTCTCTTGAAACATTTTAAATAATCATTCGCATAGGCTAAATCACACAGCCAAGTCAAGTGCTTTGCTGATTGCTATATTTCATTATTGCTAACGTATTCTTTAACACACTGTTTTCCAGCATACTGTGCTTTTAAGAGCCCAAGTTGCCCACTAGTGGGCACCATTTATCTTCTCATTCCATGCATCTTCACATCTCGTGTTAACTGCAAACCCATTTCTGATACAAAGCCATTATAAAAAAGCAGGATGTGAGGAAAATAAAACTAGAACCACGGTTCAGTCATTTGTTACTTTCATAGGTTTTTTTTTCTTCCTGTACAAACCCAGCAAGTTATTTAATTTACAGTATAACTTTCAGTCTATTTAAAATCCCATTGGAAAATAAATTAATAAACACATTTGTAAAAATATGGCAGGCCGCAAAAATGCTGTTAAAGGATAAAAAAACCAACTCTTTGATTAGAAATAAATAAAAAATATAAAAAATAGTCGCACACACTTTTTACATTCACTTTACAAAAACTGAGTGCAAAAGAAGAAAAAAAAAGGAATCGTACTGAAATAAATACAATATACTAACAGAGTGCATTGCTGTTAATACAAATAGTCTGTTGTGTTTTTATTCTTTTTTTTATGTCAGCTGGGAAAAAATTAGTGCAATGTTGCAATTGTAAATGCAGCATGGCAACCTACACCCCTTAGCAGTACATGAACTCCTAACAGATCCATCTGGAGTTTACTGCTGTTAAGTAATTTCTGTTGCCCAGCAGCTTTCACATCCTACACATGGATGCCCTTCACTGCCTGTTTGATACTTTCCAGCAGAGCTTTGCATTCGGGGGAATAGTCCCGTTCCAGATTGCTGTACATGTCTGTGAGTGTATTTACATATGCTTCAAAATTCTGCTCACTGATTGGCCCCTAAATGAAGACAAAACAGATTATAATTGCAGGAGAAAATTAAGGCAAAAAAAACCCAAACACCCAACCCCAAAGCATGGAGAAGCAGCAGTATGGCAACTGGGGAGAAGTCATAAACAGGGCAGCCATCCAAATTAATGGAAGGGTTGCAGAAAGGAAGGGGAAGTGCTGGGGGAACCACACACTCTCCAAGCAAGAAAAGGGGTTGGAGACATCATTGTCAGGGTAACTTGTTTTTTTATTATGGCCTGTTTGGCTCTGGGACTGTGGCTGACATCCCTGTAACTGTCCTCACCTAATCTCCCAGCAGCACTCTTGAGATTGGGAAAGGGGACTGTATCTCTGGACACCCAAGTACCCTGGTGGATTTGGCCTGCATTTGCAAGACATCAAGGACCTGGAGTTTTTGAGAAGGTACAGTTTTGTTGGCTCCTGAAAAATCACCTGCATGAAACAGGTTAAAGTTTTGATCTAGGAGCAGAGTAAGTAAGGATTCACGGCGTGAGATTTTCACTCTTTGTGCAGGGTGGACATTAAGATAGGGATGGATGAGGGAAAAACCTGTCCTGCACAGTGCAGCAGAGGGCAGAGATACCAGGGCTGGCTCAGTCCTGGAAGCAACTGCACCTGCTGTCACACATTTCATGATCCAGCATCTCTGCTAAGTAAGTTAGGCTAAAAGAGCTCTCTGCTAATGCAGCTCCAGTGCTCCTCCTGGTCCCTGGGCTTGCTTATCTGCTTCAAGGGCTGGCAAAACAGTCTCAAAGAAGGTGCAAAGCTGCTGGCTGTGGTCTTACCATCTGTGGGAGCTGAATGTCAGCGAGGCTGGAGATGAGGGCTTGGCTTAAGCCAGCTAACTCCTTCAACAGGCTCTCGTTGTTCTGCTCTATGAGTTTGTTCTCTTCTTCTATTGTTTTCAAATTGCTCTCCATAGATGTGATCTAGAAGATACAGGCAGGCACAAACACACAAAGAGACAGACCCTTGGGAGTGTCACAACTGCAGTTTGAACCCAAAATGGCAGTCATGTGATTATGAGAGGGGCCACGATGGATCTGAAACCCAGGTATCATTGTTTTAGGACAGACATAACTTGTGAACAGAATATTCAGAGGAAGGAAGAGGTTGTATTCATGCTGAATCAATGGACTTTGCTGCTGGTTCACGAAAAAGCCTTGTGGCAGTGAGGCACTGGAGGGTGCCCCATGGTGGGAGGAGGGAATTGAGCTCAGAGGGGATGGTCAGGTTGGATCTGGGATGGAAAGTGTGGCCGCAGGGCTGGCAGAGGGCAGGAGAAAGGAGGCTGATGTGTACATTGCTGTCCTGCTCATACAGCATCCCTGCTGATTTACCACAATAGCAAGGGCACGGGTATTAGCTGTTGTGCTACTTTTCTGCCCCGCTCCTGGGTGAAGGGTAGAGCTGTGGGCTGGCTGGGAACAGCAACAGGGCTGGTGCTGGAAACAATAAGAGAAAAATAGAGTGGAAAGGGAATGGAGAGGTTGAACACAGAATGATCATCGCAAAGATGATCTCTGACCAACAGAATGGAAATCAGGGTTTTGGAAAGGGCAGGAAAAAGCATCCAAGGTAGCAAAATGGTATCTTTTTAGTGTAAGAGCATTGGGAATATACTCAGCTCTGAAGGCTTATATGTCAACAGCAGTGCTGAAAAACCAAAGGCAGCAATGGCGGGGCCTCGTTCCCCACTGCCAGCTCCTTGCCCTGCAGCAGAGCAGCAGGAGTCGAGCAGGACAGAACCAAGGGCTGCCACCCCAGTGCACAGAGTGATGGAGTCACGTCCACGTCTCCTCATTAGGATGCATGTCTCTGCACTACTAAAATGTGGGTTGCTGTGGCCACTTCCCTTTCTCACACACCGTCACACAACAAACCTGTCCTCTTTGTGCCTGCCTGTGATCTGCTACAGCCTCTCCTCTGGACAGTGCTCGCAGCAGCCTAAAACCTGGCTGGCCTAAATTAAAAGGAGGTAGAACAAGCCATGTAGGGGACATGTTGCTTCAGCTGTAGTTCAGTTCAGGCTTTGCTGGTCAGACTACATTCACCAGGGAGCAAGTCTGAGGAGAGGAAATTTGGCTGCATACATTGGGCAATCTCTGTGCAAACAGCACAGTGCTCACCACAGAGAACTGAGACACTGAACACGCACACCCCCACACACCCCACAGTGTATTTTGGGATGGATATCCCTACAACCTTTGCAGTGTGAAGCCAGGTCATTTAGATCCAGCATAGGTGGCATAAATGTCACCTTTATTTAGACCATACACTCAGTAGTTATTACAAAAACAGCATGAATCAACACTACATCCAAGTGTGGTACAAATACAGAGGGGTATGGTTACACTCAGTTTGTTTTAGATCAGTTTAGACTTTTATTCAGTTCCCAGGTCTCATTTAGGAACTTTTTTCTTAAACTCTTATTCCTGAAATGTTGAGGAAGCTTCTGCTCTTGCTTTTACCCCGACTGCCCAGTTGAACTCCCAGGTGCACATAGTAGTCTCTGTAGGCATGAATGTATTCAGTTCACTCCATAGAACCACTATCAGCTTCTTAAAGCCAATTTAATCTCTCCAATATACAAAAGAGTGAAAGAGAATGGCTCTGTTCCATAGCTCTGGTCAAACTGGTCTGCTACACAAACTAGCAAAAGGAATTTATTCTTTCCCAGGTGTTGCCTGGTGTTTGAATAACTGACAGTGGGTGAACTGAACTAGGGAGATTTTCTTAGGTACACATAAGAACAAAATCAACTGGCATTAGGAGCTGGAGTGTGCTGGTAAGAGGTAATATCCCCCTAAAAACTGCAGTCATGGGATTCTGCAGAGGTTGGTCAACAAAGGAAAATGAACATTTTGTTTAGTAAATATGGTTTTTCTGCTTGCCAAGCTCCAAACTGCCCTGAATTTGTCATTCACCACATCTTTAAGACAATATCCAGAAATCTGCTGCTCATTTACAGAAATCAAACAAAAACCTGACAAAAAAGCATGTAGGATTCTTTTTGCTACTTTTAAGTGGCGCAGAGTGATGGGAAAACAAATGCACAGGAGACTAACTGTGTTTAAAACATAGCATTTACATAGCACTTAAATTATTTATTGTGCTTAAACATAGCATAACAAAAGGTAAAACTTTCATGTTGATGTCATACCTGGGTTTGAAGTTTCATCATGTCAGCTTCAATTTTAAGATTGGATTCATTCAGTTCTTTTATTTCCTCATCCAGGTGTCTGATTTCTTCATCGCTCTCTATTCCTGTAAATAGTTGAAAATACTAATATCAGATTTAAAGTATCCACATGTAAATGGATAGATGAGTAACAAGCTGTGTTAACTGTTACTGGACAAGAGGAAAATAAGATTTTGATAAAATTATTGATCCTTAAATTAATTGCCTTTTATTTGCTTTTACTGTCAAAATTGTTTCCCAACTATGAAACATCTGTGTGAGCTGAAACATAGAAGGGACTTTCTGAGTCTTTGTGTTTCAGAATTCTTTTTTCCAGTGCAACATGCAACTACAGGCTGGAGGGCACAGAAAAGAAAAATTGCCCAGAAAGAGCAAAGTTTTTCATAAAACATGAGGGAGTATTTACCATAGTTTTGGTTTGGTTTGTTTGTTGGGTGTGATTTTTTGTTTTTTGGGTTTTTTTTTTCATTTTAAGAGAAATGTAGCAGCAACCCTTCTGCAGGGAACTCCCCAGGGTAACATCCCCACTAGTATAATTATTTGCTTTAGTAAGCTCATCTGTACCTGCTTCTGATCTTGCATGAAGTTCTGTGGGGGCAAATCTGTGCAGAGTAACTTCAAGAAGCACAGACTTAGTTACATGTGACAAATAGTGACATTTAAATAGCAGCAGAAGGGAAAGTGTCCGGAAGCTAACAAGTATTAGAGAAAAAAAAAAAGTAAGAGAGACTTTCACACCCCCCATAAGTGAGATAGCAAAGAAAAAACTACAAAAAAGACTTCAGTTCTTTAATGAGAGCCTTGTCCTGAAAAAATCTGAGCAGCTATAGCTGCTGGCAATACATGTCCCTCTTTCTGCTTAGTATCACTCTGAGACTAACTCAGCCTAGAGATTTGTGCCGCTGTTTTTTGTTACTGCTGTAAAACCTAGAGCGCTGAACAGAGTCTACTGGGGAGCCAGCTTAGAAAATCTTTAAGCAGCAGTCGCTGCCTCAGTGAGAACATGGACACATGGAAGCAAACTCATTTGCCCAAAGTAACACAACCGTTCTGCTCAGCAGTTGGAGGCATAACGACCAAGTTTCCTGAATCTTGGCTCAATGCCCAACTTTCTAAAGCATGCTGAACAAGAGATGCCTACCTAACTATTTGGGAATTGTTCCTTTACACTTGAGCTAACAAAATTGTCCAGGTACTGCACAGATACTAAACCACATAGTATTCACGTTAGGGAGAAGAATCAATTTGTGCACACAATATTCTTCCCTTTTAATGTAGTTATCAGATAGCTAAGTTCTCCTGATCTGTAACTAATAATTTATTAGTAATAACAATATTGAAAGCACCTCCAAATAAAAAAATAATGCCCTGAGACAAGATGAGAACATGCCTTCAATGTTGAGTTATCAGGATGTAAATGAAAACAATTTCATAATGTCTCATGCAAAGATTTTTGTTGGTCAAGATTTGTTATTGCTAGAGACAAGTGAAAGGAGTGAATAATAATGCCACAATGGCATAAAGGGGCATAAGTATAAATGAGTCAGGGCTCTTCTATCTAAATAAATGTCAGCATATTTTACAAATCTCCTTACCACCACTTGCTTTAAGCTTGATAGTCATTAATTCTTCTGAAATTTTGCCCTTTTTTATGGCTTGTGCATTCAAAGGACAACCAGACAGGCTGAAACAGATAGGAAAAAAAAAACATTAGCACCCACTTGAAAATGGCAACAATCCTTTCAGGCAATATTATCATGCACTTGGACAGACCTCTGTACCTAAGGTCACATAAGTATCTCCATTATAGCATAGCTTCGGGGAATGACATAACTCATAAAGAGCCATTTAACTGTATGTTCCAGCTTGAAAATTGGCACAGAAATCTCAGCCTGAAAGTAAACATCTCTTAAGCATATTTCAGAATAATCAAAATAGTAGTGGCAGCTACCATTAAGTTATGTGAAGATGCATTTACAAATTCTTGAAGTTCCAACACATAAATAAAAACTCTATTGTTTTTATTGAGGGCTTGTGCTCCAGGTGAGAGGGGCAGTATGGTCCTTTATAATGGTAAGTTTGCTATCTTAAAGAAAAATTAGTTAATGGGATGATTTCCACAGTGCACAACTATTGTATCATTTTGTTGATACACAATAATGATCAATACAATAATAACTCTGGATATATCCTATAGACTGTAATAGCTTTTTTGAATGGTTCTATTATATACTCAGTTTGCTTTTTAACCACTGTTCACATTAAATTAAATTTTGCTATTTCAAAGCTTACAATTTCATCAGCTGGTAATTATCTGAGGCAATTTTTATAGCCCACTAAAGGGCTAAGATGCATTGCACTGACTTAATACTATCTTTATAAATAACAAAGAAGAAATACCCATATGCTGAAGAACTGGCAGAAGGATTTGTATTCAGAGGTTGCCAAGTAAGGAGTGAACGAAAATTTTGTTCCACAGGAAAATGCTGGTTTTTCTGTGCGTGTAAAAATTAGAAACAAAAATCCTAATAGACATGGTGTTTCCACATTGGGGGGGAAAAAAGCTTTTGTGGGTTGAAGTTAGCTTCACACTGGCTTAGCTAAAAGCTATACAGGGAAAGATGCTAGTTCTCCAGTTCTAAAATGCTGCTTAGTATCTCTGTCCGGAGCAGATAACTAAACTCAAGAATGTCTCAAAGCCATGGGTTACTTCTTATATTTCAAATGTCCTAGTGAAGGATATCGTATCACAAAGCTATATTTACTGCCTCATTCTGACTAACATGATCTTGAGTGTGATCCAGCCTTATGTAGCACAGAAGTCATCTGTAGTATGAGTTGCAACCGGCTAACACACTATGTATGTTATTTACTAAATTAGCCCCAATTTACAGTAGTATCCTAATGTAAAAACTTCAACAAGGGATGTAGATCATAAAGTTAAGATAACACTGGACTCGGGCTGGATTTGTTCAAGTCACCTTGGACATTCTGGTATTGGAGATGTTGGTTCAGCGTGTTAGGAAGCAGAGGTGGTATAGAATATAGACTTAATTCCTATTACAGACAGAAGACCAAACTTTGCCAGGTATTAATTCAGACTCTACAGCCAGATTCTTTGAGTAATATTGAGTGAATGTGGTCAAATTATGCTAATGTTTTCACAGTGATATATAAAATCATGTTGTTTACTGTTACTGGTATATGTGTGATTCCTGTTTTGGAAGGATAATTTTCTTTGCAAGATTGTTATAGCTTCAAATTAATGTAATCCATATGAGTTCTACATGTTTACTTTTTTTGTGGTTCTAGCTATTTAAATACAAAGTTTATGAAAACAGCTTTTCCACTGGTAGAAAGATGAAATTAATTCAGCCATTGCTCTTGCTAAATCTTTTCTGGTAACATTTCAATGATATTTGCACTTTCCATAAAAGATATACACATACAACACATTTGCCTGGAAAGAACTCTGTTTAATTTTAAACCACATAGACACTGTTCTAATCTGAAGAAAAGACCTTGGAAAGTCACACTGCAATGGGAACATAGAAAAAGACATAAAAGTTGATTTCAGCTCTCTGAAAGTTATTCTGATTTGTATTACTTCAGCTGCAATGTAAACTAAGTTGTTACTCAAAAGACTTCAGCACAATTTATTAAGACTGTAACCTCACATGTTGTGAATTCAATAGTGGAATGTTAAGGAAAAATGAAAAGAGAAAACACAAAGTTATACCTTCTGTGGGTGACAAAAACATTATTTACATGACCCAGCCCGTTGCAGCCTGGCAAAGGACAGTGTGGCAGCTCTTGTTTGTTCAGTTTCCAGGATAGTGAAGACCCATTGACGGGACTCTCCTTCTGTCTCTTGGCAGCCAAAGGACAACCAGAAGCAGTGCGATGAGAAGTGTATTTACCTGATATGTGACCTTGGCCATCACAGCCTATCACTGGACATCTACAGAAACACAGCAAAAGAACCCCCATTTTCACTGGAGAGAGCAGGTGAAGACAGTCTCAAGAAATTCTGAGAAAATAATTTCAGCTGCCTGTGCCACTTTGCATGAACGGATTAAGACTCAGCCCCTGGAGGCACAGTGTACCTGAGCATCCAGTTCATGTCGAGCTGAGTTAGGTGGGTTCAGCTGATTTTAGGATTAGGCAATTTAAAATACAGTTGTACAGCCTAAGAAACTAAACCATTCATTCAGATAGTATTTTACCAGAAAGGAAAATTGAAATTCTATCACAGGCAATAAATCTGACTTCTATAAGTGTATGGGAAATCGGCATTCTCTCCTCTCTATCTAGGTTTCTGGTATGAAGCAGAGGGTGGGCTTCTGTACCCGAAAACTTGTATCATCTCATGCAAACATTTGCAAAGAAAGATTTGGGATTTTTTGTGCTGCTCTGTCAGTGTTATGCAGCTTCTCACATATTATTAGCAAGTATTAATAACAACATTCTATGCGTCTAAATCTTCATATCTATATTCTGGCAGTTATCTTTTACTGATTTGAATAGAATGTGTGGACAAGTCAGGAATGTAATTAATCTCAATGGATTTTCCAGTTTTTACTTTATGACAAATTTCAATTCCTGCATAGAGAAAATACATAAGACATGTATTTAAGTTCTCTGGGACATATTTTGAAGGTGTCACGCTGATTTAATTAGCTGACATGTTTCACTACAGGCAGAAATAATTTGTTTTCCCTCATTTTGCCAAATTTTTCAACCAAGTGGCACTTTCATAGCACTGTCTGAAATAATTGGACCAATGCAAGCAAATATAGCAATCCTGCCTCACTGTTCAAGCTCCAAGGTGATGGAGCTTTGCTAGAAGCAGAAATATTTGGTTCGGCTCCAGCTCTAGGCCCTATTCTTATGCAGCTCAGATTAACTTGGGCATCTCCTATGATCCCTCAAGTCCTGAGCTTTTGTGGGGCTTTCCCCTTCCTTCACCGATGGTAGAGCACTGCTTTTGTACTCACTTAAGTTCAGGGTCTTCTTTTTCTTCCTTGGTAGGAGTCACTTTAATACCTCCTTTCCTGGCACGAGGACAACCAGATAAGCTGAAAGAAGCACACAGAATAAAAGCCACCTCTTTCTGCTGCTGCTTGCCAAGAACCCTGGGTGCTGCAGCCCCATGCAATGGGACTGTTTTTACCTTCTGTGGGATGCGTAGTTCCCCGTCACGTGGCCAGAGCCATCACAGCCAGGTGTCGGGCACCTATGGAATAACACAGAGAGCTTACAAAATATGGCTTCAAAGGTACACAGTAAATGATATTTTGTCTAGGGTGGAAGAAAGAACTGTAGAGCTTTTGTTGAATAATTAAAACCAGTTCTTGCTAATTTCTTTTTTTTTTTTTAAATAAGCAGACTTTTTCATTTTTTTTTTCTTTCTTTCATAACAGAGTTTTAGTAAGGAATGTGAAATATATTGTGTACGATGTGTAGATTTAATCAGTGCAAACACTGTTTGCACCAAACATTTTTCCTTGTACAGGATCAACATTACAAAAAAAAACACCAAAAAAAAAAACCCACCAGCTTGATACAGATCTATTTGTAAATTTACTGTTATGTGTTTGTTTGTTATTCTTCTGATGTTTTCAGGTACTGGTACAAATAAGCAATTTGTCAGTATTTACAGAAGGGGAAATGGAAGCAGAAAAGCAGTTTTACTTTTGGGCATCAGCAGGTGATAGACAGAATTTGAATTTAATAATTTGTATGTTCTAGAACTGTAAGCATACAACAGAACCGTATCTTTCTAGCACTAGATTCAATTGGGTATTCAGCTTGGCAGTGGGATTATGCTTATGTCTCGTAGTTAAGGGGTTTCTGTGTGTGCATGTGTGTGCAGCAAACAAGCCTTTTCAAGTATGAATGTTTAATACTAAAACATCTATACAATGAAAAGAAACAAACCTGCCCATTACTGTATTTTTGCCAGTGGTCTGGGAGGGTAGGCTTCTTGCTTGCTGGTCCTACATGAACAATGTGCTCCAAAAGCCTACTGGAGTCAATAGGTCTTTGCACTGACTTCTGTGGGTTTGGAGCAGTGGGGCTTTATTGGTAGCACCTTCCATCTCAGAAATTCAGATATATAGAGATATATAGACAGATTTTTTAATATTGTTTCTGTTTAAGGCTATTGTATTTCATGTGTGGGTTTTTGTTTTGTTTTATTTAAAGAGAAGAGAAACACACCTCAGCACACAAAGTAGCACAAAAGAAATATTTACCTTTAGAAGTCATGCCAGCCATTTCTATGTTTCTGTATTATACAGTACAAAGTTCTTACACTAAGCATCCCTACGGGCCTTTTGAATGCTATGATTTTTACAGAGTATCCGAATTACAAAAAGACTTGAGCCAAATAATCTTGTACTGAACCATTAAGGAAACTTGCATTGTTCAATACTTTCTTAAGGGTCTCAGTTGTTACTGAATCTTTCCTGAGGTGAGGAGATTGGTCATTTAATCTAGTCATTGGTAGGCTGTCATGTAAAGCAACTACAAATATAGTTGTAATAGCACACCTGAGTGTGCAGGTGTATCTCTTCACAGAATATTTAAAACTGGTTTTCTGCGAACAATTAATTTGTCAAAAATGTGATTACTTTTGGACATGACCAAATTTATTCACTGATTCAAGTAGAATTCAGCAAATATTTCAACTGAAGAAAAGGGAGATTTAATTTTTTTTAAAGATAGTGTCAAAACATTTCATGATGATATTTTCAGAACAAAATATTTTGGCAGAATGACGTGTTTCACACTGACAATGAAGGTAAAGGTGTGGGTTGCAGAGTGCCAGATATGCTGGACTGTGTAGAGCTAAGCGTTGACCTGTCTGAGTGTGGGACAAAGACTGGGCACAATGTCATGTGCAGCAGGCAGCAAGGGCAGATGTCTGGAGAGTGTGAATGCTCACAAGTAAATCCAGAACACCTGCCAAATACTATGCGTATTAATTTTGGCTACTTGTTTTATCAGATGATCACAGATGGAAAAGCTGTCCGCATAGACTGGACATGGACTTTAATTCTGTAAGAGCTCTTTGTGGGAGACATTCAGAACTGAGATCCTGAGAGTTATGGAGTTAAAAAAGACACTGAACTAGATTTAAATCTCCCCATCTGTATTTACCACTTACAGCAGCAGATAGATTTCACAACCAAATCAGAGTCCAATGTATTCTTGAGGTCATTAAAGATTTGAGGCTGAGATATTATCAATACTGGTGAAATTATAAGATTATATAGGTGGACTACTGACAAATTAGTAAGAAGCTTCACTAGCAAGACTCCTAAACTTGGCCACTGGGTTGGGTTTTCCAAATATTGGTTGTATCTTTGTATGGACTGTGAAATTCCACAATAGAAGGTACAGCAACAATGCATTGCCTTACAGTCAGTAATACTGTGGATCTTCATCAGTTTTTAACTGGCTGATGAGTTTGAACTAGTGCAGGGGTCCTCAAACTTTTTAACCAGGGGGCTGGCGCGTAGATGAAGTGGCAGGCAGTCATCTGCGGCTGCTTGGTTTCCCCCCCAACCCCTGGAGGGGGGGAAGGGGGGGGGGGAGGGGGGAGGGGGGGGTCTGTAAATACCGGGGGCCGGATTGAGGACCATGGGGGGCCGTATCCGGCCCACAGGCCGTAGTTTGAGGACCCCTGAACTAGTGTCTCAGCTTAGGGAGTCATCCTCTGCTATGGATTCCTGTGCAGAGCCAAGATAATCAGATTTACACTGGAGGGCCAAAGGCCTCAGGAGCTCAAGCTAAAAGATGTCAACTCTCAAGTCTATGTAGGTTACAGATTCTTTTACAATTCGTTTGTTTTGCAAGAACAAATCTCTCAATGACTTCACACAGAAATTCTTAGAAGTGCTCATTGAGTACCTGCTGGTTTGTTCCCTTCTCTGAGAGGGTTGCTTTATCTTTAGGTAGACAACTACAATTGCTCAAAAACTCATAGTTTTAAAATTTGAGTCATCATTGACTTTAGTATGTTTTAATCTAACCACCTTAGATTGCTCTGTGCAGCAAGAATCCTCAGATAAAAGAGTTCTTGAAACTGACTCAAAGGTTCACTTTCTGAACAGATCTTCCTTATTTCCAAACTGTAGATCACATGGAGGCCTGGCTTAGAGTTTCATAATTAAAGCCAAAATCATATCTTGATTCTGGCAAATTAAACATGAATAACATTTGGAAAAACACAGCTTTTTCATATTCATGCCTAAGTACATGAGGGTACTTTCACGGCCTGATTCTATGAGCTTTTATGCCCTCTGCTCACACAGCAATAGTAAAATTAACTATTGATATCACTATACTGCACCAGTGCAAGCACAACTGCAGTTTTTGACATGAGATTTCATTTAGCCGATGCTTATCAAAAGCAGAGTTTTATTTAACATTTCACCTGAATTACATTTACAGGAAGCTCAAATAAGGTGATAGATTCGTGGAAAATGATTTTATTTAGCCCTTTTTCCTTTTGCAAATTGTCTGTGAACAGATTTTGATTTTTGCTCTTTTTCTAGTTAATTGAAATTAAATGCTAAGTGCGTTATGCAACATATTTCTGTCTGTGAAATGTCCGTGAACTTTGACTTTGTCTTTCACAACTCACATATTATACATGTCGTACAGTGTGCAGTTTGTCATTTAAGTCATATGCTGTTGCTCCTCTTTCCTTATGGCATGACCAAAACTCTAGAAGCTTTATGGAAAAATAACCATATTGGTATGCAAATTTCCTTATTCACACATGAATATGGGGCGGGGGGCAGGGGGGGAGCGGTGCTGCATGAGCACAAACTATTCAAAATATTTGTGTGAGTGTCTATGCATGGCAGAAAGCCAACAAAATCAGGGACAAATATATATGACTCAGCAAATGATTTCAAATTTGTCAGCATTTTCACAAGTTGGTTCCTCGCTTCTTGTGCTGTTCTTTTTAAAACAAACTAAATGTAAATTTTGTACCTTTGAGAATCAGTGATGGAAAAATTGAAGTACTGAGCCAGTCTGTCAGTCTACCTACTGGTTTTGGGAACTGTTTTGAACAGTTGCCCATATAAATAGCTTTTCTTTGCCATTTTGCTGCATCTCCAGTAGGTTCAACTCCATACCTGACATCAGTTCATCATTTTGTTTATAATTCCAGTTGTCAGATTAGGGTTTAAGACCAGTAACATTTGAACTGGGGAAACTAAACACTGGTTCAAGCCTAAATGTAGTCAGTCTTACTATTAATACTGTTAGAACAACATAATAGTGCCATGATCAGACTTCATTTTCTTCTATCTGGACTAGGATTGAACCTAAAGGACAGAAAGGACGGTCACGGGGTTCTCTCTTTTTTACATGCATTCATGAGTTTTTCCAAGCCATCTATTATGGGATCCAATTTACAAGTTGCAGAGGGAAAGCTATGAAAGAACTCTAATTATCCTTTCCTCTTCCCCACATCCTTATTGACAAAGCCAATTCAATAACTAGATGACTGGTTGCCAGTGCCTCTCTTGACTACAGATTTTTGAAATATTCATATGTCCCTATACATCTGTCTATATAGCAGAGCCTGCACAGTCCTTTTGTAAGTGACATTTCATGGTGAGAATTATGCCAGAACAGAATCATATGACTTGATGTCTGCTTCAGTGACATTAAACTCATAGTATACAGTAGTGAACGGTAAAAAATTGTTTGTGGGAGTTCTGGTCTCATTTTTAGATTTCTTCTAACTAGATTTATTTCTAATTAAATAATTCTAATTTATTCTAATTGGATCAGGCTGAGTTATTTGCCGTACAAGTCTTTCATGTTAGATATTTTCTATTTCTCTCTGACTAAATACTGTGAGAGCAGCATCTCTCCTAGAGTTTACAATTTTTTCCGCCAGCTCCTGGTTGATTCATGAAAATGAAGGGGTACAAAAATGAAGAAAAGCAAATGGAGAAAAGTAAACTCTATTTCATTCAAAAGCTTTCAAACCAATTCACTTCAAGTTTCAAACAAAGGTTTGATGTAGCTCAGAGCAATTCAAATGAACAACTGCGTTAACATAGGGAAAATGTTGATTGAAGATAAATAACATTTGTGCTATTATCAATACTTACTTAAGCTCCTGAGAGTTAGCAGCCATAAGGGATTTTAATGTCTTGTCAGCTAATGGGCACCCAGAAACACTGAAAAAAACCCAATGTGAATGTTTTACCAGAACAGAACTTTTTTTTTTTCTCTAAAACAGCAACCTCCAGACAATCTATGACTTATAATAGGGAAAAAAAAAATATCCTCAAATATTTGCTTTTGGCAAAGGAGAAGTAGTCAATATCAGGCTGTGGTTCTTAAATTACTGGAAAGGTATACAGTTAAGACCAAAGGTTTCTAAGCCCCTGTAAAGCTTTGCGTGGGGAGGCAGTGGTACACAGTGTCCTTCCTTTATCTTGCCTGCATGAAGGGCAGGTAAAGCATCTGGTCCATGTGGCTGGGAAAAAGCAGAAACTCTTCCATCCTGCTCCCAAAGGGAAAGGCAGGAAATAATTGTTTCAACCCCTAGGTTGGCAATTCTGAGGAAAATACTTAGCATACTCAGATTATGTTAGCAGATCTATGAACTTCAAAGTCATACATAGAAATATCTGAAGAAACCTCATTTAAATCTCATGCACCAGCATCTGTACAGAGAGTGCTTGTACACTAAGGGAAATGCAGACTTTACTAAATTACTTATCTACAGGTCTCAGCCAAGAAATGCAGCTACAGGAATAAGACTATGTTGCTTAACTCCATCAGTCTATCGAGTCCAGACCTTCACAAAATACAACAAACTAGAAAAAACAGTCACATTTCTGCATGGATTATTTTCTGCAAATTACTTTTGAATGGTTATCCATGGTTAGTATAAAATTATTCAAAGATGACAACAGCTAAAAGTAGCTCTATTTCCTGCTTTAGGATTCCTGTTGTTCCTCACCTCCGGTGTGAGGCATAGTTTCCTGTTACGTGGCCGCTGCCATCACATCCTGGAGTTGGACAGCTATGCAAAGGAAATGCAATGAGAAATTAGAATATGTATAACATGCTACATAGATCACCCTTTGCTGCAGTGAATTACATAATGATCCTTAAAGCAATCACATTCATCATTGCACATCTTAAAACTGTCATGACACTGCAGAAAGCTAGCAAAACTTACACAACACTTCTAGTTTTCAATTATTACTTGAAGCATAGAAGAAACAATGTTTTCCTATTTCCACCATGCAAATAAGTAAATTTTTTTTTTTTTTTTTTAATCTATGCAATGTGAAACCACCATGCTTTGCATCAGTTTTTTTGGTTATGAGTTGCATTCTTAAAAGACAGTTTCATTATCGGTACCAAATTTTGACAGCTGTTCATAAATATTAGGGCTGAAGTTTCTGATCTGACCTCTTGTATAACACAGACAAGAGAACTATAATTTCCAAAATAATTCCCTCAACTTCTGACTAAAGTAAGGCACCTTTTTTAGAAACACATCCGATCTTTATTTGCTGACATAAGTGAGAAATTAGTTGTTATGGTTGCTTGCAGAAAAAAAAGCACATCAAGCTCACACAGCTGAAGTTCAGGATGAGCACAAAAGTTTCCCAAAATGTTTCTCAGCTGAACTGAGAAGTGATACAAAGGTGTCATACATTTAGCAGAACAGGTATGTTCATTTATGCATAGAGATGGAGGTATGTTTGACCTGCAGAAGATGTTATAGCTTCTGTTTTTCCTCAGTCCTTCTGCAGTCATGGCACTGAGCTCATTTATCAAACTGGGATACAGTCCTCTACAAGAGGGCAAAGATATCAAGAAATGCAGTCTGTGCATGGAGGGGTAGGAGTAGGTGAATAACATATTTTTCTACAGTATTTTAAAACTCTAACACCAACCTTATTAGAGTCACCTTATAAAGAGCTGTGCTTCTTTCACTGGGTCCATGGATAAGAAGGGCAAGCAGAAGCTGTACAAAACAGCTGTACAAAAACTTTAGCTAGTGCTCCATACTAATGAAAAAGGGGTACCTGAGATCCTCACCTGGCTATTTTCTCTGAGCTGGTAGAGTGCTAGGAACGTTTTCAAATCTGTAAAAAAGCCTTAGGAAGACATCAGCCTCATTTTCACAGCCCATATCAGCCTGGTCAATGCAGTTACAGGCAAAAGAATTAACGTGGCAAAACAGAAAGCAAATGCTAGGAGGTGGTATTCATAAAATTGTTTGCTGCAACTGAGCTAACCATGTCAGAAATTTTTTCTCTGCAAGTGCTTATGTCATTTTAAAAACTTCCTCATGATGGAGCCAACTGTATTGAATTGTTCTGTGCAAGTTCTAAGCTCAACCGAGTCATAGAAATGCAGTCTGATCCTTACATTATCTATAGAGTTCTGATAAATTAAAACTATTTCTTATTTAATTTTTTGCACAGCTACATTTTAGATAACCATTTCTACTCACTGTTTGAAAATAACACAATAAAACCACTGTAGGCTGATCATTGCCCTACTAAATACTCTGGGTATTATTATTTAGGAGAGTAGAAAAGTATTTTACAGGCATCTCAAAACAGGTCAATATCACAAAGGAATAAATATTACAGAAGAAAAGCCATTAGTCTTCAGCAAATAAACTCTCAGTGATTTTTGTACGCATTTGTTTTAGAAGAGACAAACTAAACCTGACCTGTAGCAATTTAGGTCATGAACTACAACTGCAGATATAATGTGGTGAGTAGACAATATGCAGACTGCACGACATCGGGGGGGAAGAATCGTTCTTCACAGCAGCATGCCCCAGGGAAATGTAAATTCTAGAGGCAGAGGCGAATCTAACTGCTTCGGTGCCACCGAGTCTGGTGAGCAGGACACAAGGTGAAGGGATACCATTCATTTATTTATGGTCGAGCCTGCACTGATACGTTATGGTCTATCATCACCAAGTGATATGGAGCACACTTGTCTAGAGACCTACTCTGGTTTGGGACAAAAAGAAAAGTGCTATAAATGATCACTAAGTCCTAGTTGACTATTAAGGTGAAAAGACTATTGATATCAAAATGGTGTTGGTGTGAATCCAAAGGGGTTTTATGAAGAGCCTAGATGAGGTTTTAAAAAGCAACTAGTGTTAAGGGCTGATCAAGTAAAATGGGACAATTTTACTGATTTTTTCTAAACTGAAACAAGATGTTATTTAACAGAATTTCTTTGTGGTCTAGACAGTAAAGTTTTGGAACTTAGGACATAGCAAGTATGTCTCTGTACTTGGGAAAAGAGGGTATTAGCTTATTCTCCAAGAGTGCGAGCTTGTGCACCCACTGGATTGTCAGCAGGACAGAGTAACTAACTCTGCTTTGAAGGAAGCAGATGAAGGATTTACGCATAGAATGTGTACAGGTTGGAAAACCCTGGGGCAGTTCCTGTCTTGTGTTTTATCTTTTTATGAACTTTACATGTTCCTATCTGAGAAATCCCAAGCACTTCTACACAAGCTCTCAACAGTGGATCTATGATGATGATTGTCCAAATAAGGTTTATTTAATAATACATTAACATTAGCACAGACAGTCTGTAGGATCCTATGAAACTGTGTGTTTTATAGAAGGAGCTATTACCCATTTCTTAGCTACCTGTCTGAGGAGTAAGGAGGAGTGATGCCCAGCATAACATTAGTCATGAATCTCTCCAGACCCCCAGGCCTATCCTGGCTTGTCTCAGCTCCAAACTTCATGTCTGCCCGTTGTATACCCACACCAGGGAACTAGCTACCTGCAGTGGACTGCCATCCAAGTCTCCCTGCTTAGCTCCTGCAAATCTACTCCAAACCAGCGCTCAGAACAACAATGTAGTCAGTCTTTACCAAGGCAGAGGAAAACATGGCGGGTTTTGTGACTCACGTGATGAGCTCCTTTTTGAGATCTCTTGAATGGACCTTGGGTTTAGGGCTTGGTATGGAGACATCTCCTGGATATTTCTTTTCCTCTACATTTTCCGGAGAGCTCACTGGATCTTTCTGAAATATTAGATGAGAAAGTGACAAAAATTTTCTCTTTCCAAGGCCTCCCATATATTCAACAAAGAACTTGCTGTGGCAAGAAGAAAATCTCTTGGAAGATATGTGTCTTAAGAAATGATGGAGAGAGATGTATAAAGTTTAGTACATCCTAGTTTCAGGTTCTCATAGCCAGATTTAAAAAAAATGTTATGTAAGTATTTCTGAAGGCAGATGCTGGTTTAAGCCATACATGAGGAAAACTGAGTTTTGCTTTATAAAGTGGTGATAAAAGCCAAAGAAAAGTACACAGAGAAAATAAAAATAGCTGTTGAATATATAGAGCCAAACAAGACCTTGGCAAGTATGTTCTTGTTTTTTCTGTACATCACTGAGTCTTGTATACAGTTGAGGTGAGTACCATTTTACTGTGAATTACAAAATTACAATAATAATTGAAAAACCCCTCTTTTACATAAGCATATGTAAATGCAAAGCTTTTTAGGTCTGTAGGATGGGGTTACTTGTTATCTTATCCAAAGAGCAGATTCTTAAAATAAAAAGCATAAGAACAAAACCACTTTCAAATTTTCTTAGCAGCAGGCTGCTAAGGGTATTTCTTGTTTTCTAATATTTGTAGATTAAAATCATCACTGCCACAGTGCTGCTTGATGGTTGGTATGGACCATGAGCATTCACTGCCTTGGGAAGACATTTTGGAAATTTGGAGTCCTGAAAGGAAATTACATATTTGTGTTCTGAAAAAATCTATGATCACTTCAAAATAGCTTGGTTTATAGTTTTGAGAATTAATGTCTTCAATTAATATTATTTTTATGAAAGAGAAGTATTTCATTTCCAGAGGGATGCTCTGTGGATATTGTATAATTCAAGAATTCTCCAAAGCCCATAGCATCAATTATTGAATCTCCATTAATCCCTTCTGGGCTTCATGTTAGTTTTGTGAGTCTGTTCTAATATCAGGTAGTAATCACCCAGAGATTACTGTCTGTAGGAGTAGGAACTCTGCCTGTGGTTGAGAGGAGAAGCTCCCAGCTCCTGCTAAACTCATGGGGCTGGTGCCATAGATGCTTTGGGCTTGTGCAGCTGATGAATGTGCCAGGACAGAGGGGCAGGGATGTCTGCAGTGCTGTTAAGGCAGAGCAGAGGGCTGAGGAGAATCTGGCCTGAAAATGGAGATTCTGCCTAACGGGACTTGTAAGCTCTGCAGGGGTGTTTCTTCTGAAAAAGCTTCCATATGGTCCTCAATTCTGGCAGCTCGTCTTTGACTGTTTGGAGACTGGATCCTCAATATGACTTCCTTCTGCTTTCTGGTACTGGCTACCTACTGCCTACTGAAACTCACACTACACATACATATAGAAACCATGCCACATTATTGCTATATCAATTACTACTGACTTTTGCAACCACATTTGTGGTGTTAGTTTGTTTAGGAATAATCTAATCTGCTATGAATACAGAAAGCAAAAATACTTACATTCAGCTTTTCTAAACAGTCTTTCATAGTAATTATCAAGTAATTCAATTTTTCTTTTTTTTTAAAAAAAACAACACCATGATATATTTCAGGCTTTTAGAATTTTATTTCTAAAGGAAAACTTTGGATAAGGAGTAATAGGGAAAATTAAAAGCAATGAAAGGTATTGGTAAAATGTTAGTACAGAAATAATAAATAGTTGAAGATCCTCCAAACAAAAATGCTAAAAAAAAAAAAAAAAGGTGGAAAAATAGGTGTCATTTTTGTTCAAGATTCAAGAAACATCAAAGACAGTTGTCCAAGATTGAGTTAAATCCTGTTTAAGGCAAATGGGGGTGCTTTTGCCATTGCGGTCTACAGAATGGGGATTTGAGTTTTTGACTCTATCTGTTCACAACTCCAGACCTGCCTTTCTCATATAGACATAAATGCAAGCTCCTACAGGGAACTGTCACAGTGTAAGTCATTGTAAAATCCAAAGCTCCCCAAATTAACAACAAGATAGTAACCCTCTGTTGACAGCTAGAAGGGATCAGATGTCAAAACAACTTCAAAAAACAGAGGTAAAATGATTTCCATTTAATGTAATAGAGGTTGAAGAAGGTTGGTTTATCATTTTTTCTCTAACCACCAGCTCCAATAGGCTGCATCTCTGTCACTGAACTGAGGACCAATACTGTGTTTCTAAAAGTTTAGTGTATGCCTGGGCTGGATCCAATGTATCAGGACGGGAACACATCAGCCCCTTCCACTTCTTGTCAAAGGTATAGCTGAGAGGAGCCTGGAATCAAGAGTGGTGGAAAGACCACTCTGGCACTCCACTGGGATCCTGAGGTAGGTGATGTGCCTCAGGATGCACATGCAGCAAACAAAAGTAACCATAACTGTTCATGCTGCGGGGTGTTTTAAGATTTTCATATATATAGCTTGTGTTCTTTATCTCAAAGGAAAGATATCTCTTAGTCTTTTGCTGGTGATGGACCAGAAACTTGTGTGTGTGTTTTCATCATCATGTCACTGCCTGATATCTGCTGCACAGAAAAGATTGATCAGGAATTATGTGTAGCAAGGCTTGACAAAATACTACAGTATTGCAGTTCACAGCTTCATTTAATGATATTTTACTGAACTATTTAACAAAAATAAGATTGAAAGATGAAGATTAACATCTACAGCCACCGGTATAGCTGATACTAGAGGGTTTAAAACTGCAATATTTTAATTTTCTATCTTTGAAATAATTTTTTTTCCCAAATTTTAATTGTGAATTTCCTGAATTATTAAGATTTGTATTATTTTTAAACCAATAGCTATACACACACCCACACCCCCCCTTACAATTCCATAGTAACTGCACTTTTGAAAAAGAAAAAAAATCTAATAAGGACCAAAGTGGTAATACAGTTTCTTTCCTAGTTACCATTCCTTAGTATATTTCCCAGGAATGAGGCAGACATATAGACATTTAAACCAGTGATTTCTTCAGCATTGTCCTAGTGCCTTGTGGAACACTTGGTGTTATTCAGGCAGCATGAAATCTTCAGATGTGTACAACGTGCAAAAGGAAGACAGTGCAAAGGGAGTGTAGGCAAAGGAATACCTTTCTAGGACCTTACATCCGTACATGTGGTCCAAAAGGAGTTGCTCTGTCTGAAATGAGTAGGTCAGACCTAAAGACCAAATATTTTTTGGTCCTCTGCACTTAGGACTGAGTGTAAAGCATCATGCCTTGGCTTGTATGCTTCTTAAGCTATTCATCTTTAGAGGGAGAGATAATCCTTTGGGAAACACCTTTAGCACTTCCCACTTTTTGGTCTGTTAGGTGATGATTGTCACAGCTAGTCAAGTCCAACCACATGTATGGTTTTTCCTTTCCTATTTGAAAGCATTTATAATTAAATGTTATTAAAATTCTGAAGAATTCGAGTAAAAGAAAAATCAGAATGACACCAATCGGTCCAAATACTACTATTTTCTGCAAAGAGCGTGTGTGTATTCATGCATGCACACTACAGAAAGAAAGAAAGCAATGAAACTCCATTAATGTACAGATGGAAGTTTATATTGATTTCAGCAAAGACCAGAACATAATGGTAACATGAATAACAGATAATAGCATCTGGCACTTTTAACATTTTTAAGCCCTGAAATCTTTGGAGAACTGACAGTTGAACTAACTGACAGCTCTAGTTATTTCTCAGCGCTTTCCTTTTGGAGAGATTTTGAGCTTTTTCCAAATTCAGATTTTTTTTTTTTAAGGGGGCATCTGGACAGGCTATTTTGCTGAGAGAGAGAGAGACAATATTTTCTGGAAATTACCACCAAAATTAAGCAACTGTTGTGCATATGAACCAGATAACAATGAATTAGAAATAGATATAATCAGTCATTTTCTTTGCATGAGGATAACTGCCAGTCTTCGATTTTGAAAACAGAGCCTCTGGCCCTGAGATCACTGGACATGTCAACACTCCCTGGGATGGCAAAATCTCACAGCAGAGGTCTGGGGCCAGATCCTCAATTAGGGACAAACTGCACAGTGTCAAAGCACCAAATGCAAGGAGCAAGAGTGCCTGAGCACAGATCTTTATGTCCTGTTGGGTAGTCCTCCTATACCTCCCACTCCCAGTGCCCATAAGGGACAGGGAAACAGCCAGCCACCAGTCACGGCCTTCCAAAGGTCAAGCAGGGACTGGGGGGATGTGGAGGTGCTCCTGCCACGGCTCTTCCATGGAGTTGCGGTGGCAGCAGGGAGGAGGAGCAGCAGGACAGGCCCCCTGCCAAGTCTGCGACACCGATTGATCCCCTGCAGCAAGGCAGTTCTCTCAAAGCTGGATGAGTTTGTTCATTATGCGGCATGAATGGGGAAGAGCCTGAGCCCTCAGCCTACCGCCTCGTGTCAAACCCATTCCGAAACCCTGATACAGGGATGCTGTTGTCATTCCTCTGATAAGGAGCATCATCAGCCCCACAGAGATGACAGCAAAGGGCTTTTCAAGACAACCCAGCCTTCAAGAAATGCTCCTCCGTGGTGCAAGCTGTTTCAGCGGTCACACTGCAACAGACTACCTAGTGATGACAGGTTTTTTTTTCTTTACACAACTTAATTAACTTTTATTTCCAGGTATTTTTGGAATTGGAAACCTGGATGCCCTTACTTCAGTCCTAAATAAATTTACCCCTGTCTATGTCTTCTTGAAGTGCCAATTTGGAATTTCGAACAAGATATTTTTGTAAGAAATATAATGTTCAAATGCTATTGCTTGATATATAAAACCAAACAGAGAGGAAAAGTATTTGAAGCTGAATAAAACATCCATATTGGGAGATCTTTTAGTCTGTTTGAGAAAGATATCACTGAGGCTTGTCTATGTTAATTACCAAGATTTTATCTGATTAGCCTTTATGGTGCTGGTGGTCCCTTCCTGATTTAAGAAAAATGCAAGCAATCCATATTCTGACAGCTAGGCTCAAGAGAAAAAATAAAACCAAACTCACCAGCAAAACAAGAATAAGAAAGAAAGACCGTAGGAGCCTATGCTGCCTTGTTGCCAAGATAGAATAAACAGACATGAAAGAGCAAAACTGAAAGAAAATCACAATCAAGACAATTGTCAAGTTCAAAGTGGCAGTCTAGAAGACTAGCCATGAAAGCTGGAAAGTTACTAAATAAAATTATTCTCTGAAATTTTAGTTGTTCATTTTTGTTCCTGCAACTCCATTTTCAAGTTAGGGCTTTTTCATTTCCCAGGACAGGATGAAAAGGGAATATAACCTTGATATACTCATCTAGTTTTTCCATTCTGTTTCCTTATCAGATAAAAAATATCACAATTGGTGGAAATTATGTACATATTCTCTTGTGTTACTTGTACTCAAAACCTTCAGGAATTCCTAACAACTTTTATTTCTGAATTTGTGCTCTCAGACTGTTTTCTGGACCACTGGACTCACTAGTGAGCTCTAAGACTCACTGGCAGAGATTTCTTGAATTATGTTAAATGAAAAATAAAAAGTTTTCCACTGAAAGAATATTGTAGTCAAGGTTCTAAGCATGTATTTAAATGCTTAGACAATTAATTATCTAGAATTATAAAGAGTTTGTGTAGAAAAATTACTTTTTGTTTCAGCATGAAAAAAGCTGCCTTGGTTTGATATTTTGGTGGTGTTTATTTTTTTTTCTCCTGAGTGATCCGTAGGCCATTTGGGTGTATACGCTACAGGACTGAGTCATTAAGAATAAAATTCAAACAACAGTCCCTAATGGTGGATATCTTTGATTTCCTTATCTTATAGACTTATAGACATTCACATGTAAGCTCTGAGAGCAAGATCTTTCAATGTAAGTATTGATTTTTATGCCACATCTGAGAGGCCATTAAAGCTAGCTCAATGTTCACAAACCCTTACCTGTGGAAACTTGATTCTCTTTAAATTGTACTAGGTTGGTCATCCCAAAGACCATCATATGGCCACTCTCCCAAGGGAAAAAGTCACTCAGAAACTGAAAAAATACCTCTTTTTCTTCTTCTTTCCTGCCATGGGTCTTGCTGTAGTTGATGGGTGCATCCCAGCCTTCCTGTTCACAAAGAGCCTGATAGAAGGCTGCATTTACCAGGATACTGCTTGTTTTGAAAGGAGAAGAGGAAGGAGTGGGAAGTGCTGTGCTGGAAGAAGTGAGAGGCATAACTTTGTCTTGGCTTCGGTTCTTTTTCATGCTCAAATCCAGAGTGCCATTTTCATCCACTTCTATCTCAGCTCCCTGACATGCAACAGGAAACAGAGACATGCTTAGATATGGACGTGGTGAGGCTGCAACATAACCATGTGGTGCTTTTAAAGGATAAATATAAATGCATGCTTTTATTTAAATTTATCTGAATCTAAAACCAGCTTTTCGATTTATATCAGTTAATGTCCAACTCTTAGGCAGACTTAAGAGTAGCTTCAGTAATGGTATCCCTGCATCTCAGCTTAAACATAGTAAGTAGAATTTAAATAAGATGACTGTAAACCATAACCTATACACCCTGAATCTAGTTTTATTTAAAAAAGTTTAGCTTTAAATCTTCTTGATCTTTTCACTCTTACAGAGAACTATGACCCCAATTCACAGTTAAAAGCATTAATGCATTGTTTAGGTCATCAACAGCATTATTAATACATATCCTCCCTTCCCCCCACACCCCGGAAACATTACATCTGTATTATGGGGGAGAGAAGGAGGGGGAAAGAAATATGCCTAAAAGTAGCACAGTATGAGAAATTTTCACTAGGGTTTTGTACATCACTCGAAATAACATATTTTCTTAATCATAGTTTGACTAGATCGCTAAGGCACAGGTCTGCACCGAGACCATTGGACTGGCAGCCACAGCAGGATCTTTAGGAGGTTCTTCCTGATGGAGACCTTCAGCATGAGTTAACAAAGCCTTTGCTACCTGGGAAGTACAGCAACAAGCAGCCTCTGATTGCAGGGAGGTGTGCAGTCTGGGGAAAGACCCAAATCTCTTTCCAGGCTGGGAGAAGCAATCAGAGTTGCTCCTGCTCACAAGAAGGGGCAAGTGCTGCTCAGCTGTACAAGAATAAAGGAAGGAAAGCTCACTGTTCTGCCCTGACCACACACACACAAAAAAAAAAAAAAAAAAAAAAGAGTACAAACTCATCTTCTTGGAATGATTAAAAGCTCCAGAAAGTGCAGCTTCCTAATGGAAGCAACAAAAAAATTCCCCTCATGCTCAATATGCAACAGCGCATATTGACATACTATTTATATAAGGATGAGGATAAGACTAGTCCTTTTATTGCCAACAATTACTAAAGTCAAGTAGGGGAAGAGGTGTAAGAGGTGGCTTCTGAAGGAACACTTGGTAGTCTAGTTCTGTTTGTTGCCTTGAATAAGGTGGAAAACATTCCAAGACTGTAGAGATAAATAACAACATCACAGATCAACACAGATAGAATGCTGTAATTAACATCACTCTGTGTCTTTGTCATTACTGTTTTTTATTTGCATCACCACAAAGCTCAGATACCACTTGGAAATTTTGGGCCAGATGTCAGATGCTGTATAACTGTGGGAGAGTCATATAAACCCAGATTGAGACTTCCTACCTTGAGTAATATAAAATTAAACCTATGGCACAAATGAATCACCTAGAAGCTCTTGTAAATAGAAAAGAGACAAGAAAACTTGTCCAGGGGGCAAGTTTTTCCACCTTTCTTAGACCTCTTTCTTAGGAAGAGATGAGACGCTGGCAGGGTTAGTCAACCGTTTAATGGTTGGAGATAGGGCAGTGAAACTGATCCTTACTCAAGGATCTTAAAAACAGTCGTGGTGAACCAGGGAACTCTTCCCCTGTGCTGACAGTGTGACATGACTGCCCTGGCCGCACTGAAGGCACAAGCTTCCTTCAGGCAGCCTTGTCTTCTACCACTGCCAGTGGGAACTCATTTAAAGGTAAAATGTATCTGATTAAATCTTTTTAATCAGGAGGAAAACATTGGTAGAAGATGAAAATTTATGTCCCAACAATCCTCCTCACTCAGGCAGTCTACCTCCATTTTGTATCCTTGGGCCTAAGTGGGATGCCCACCGAGACCAACGCACTGCCAAGCCATCGGCTTGCTCCCGGCTCAGAAGCTCAGGCTCCTCTTACATTTGCTTCTCCTGCAAATGTGGTGAACATAGCAAAGTTCACATTTTCAATCATACAGCTTAAAGAGAGAGATGTTTTATTATATTTATGGGAAGTAAATACACTTCTAATATGGTCATACTAAGACGCTTTGGTTATATCTTTCTGGCCCTTTTTAGTAAATAGTTTAATCTCCTGTGATAGTTTTAAGCCCTGAATTTGACAGTGCAGCTTATCCTGGATAATAACTTCGTAACCACAACATCTTATGCCATCTGTATAATATCAAATACATTTTCATACCAGCATTAATAACCCTTAGTTACAAAAATCCAAGATATTAACTATATCAGTGCCAAGCGCACACTCCAGGATCTGACAATATAGCTCTGCCATGATCGCCCCAGTGTTTTTTGGCTTCATAGCTGATATGTAACTATAGCAATGAAACAGAGCTACAGTAATCAAGTTTAATGACCAATGTAAAGTAAAATGCTAAATATTGTAGTTGCTGACATTTTTCATAATAAAAAAACTTGGGTTAAGTCTGCACAACCAACATTCACATAAAATTCCAGACCTCTGTGACAGATGGCTTAGGAAAGGAAGCCATGTGACTGGGCTGCAGTAGTTTTATAGTGCAAAACCCATAAATAGTGCAGATTCTCTGTCACTGACAAATAACAACTACTCAGAAGGCAACAGCAACAACAAAAAGGACCAAAACCAATCAAGGTCCTCTCCTCAGTGAAACTGGACATAGAAAAATAGCAGGAAATTTATTGTCTCTGAGAAACAGAGACCATCAGCTACAAGAAGGAGCTCTGTTTGACAAGAAGAGCATTTACTAATGTGTATATTTAAGGCTTCCTCAGCACTTTCCTGAAATTCACGAAGTTGGGTTGTCCAACATGTCCCTGATTCTGATCAGGGAATGCTGGGTTGTGTGTTTGTGAAGTAGCGTACAGATGGGGTTTAAGTGAGCTCACAGATGCACACAACAATTAAATATAGTCATGGAAAAAAAATCCCTTTTTGCCTGTTGCAGGATGGATCACACGTTTACAACGTGGCTTTTTATTCAGAATGGTATAAAAGAGCTATCACTTTGCTGCCTTCATAGCAAACTCCAAATGGCAGAGCACAAAGAATAGTCAGAGATACTGCTCCATTTTTCCTTCCTACTCTGATCCCACCCTCCTCTCAATATGTCTCCTTTGCTTGTTTTACCATGTTTATTTTTAAATTAATTTTAAAATGGAACTAAAACCACAAAAATGGCAAATGACAAAACATACTAGAGCAGTGCTATGACATGTTGACAGAAAATGGCACTTACTATGCTTCGCTCAGACTTGTAAAGGCTGTGTTCTCCTCAATGGAGGCAAGATCTTATTACTGTCAACTCTAGTGCATGTGTGAACAGGTCTATATTTATCAATTTATCATGACATATTTAAAATATAGTTACCAAAATAATGTAAACTGTTCTGATTCTTCTTTAAAATGTGAGCAAAATAAAGATGTAAATGTATCTTATTATTTCCTAACCTATATTAGTTTGCAGCTGTGTAAATCTTTGGGGCCTGATTTTGATCTTATTTACATTTACACTGGTGTAAACCAGGAAAAAATCCACTGAAACAATAAAGAAAAATCAATGAGAGTGAGAGGATATGGTAATTAAATTTGGGTCACTCCTTATCTACTCCCACATCAGTGACGATGTAATTATCCCCACAGATTTTATAAGCTGCTGGAAAAAGGAGTCCACAATAAAAAGTGAGAGAAAAATATTTTCTTTATCCAGGATCTATTTGGTGAAAAGATAAGGTACAAGTAGTACTCTACTATGAATATCTATCTAAAATGAAGACTAATTTAAATATGTAAACAAAAAAAAATGGTGTCTAGCCTCTTCAAGTGCTTTGTACATTAAAGTCAAGCTTTTTCAGCCTCCTTTGTTTTATGACATAAATATCATAGAGTATTTTCTAGTACATTATTAAGTCTTGTCTAAAACTGAACTACATCAGCTAGGACAATAAAGGATGGGGTTTTTTTGTGACAAATTACTCCTGCATTTTTTCATATGCTTTTGGTCCATCTGATCACTCACAATATTTAATACTCTGTAGTGTGTCTTCAGTAATGATTGCAAGTTAAGCTTTATCTCATAGCTGGTTCAGAAAGAGTGAATTATTGTGTCTGCATGAATCTTATTTCAAACCTGTGACCTTAAGGTGATTGTATCATTATGTATAAGGGGTTTTATGTATTCTTTGGTAGGCATCAGCCATACAATTTAATACTAAGTCCAAGGAAACAAAATTATCAATGATTTTGCATTCCTACTAGCAGTTCAGTCTAGTTTGGAAAGCTCAAAAAAGCTCCTCAGTTCTGGTATTGGGAGTAACTCTGAAACTGATATCTTGCCATGTGTATGAATACTATTCTTAATTCAACTTCATCCAAAAGAGTAAAATCTTTTCTACTCCCAGCCAATAAAAATACGTGCATCTGGTCCTCAGTTCTTCAGACTTTAATTTAAGCAAATGATTTATTCTGCAGCAAATTAAAATACTAATTTGGGTCAAAATAAGAAAACTTGTAACTGCCCAGCAACATCTGAGACAAGAATGAAGTCACGATTTCAGCCCAGAGCAATTCACAAATTAAAAAAAGCTAGCCAAGAATGTACTCAAGGAGCAATATGCACAGCAGTATAACAGGATGGTACCTACTGATATTCTTGGCTGGTTTTTCATCCTGTATTTAGGCTTTACACTATTTGGAATAAAGGACTGCCTGAAAAACGTGCTGGTTACTAACTACATTGTTGAAATAATTGATGTAATTATCACCATCATCAATATCCAAGAATGGAGAGATGACATAATTTTGTTCAAAAACAGAATTTGAACTTTAAACGTTTTTAGCAAGTGTCATTTTTTGTTTTCTTTCAAGGCATAATGTGCATATGCCATTTTGTCTAAACAGGTGGGAAAAACACCAAAACAGTCAACAAAATGTTTGGCAAGCAGTAGTGATAAGGATACAGATAAACTGTACTGCTTGCAGCTACCTCTGTGATACATAAATGTGGTGAGGGCTGTAAAGAGGGAAGATCCCTGGATGCTATGATGATGTAGACTAGCACTGTGCTAGAAACTGTAGGCTAAGCCTTCTAGGGGAGTCCTTCTGTTGACTTCAAAGAGAGCTGAATGAAGCTAGGTGAACTGCAAGTCAAATGCCACCACAAGACAGCATGAGAATTGGCTGATCGGGACCATATTCAGGGAAACAGTTTACTATAGTCCCAGGTGGAGGTTGGATGGCTCAGATAATGTAACATAAATGTGGTATGAAGTATTTTGGAAAAAGGTATCATCAAGGTATCTGATGATCTTAGTAATTTGTATGCAGCTGATAGATAATTCATGGAGAAAACTTAGGATCCATTTTATTTCTCATTTCAGAATAAATTTATTCTTGAAATTGCTTAATTTATAAATTCATATTTTTGATCTTGATATTTCGTAAATTACCTTTTTACATCAGATGTCTTTTGTAGGTTTTCTTACCAATGGTACTGTTAATGTGTAATCTGTTTTCTCTACCTTTGCTACCCTCCCCTTTCTTTTTTTTGGCTTAGACTCTCTGTTTTGATCTGATATGTAGAAAAGGTGAGATATGCATTTGAAAAATCCATTAAATTAATGAAATTTGGAACTATGTTGTATAGAACACTTTTTCATTTAAGTGTTCTATATGTACAGAAAAGTGGTGAATATACAAGGTAAAACATTCAGCTCTTACTAAAAGATGGACAGTACTCCGAAGATCAAGCAATAAAACTTGAGAGACAAATTAAAAAATATTTTGGGAATAAACTTCTGCTGAAAAATATTTTGATATTCTCCCCACTTGTTTGAGCAAGGTGACATATGCATGCCTTGAGTGAATATGAGAAAATGACACTAGCTCAAAATGTTTGAAGTTCAGATTCTGCTTTTAAAACTTAAAAGCACATCTTTACAGCTCTGACAAATATGTAACTTGGAAAGTATTTCCAGCAAGTCCAGGAAATCCTCTGCCATCCCACTGTCCTTGCTCTACCACTACACTGCCTCCCATCTGCAAAGTGTCACTACTTGGGTTGCTGGGAGGCTGCCCGATGCTCACACAAGAGCAAACACCTTTTCAAACCAGAACCTTTGATCTGCTAAAGTATGGAGGATTTTAATCAGGTTTTCTCAGGCAAAGGAACAAAGAAATGTGGTGAGGGGCAGGGCTAAGAAGTCTGGGACTCTGGTGCTCTGAACACAGCCACCCCACACAGGTATTTTCAGAACTGGTGAATGCACGTGCTACCAAGAATAGAAAAAGGAAATCACTAACTCTGTAGTCATCTGTCGATGCTGCATCATCTGTGTCCAAACACTGATAAAGTCCCAAGAAATGTTTTGTATCATCTTAAAAATTGTGAGGTATTCTAGCAGTTAAACATTTACCTTTGTGGTCAATACCAGCCACAAAACAATTCAAAAACTTTGATAAATAGAGAGTAATCTCTTTAAAAATATACTTTTTTTTTTTCTTCATATTTAAAAATAAGAAAGCATCTTCATTGAAGAGAATCTGGTGATTTAATTCCACAATTTTTCGTTTGAATCCTGTATGATAAAAGTCATAAATAGCCAAAAACCAAATAAAAATGGGTTTTGTGTGGTTTTGGCCACCAAATTGGTTTGGGGTTTACTTGCCTGTGTTCTGGCCAGAAGCTCATTCTGATTCTTCTGTCAGATGTTTTGTAGCAGTATGCCCTCCAGAAAGTCTGGCAAAAGTGGAGGCAGGCAGATAGCAAGGTATGCAGGTGATTTTCTTTTAGGCTGGAATCCTGGCTGTGAAAAAGGAGTAAGCTATGTGCCCCAAGTGCCCTTCCATATCATTACTGTTATGTTCACTTCCATTCAAACCTTCCCCATGATTTGGCAACTGCAAAGCAGGTACAGAGGAGAAAATCTTTGGGTTATGCCTGGTCCCTTTACTGCTCTTCTCTGGCAAGAAAGGTCTATTGCCGAGGTCAGCCAAAGGCTGCGGCAGCAATTTAATCCAGCCATTGGCATTAGTTTCCATTCCCCTGCTAGAAGAAGTCTCTGTTGAAGACTGTTGGAAGGAGCTTTTTGCAGCAGATATCAGGGATGGATCTGTCACCTGGGAAAGGTTCTGTGAGCAGTCTTTGGGGCAGATAATGACTGAGTCATATATATATATATAAAATAAAGGGGATGTATGTGGACACACTTTAAGAAGCTTACCCCGTGCCATCTCTCAACATTGATTTCAAGATCCAAGATTTCACAAGTAGAAATCAAAGGCAGCAAAGGGATACCACTCTGCAAAGGCGCAAGGCTTGGAATACCTAACAAGGTGTTGTGCTGGTGGTAAAATTAATGATTCCACTCAAAGAATAATAGCTAATCTCTTAGTGATGGTGAATGAAATTGTAGACCAACAGCTGTGGAAGCCACCTCTAGCCAGAATGAGCCTGGTGCTAAAATAGATAAGGTAAGAGTGACCCTGACTTGCAGAGAAATAGGTCATCTGTCTTTTGGAGCATACATCATGACTCAGAGTCCTACAGCAGAAACACACATAGCTACTCTGTGTTTTGATAAATACACCTCTTTTCACTTCCCAGTGATTTCTTCTCAAGTTCTTGTAATGGCACTCTCATCTACACAGAGCTCTCAAAAGTTTCATTGCAGTGGAGCATGTGTGACTTTAATACAAACAATAAACAACCTTGCTCCCGCAAACATGGTCATCAGAAGAAAATCTCGTCTATTTTCATCAGCAATATAATACTATGTAATGGCACAGAAAATAAGGCTCATAGCTCACACAGTATCATTTGTAAATCATAAAGATCTGTGAGGAAACGCAGAGCAGAAACCAAAACATGAAATCCACACAAACATCTACGATATTAGGCAGCTTTCCATTATGACAGACTTGCCCAAATTATCTATCTCCAAACGCTGTGGGCCTGACTCTCCTCTTTTGCCAGCAGAAAGGAGAACGTTACCAAAGTCAGTTGTTATTTCCCTCCCTACACCTCGTCAAACTGTCGTGAGCTCCAAACACAACAGACTCAATAGGTGTAGTCCTGTTCCATTGCTAGCAAAATATTACTTTGATTAATCACATTATTTTTTTTTTTTAAATCAGGCTCCAAAATGATCACTTATGACAGGTTTCAGAGGGAGGAAAATTCCCTCTTTAAACAGATCTAACTCATTATCCACCACAGATTGTTGCTAGATTTGTAAATAACCTCTTTTGCTCCCACAAAACTCCCCCCTTGTATTTAAGGTTCAATTATTAAGAGAGTTAACAACAAATTTCCTGCTATTTATTTATTTTTATCAGAACTGGTCACTGCATTACTGATTTTTTTCTGTCTCTCTTCAAAAGAGCATGCAAACAGAAGCCTCCTTTTTGGGGATTTAATGCAGTCACTAACATGAAAGACAGTTTATTCGCACAGTTCAGTAGCTAGCACACCCTCCAGGTTCTTGGACTACCCTACCTTGGCAGACAGACTCTGTGGTTTGTTGGAGAGGATCTCTGCTGCTTCCCTGCAGCGGGTGGAAAGGTTCAGGATAGCAGCAGCTGCTGCTATGTGGGTGTCTTCACTACATTGACCGTAGCTATAAGAGTTGGCATGGCAAGGGCTCTGTGTGTGGGCGCTAGCACTAGGCAGTCGATTAGAAAATTTCACTGGATTTGAAAAATGCTTTGCTGTTGAAGAGAGATTTGATTAGCAATTGCATGTATGAGATTTTTCCCATTAAATAGTTTTGTTTTGCAGACTACTATTTTATACATTAAAATATTAAAAGAATACATTTAAAACAATCCATTTCTTACTGGCAGTAAAGGTTTGCTGTAAAAATGTCTTCAGAAACACAATAATTTAATTTTTTACCTAACAAATACACATTTTTCAACAAAGCATCTGAGACTTCTACTTAGATTTCACTCGTTCTTTACTCAGGCATTAAAAGCAACGATGTCCAAGGAAAGACTGGACAAGCATTAGTGTGTTATCCGTCGTGACCTGACAACACTGGTGGGCAAATGCAGTTGTAAATGTATCCTTTTAAAGGCTTCCTCTTGGAGCTCTATTGTGTAAAAAACCAACAGTGACTTGTCCAGTCTTAGCTAAAACAACAGTGCTTACCCTACTTAAATGCATGTCTGTTATTTAAATAGCTTTGCTTATGTGAGTAAGGAGAGCAAGACCAGGCCTTGAATGAACCAAAGCGATCAGATAAGAACATTACCTGTTAGGATTATTCAGTCCAGATTTTGTGGAAATGTTTAGGAATTTAAATCTACCCTTTAATCAATTAAAAAAAATAATGAATAATGAAAAATGAACAGGTGAACAGAAAAGCACTTTCACAGACAGAAGTGGTGTGTGTAGCTCATTGTCTGGTCCATCAGCACCACTTATTCTAAAACAGGTAGAAAGAACTCTGCTCTGTGCTTTGCATTTTGGAGCTTGAGATGTCATTAACTCTTTCAAGGAAAATACAGTGCCGTGATTTCAGCTTTTAGGAAGCAATAATCACTTCTTTTGTCTGTAGCTGTCAGTGTCCTACAAAGATAAACTAAGCAAATTCCAATTTCTCAGCCTACACCTAGATACACCAAGAACATTTCCGTGTATGGCCATCTGCTCACTCCATAAAGATCTGAGCCCCAAGGCTCTGGATCTCTTTGGATGTAGAGCTTTGGCTGAGTGCATTTTAATGCTAAGACCTACACAAGCCGTCGAAGGACTCATCTTTCCTCAAACTTGGGGTGCTCTAAGAGAAACACTTTGTGTGCAATGACTGTAGCTGAATGCTGTATTCAGTTTTTCTAAGCACTGGAGGCAACTCAGTAGAGAAATACATAAGACCCACATGATTCAGTTCTCCCTTTCTCCAGTGCAAATGGAAAAGGATTTATCTACCGTGCTGTAAAACTGTAGCATAAGCAAAAGGGTCTACATTTTTAGCAGTTACTACAGCTAACTTCAAATTATATTTAAAAACCAAAAAAAATGCAAAAAAAATACTGACCCCAGAAGATTAAAAAAAAAAAAAAAAAAGCCAGGCTAGGAAGGGTGCATGGTTTGTTAACAAATCAAGTTTATAAGTGCTGAATCCACAGAGGGCTAATGATGGTCTTTTGGCTAGCTACATATTTACATAGGATGCGGAACCAATCACTACATCATCAGCTTCTTATTGCCAACTTTTGTATATCTGCATAGTTAAAGCACTCACCTGCCCACTTACTTTCACCTTTCCATTAAAATAATAGCTGCACACTGCAATCTTTGCAAGAACAACAGGCTGCAAACTTCAGCCCTGATATACATTATACATAAATTGCATATGTATGTATTTTCATTTGTATAAAAACATTTCAATCATTTTTTCCTTGAAATGAACCTGTGAAATAGACATACATCTGTGCAAAGAGACAGCTAATAGGGAAAATTCAATTTTACAAACAAAATTGAAAAATCTGCCACCCAAGAAGCTGGCAATGCACATATTTGCTTTCATTTGAACAAGCCTATTTTCCAGGCCAGATAAATATCTACTTTTCATTTGCAATTTTAAATGGGGCATTTATACATATACACAAACACATAGATACCTGCAATCATGTGTGTGTGTATGTACTCAGACACCCACACAGATAAATATATAAATACATAAATTTTATAAATATATAAACATATATAATATTCTATAGTATTAGAAGTATATTACAATTTATTATATATGTATCTATTCATATATAAAATTTTCTGCTTTTCTGTTCACCTTACCACGAATATTCTCTTTTGTTGGGATAAATGGGAGGCATTTTGTTTTCTTTTACTAAATTTTTTGCCATGAACAAAATTAAAACCACCTAAAGAGTCTTTTGTAACATTGTTTTGGATTAATTTTCTTTCTGAACCCAAATATGGTGCAATGACACCCTTTTTTTCCAGTTCCCTCATGGCAACAGGTTGTTTTTTTTCTTTGAAATATGAGTATTTTATAATGGTCAATGGCAGAATCTTGCTGAAGTTTCCCATGCAGATTGTGAAGGGCATCTGCAATAATGATGTGTTTGCACTGTGGTATCTCATTTGTACAGAGGAGTACCTCAGCAAACCTGTAAGTGATGCAAGCAGAAGAACCTTGATAACAATTTGATGCATTGGATATTTCCGCACTACAAAATATGATGTAGTACAGAAATATGAGATATTAAAGCAAATTCAATCCAGGCCTAGAAGTAATGCAGCTGAGGCACATGGTCATCTAGGAGGAATAATATAATACCTGTATGAATGCATCTAAAAGGTATCTGAAATGCCTTTAAAAACTAACTTGGATTTCTTTATGTTATATTTCATTACATCTTATGCAGACACATTACATAGGACTTCTCATGGCAGCATCCCATCACATAAAGATGTCACAATTCAGTCAAGGAAGAAGGTAACAGATAAGACATAACCCTTTCCTTTTTACTCATCTTTTCCCCTGATAATTGCTCTTACAAAATTATTAAGCATTTTAGCAATCTATATTTACTATATATAATCTATAGTGATTATATTTAGCATTCTGTCCCCATGTGATTAAAGATGCTTCCTACAGAGAGTTATTGAATTCTAGAAGTTTGAAAGCAGAAAAAGCAAAAAAAAAGGTAAAAAAAAAAAGTCATTGACATTTTGCTTATTTTACAAGAGACAATGGAATGTCAAGCTTACCTTCAAGGAACTGGGGTGTTTTTCGTCCTTGTGCCACAGGTGCTGTTGTGCGTTTGCCAAAGACTTGTGCATCAAAGCTGGCATAATCAAATGGTACTTTTCCAAACTTCTCCTGTTCTTTCACCAGTGTGGCTCTCGAGGAAGTGACTGGCTGTGAAGCTCTGTAATTGTATTGAGATACCTCAGGCTGCTTTGCTAAATTTGTCCTGCAGAGAGGAGGAAAAAAGTGAATGAGAAATATAAGGATATCTTTAAATTAACTTTTCTTGAAAAATAGGATGCAGTTCTATCTCAGTATCAGAAAGGGTACTATTCTTGTAAAACTTACTGGTAGGTATATACGAGAAATAAATGACATAAATATGGTGGCTGACCTAGCAGTCAAAGAGTACTTTGACTTCATTCAAGTTCTCAAGCTGAGGACATAAAAAAACTTTAATATTCCTTAGTAACAGTGAAGGTTATTTACAAGAAAGATACTGACTTCGTCTAGATTACCACTGTAGCATGGTGCTTCCTTTATTTCTAAAAATTGTCTGGATTTTTGCTAGTCAGAGGACTTACAGTTTTATGGATCGCTATTGTCCTCACTTTACTGTGAATGAGTATTGTATAAATATAATATGAGATGGTCCAAAATAATTGCTTCTGTTATTTGGGAGGAACGAATGATTTATATTGTATTATTCCATTTAGTTACTGTTCAGTAACTACTTGTCTTTAGTAATTTCCTAAGGACTTTTCATATGTAGAGTTAAGGCACGTGCAGTTGGCAGACACATGGACATAATATTCTGTAATGGCTCTGAAGGAACCATTAGAGCTGATCATGTCAATAATCCACAAATTAAAGTGTCCCCAAATAGACCTGAATATAATAGGTTGTAATGGTCGTGGTGCCAATGATGTGCAAATTATGCATGTCTGTAGGGTCCATATAACTCTCAAACAAAATACAATTGCAATAAAAGATGTTTCCCCTTTTTGATGCCATTGTAAGAAAAATAAATTAAACTAATTAAGCCAATAATCTTAGAATAAAGAAACTCAAAATATGAATTACTCGGTGGTGGAGAAACAGAATGAGCAGACTTCTCAACCCTTTCAGATAGCATGCTACTTACTGGATCACTGCAAGATTCTGAAAAGAATCTGAAAAGAATCACAAAATAAATAGGGACTGAGCTGCTAAAAGTGAAATAATGTCAAAGAAAATTGTTTAAAACATTTCAGAAAGATAGGAGATTTGGTTTACGGGAGAAGGACATTTGAGAACCGTCGATTAGGCTATTTGTGTTGAAATAAGATTTAGTAGAACATATCTGACTGCCTTTCAAAAGATGCGTCTGTTGTCTTAAATGTCAGCCACATGCACAAGAACCAGCAGAAAGACACTCGCTAATTTTGAGATACAGTCAAATTATTTAGCTTTTCAGAGGTTCATCTTGGAAAACCAAGTTACCTCTGTAGCTGAAATCTGAAATGGGGGAAAGACCTGAGGGTTGATTGACCGAGTTTGTGCAGAAATTCTTCAGAGACTAGTTTGTGAAAGCTCCTACCTGTGAGTCTGATCATGGCATTGCCCAGCTTTTGGAGACTCGAGCTGGTTCTTTTCCTGGGACATTGCCAACTTTTCAGCTGCAGCAATTGGACAACCAGAAAGGCTGTTTAAAATCAGGGTGAAGAAAAGAAACAAGAAGAAAAAAAAACAAAAAACATTAAAATGAAATCTCAGGTAAAGGGAGTGTGTGCTGTGGAACCCACTGACCTCAGACACCTCTGGTGCCCTGTGCATCTATGGGAAGTGCTGCTGTTGTAGCTCAGATTCACCTGTTTTTCAATCCTTAATGTAAAACTGTGAAACCTGTGTATATGAGGTGATATATTTGGAAAGTGAATCATGTAGGAGTTTTCCACAGTTTGGCTTTAATGCTTTGTGGCTGGCAAGTCACTAGTAAATTTTTTGACAAATGACATTTACTTTATCAGCTAAACCATGCATATAGACCTCCTGCTGATTAAAAGGAAAGTGAATTGGGGAAAAAGAAAACAGGGGTGTGTGAGTGACTGTTACCAAAGAACACATTTTGTCATTTCAAGTTGTGCTTTCTTTTTTTTTTTTTTTCCTATTTGCTTTATTAGATTAGAACATGTTCTCTTATCCTATTCAAGGGTTTTTTTATGATACAGCTGATGTGCTGCAAAGATGACGGGTTCCTTGTACATTCCTGTAGATGAACTTGTAGTTTCTCTGGTTAAAGGCTAATTTTTTAATTAAAGATAGTAACATAGCATGATAATCCTTGATTTTAGTGTGCTCCTGCAATAACCAATCAATCAATCAGCAGCAGAAAGAAAAAAATCCCACAAAATCTCAGCTCAACAAAAAAAAATGGTTTTGAAATGTTTATGTCCCAAGTCTGATTGTAATATTGGCATTCTATTTTTCCAGAAGCACTATAATGGAATATTTTGGCTTGCTGGCTTCCAGCAGAAAGCAGTACTGACAAGAGCCATGCCGAGAGCCGTGGCTTGCTGGAGACGGAGCGCATCAGCTCTCTGCCTCACCTGCAGCCCAGCTGTGATACCCCAGCTGCCTGTCTGGAAGGCTTTTCTCAATTTTACTTTCTCTCTGCAGGCAGCAAGTTAAACAGACAGGAGTGTTCCAAGCAGGAAGATGATATTCCTGAGGGTAATAAATGAAGTTAGTTTTTACACAGATTCTAAAATATTCCACTTAAAATTTTCTGGTTTGCTAAAAGGGAATGTGCCTTGATGGACATTCCTGCCAAGGACTACCATGTAAGTGGTGCAAAGCAAAGATGCTGTGGTTTCCCGCTGGGTTTTCCAGTTGTAGCAATAATAATGCATTTGTTCATTTCTATGCCTTGCACATGATGATGTTTCACAGTGAGGTCTGTGATGAAACTGTAGTTGAAAATCTCATCTGTGAAAAATACTAGTGGAATTTGCCGTCCTCAGTGCTGCAGCCATTTTTTATATAATGAAATTAAACACAATGATTTGGTTATAAATAATACAGGCTACCCTTGCAGTTCATAGGCATTCTGCAGTGTAATATATAACAGCTAATTCCAAGATGTGACCATCAGTTTACTGCTGAGTACATGTTAGATTTTAAGTGGACAGGAACTTTTCTGATCTACCTTCTGTGTGTGTTGCGATTGCTGTTGACGTGTCCTCTTCCAGTGCATCCCGGGGTGGGGCATTTCAAAACATTTTCATGCATGGCAAGAACTAAAGAGGAATAAGAAAAAAAAAAAAGGTGACAATAACATGCATTGATTAAAAATACATTTATTAAGGAACATGAATATTTCTTCTTCAGACTCAGATTCTCAATTCTGTCACATTTTGACCACAAAAGAAAAGGAGAAGCAAAGGACCTACAACACAGCAAGACACTGGTGCCTCTGGCACATACCAGTTTATCCCTGTATTGCTGTAGTGTGGCTTCCCACATGCACTTCGTTGTTCCTAGGGACTTTAAAAAGAACAAAGATGGAAGTAGCAAGGATGTTACTACATCATGAAGCCCTTTGCCCTCCAATTCATACACCACTAACACAGGTGACTAGAAAAGGGGGGTGATAAAGGACCCGGGCCACAGTTGTGCTACGTATAGCAGCAGTTGCTCTCTGCCTCAAGGAGGGCAAGCTCTGAGGTACAGGGAGTCCTTTTATACCTTGCACCTGTGTCAGATGATCTGATCTGAGTACGTCCCTTTTGAACCTTGATACCTTCTGATCATCTGAGCTGTGCTGAAACTACTTTAGACCAATTTGTCATGCTCCTAAACAGTGGCTTATACTCTCAGCAGTGGTTACAGCTTCTTGCATGTACATTCTTATGCCCTTTGATGTGGATCATCTTTAGTAAGACTGAGATGCATGTGTGTGTAAAACAGAATATGTCTTTGTACATCTGCCTTCATAACTACAGTACAGCATTACCCCTTTGAGGGTACCGTGCTTCTAAAAAGCTGACTGTTCAGTCAACTGGTTTGTTCTGTCAGGAACCAAATTATATTTTTTCAATTTCTTTTTTACCAGCAGAATAGAACACATCTGATTAGAAGTGTGATAGTTAACACGGACTTGTTAATTTTAACTTTCTAGAAAGTTAATGTTGCTAAGGTCTTCCAAATGCAGCAGCCTGTTTAACCCAGCAGATGTTTCCACAATTAAAATTTAGTCCTAGATTTAAAAAAGGGGAGAGCTACACTTAGGAACAGGACGTTGGTAAAGTGCAAATATCTTTTTCATTTGTTGTTATGCATGCCACCACAAAAAACAATCTAACTAGGTTGTTTAAACAAATAGTTTCACATTAGATTTTGGCTTATTATGCAGCATTTCATTGCATCACATTGCAGGATTACACACACACACACACACACACACACACACACAAACCAATGTAATCGGATAAGCACAGCTAGAAATAAGCAGGGAAATTCAGGCTGGACTGGGCATAAAAGAGTTAGCACGATACAGTCATATGAGAAGGATGTGCTATGCACCAACACTGGGATGTACCGATGGAAGTAACATTTTTGAGCTCAGTGGTGAGAAGGACACTGGAAACATCTCTGAATAAGCATGCCCAGGCCTCTCGGTTATTGGCAATGAAAACCAGCAGCCTCGGTGTGTGATTATGGCAAATCAGGTCACAGCTCTGAAAGAAGCAGGTGATTTGTGTAGCAAAGGCGTGGGCAAGCAAGATCTTGAAGATTCATCAGACTACAGCATGCAGGTTTGCTGGCAGGGTGGGGATGGTTTGGCTCTGATCCTGAGGAGCCTACTGCTGTTTGTAGCAGTACTGCTAAGGGGTACTTGAGCTTCACATGTGTGGAAGTAGGACTTGTGACCAAGAGCTGGAGGGCAAAGAAGGTGTGACAGCTCCCCTCTCAGCCTCATTCTGTCATCTCACCCACAAAAAGTGGGTTCCTTCTCCAGCATGAGCACACACTACCCAAAATACCGGGCCAGATCCAGTTGTTATTCTGGACTGCAGAGTGATGATACTCACTTTCTAGTGGCACTCTAACTTTATGTGGACAGCCTGAGAGACTGCGGTGGTGAGGGTACAGCCCAGTCACATGCCCTGTGCCATCACATCCTGGGATGGGACATTTGGTTTCTCTCTTTTCAGGCCTGGGTGAATCTGCAGAGAAATCAGATAAGGATTTTGTTTGGTTTTAGCCCCTGTCTGCACTCAGCTGAGTGATCCTAGCAGTGTGATGCTCTCTGTTTTGTACTTCAGATATAATTCTTACACAAAGTTTTAACAGAATCGTATGTAATTTAAGCATCAGTTTAGGTTTTCACACTGTGTCCTTTAGACAATGGCTCCCCCCTCCCAATACGCCATTTGCGTGCTAAATTATATAGCTTTAGGATTGCAGTGTCATTTACTCCATTCAGAGCCTCAAACAGGACAGAAGCCACAATCCAGTAAGCCAGAAAACTGGCAGCATCAGCCAACAGCAAGATCTATAAAGGAATAAATAAAAAAGCAGAAACAATCTTTTACTCTGTTAATGTCAGACTCCAGGAAGCTGGGACAACCAAATAAAAGCTGAGGTGTGAAACAAACAAACAAACAAACAAAAAGCATTTCAACCAGAAGCTATTCCTTAAATATCGCAGATCTCTAGGCTGTAGGTTCTTTGTTAGGAAACTGAATACATGCCACTTTACATTTGAGAGGCAAGGCAAGCAGCTCCCTCTGGTACACATGGCAATGCCGCTTTGTGGAGCAGCCCACAATGACAGTGAAAACATGGAGCAGCCGATACCCTTTCAAAGGCAAGGTCTCAGCCCAGCCCCACAGTTACCACTCTGTAACAGCTGCAGCGCATTCCCAGTTTTTGTATCAAGCACCTAGAATCGTGCAAGAAGCACTGGTCAGAAAGCCTTTATTTGATTTCCAATGCAGGATCAAAAGTCTGGGCAAGCAAGGAACGAATTCTGGTCCAGAAATTCTCTTGTGAGAAATCTGGAGGAAGTGGCCGCATAAATTGCTGAGGATGGTTTTAGCTCCATCTGTGATTGGCTGCCAACAGCATTCGGTGCTGGGGGAGAAAACAGCTGCAGCCAGCACAGGGAGAAGCCTCCTTCAAGCTCCATTTGTTGAACCGAGAGGTAGGACATTCTTAGGGACACCATTGCCAGAGACAGCTGAGGGTTAAACTTCCTGGCACACTTTTAGGTAAAAAAAAAAAAAAAAAAAGAAAAAAAAAAAAAAGAAAAGAAATAGGGAGAAAAGAAAATAGACTGAGCATCAACAGGAGGCCATATGCTTTTTAGAATCACTGCAAATGGAAAGTGCTGCAATAGTGGACAGGAAATAGAGGGACCCTGAAATATGATTTTATTTCCCCCCCCACTAACTGGAAAGGTTTATCATTAAAAAGATGGAAAAATATAAATTTAAGCCATGTTTTTTCTGACGTAGCATCCAAGAAAGAAAATTAAGAGCTGATGGATTCAATGGTGGATTTTTTAGAAATAAACCCCAGCTAATTACGTAAATTGAAAAGATTATGTGCCTGATACCACACTGACTAGAATCATATGTTGTTTATACAACCTGAACAAAGCCTAGTTTGTTCCTCCATGAGTGTTGGATCCAAACTCACCTGCGAACTACAACTGATAATATGAGGCAAACCAGGAAGGGCCAGATTCTGCCATGCTTGCCAGCACTGCTCCTTTCTACATGTGCTGTGGGACAGTCACATTGGCACCAATGTGAACCTGCTGAACACGGCTGGTCTCAGGATAAGAAAAGGTATCTGTGAAATTCCTGCATATACCATAGTCATCTGAGCAAATCAAGGTTCATGTAGTTTAGCAAGGAGGTAGACTAATACTGTGCATGTACAGCTTCAGACATGCTAATGAAAAGACTGCTTGAGTCAGAAAAATGCATGCATATTCTTAACTACTACAGGAAATATTTTATAGACGCAACTCCTAAAAAAACTTGTCAGTTACCTCATACACTAAAATTTTAGATAACTAAACTACTATAATGTTTGCAATGTCCTCAGGGACTGCTCTAAAGTAACACTGTACATTTAGTTTACCAAAAGCAGAAATTGCAGCAGTGCTGGGGTGACCTCAGTATATTTGGAAGTCCAAAAGGAAAAGTCAAAGGACAGATTAATGTATTGTTACTTACTACAGCAGGGAGTGTGTTTTATAAAATGACATCCCTTGATGTTCTGTAATTATTGTCAATTGAGGAGTTTCATGTGAGACAGCCCAGTTCACAAATCAAACCCAAATCTTTTAAATCTCTAGTTCTGGAAGCCTGATTAAGTACTGAAAATGGAGCAATGTTCCTACAGTTTTGTAGGATGCCACAAACCATCAGAAACAATAAAGATTTTGGAACTTACTGGTAATTCTGCTGATGGAGAATGAGGCAGAAGAGCATGGCTTGTGCTTTCCTGGCTCAGAAGTGCCGGCTGTAGCAAAATGTAATGTTGATACGTGAAGTAGACTGAACTCAGAAAACACATGGCTTAGGAATTAGGTAGTATGTTTGGAATTGGCCAACTTTTCACCCTAACCTTTCCTTAAGCACCGTTTTAATGCCTTCTCTTTTGGCCGCTGAAATTTAGGAGGTTTGTATTAGCACCCTATGGTGGAGGAGGCAGAGGAGGAGGAAAAGGAAGAGAAGGAGTGTCCGTGCCAGGTACACAGCCCTTTTAGTACCCATTACTGATCATTTTGCATGGTGGTTTGACAGGAAGCCAAGTACCTAGCATTTAACCTGGTTAGACGTAAGGCACTAGTGTGAAGGTACATAATTAACAAAATTACCAGCTAAATTCCAGATTCTTTAGTGTTGCTATAAAACCCAGCTCAGAATCCTCTATCAGTCACAGGATACATGCTTAAGCCAATAAGAACAGCCAAAAATACTTCCTTACGTTTGTTACTAAATATCTGTCTCCCACCGATGTCAATAACTTTGGTTTGTCTCCTTTCCCCTGCTAGATGCTCCAGAAGAAACCTATCCAGTTCCTTGTAGGTGCTGTGAAACACATGCCCTTGCTCTGCCTGCAGAGCGATTGCTTGTTCTAGCAAACTCAAGTTCCCTTTTGTTTTGTCCAGCTCAATTGAGACTTCTGTGGTTTCTGACAGGCACTCATTGTCATCGTCTTCACTTTCAGGGAAGGGATTCTGAATTCTCTTCTCGAAAGGATCTGGGTGAGACTCCTGGGGTGCTCTTTGCTTTGTTTCTGAGTCACAAAGTGTTTCACAAGGGCCAAATTCTACCTCTTCCTTCTTAATTTCTGGAACTTCCAGGATGCTAGGTTGATTACACTCCACAATATACTTCTGAGTTACATGGGGCTTTACACTAGTTTCTTCTGAGAAATTTGAGGAGCTGTCCCACTCATTGTCCATAATTTCAGAGTTACTTTCATTTTCCTCAGATGAACAGTATTTTGGGTCAGAAATAACAGTTTTTTCCTTTCCTTCAGCTGAGTTAATCATATAACATTCATCAGTGTCATCGCTTTCTGTTTTTAAGGATTGAATGCCATTATCATTCAGATTTTCTGCCACTGTTTGACTGGGTGCATCTTTTGCCAGTTTTCCCATGTTCATCAAAGTTTTGGCCACAACATCTTGATAGCTGGAGTAGTTATCTTTTCTTTGACTGGAATTTTCTTGCCCACCTGAATGAGGAGTTTCCTCAGATGATTTTGCACTACTTTCCTCTGCATGAGAAAAACAGCAATAGAAAATTATGTAAGAATAACTGCTTTTTGTATCTTGTAGAAACGATATGAAGATATTTACTTACCAATCACCGTTTCTTTACTCAAAGGTACTCTGAAATGACTGAATTCATTCCAAGACTGTGTTTGAAACGACTGCTTGTAGCATCAGGAAAAGCCCTTCTAAGATTTTATCTACTTTATATTATAGCTCCAAAGTGATATAAGAAATAAATATGTTGCCATTTTTCACTGCTGGTGAAGGCATACATTATCTTAGAACACATACAAATTCATATCTATTCATATAAATATAATGTGCCATATATAGATAGGTACTATACATATATACACACACGAAATCTCTATAATATATGCATATGTATCTATGTATATATATACACAAGCACACACACAGACACACATTTTAAAATTTCTCTGATCTATTTTCACTTTTCTTCCATTTAAGAGTCCCAAATATTTTCTCCAAATGAGCCCTAATTGCTTTCCCAGTCACCCCACATCCCATGAAAAACTGTGAGGGAAAAAAACTCAGTACTTCACAAAGGGCAAGCTCCTGGTCACCACTGCAATTGTCACATTAAGTGATAGATCAGGTCATGCACAAGCAAACAGAAATGGTTGTTATGTACAGACTTATAAAGGACTTGTTAAAGACACCACTGAAGTGCATCTTGTCTTTATAAACATCTTTCTTCAGAAGAAAAGCAGCAGCCAGCAGGTAACAGAGGCTGCATGCAGGAGAGGTTGTCAGTGTGGAAGACAATACGCCTTTTGTATCTCATTTAATTTTTTATAAACATTTCCTCTGACAAGGACACTCAAAAATACATCTCCATCATCTTCCTTTCTGGTAATTATCTCTCTAAAATCAACACTGGTTTGCCAGGATCAAGTAAATATTGCCATAGTAACTAAAAGCATTTTTGGATGAAGGGAAGAATTTAGTCACAACACTAGCCCCTTCAATAATGCTGATTATAGGGTACATTCTTTTGTTGGGATCTATTCAACATAAACTGAAAAATTTAACATTTTACTTCCTAGAAAGGAGGATGAATAAACAAGCACAGACTATTTCATAAGATGTGCCTGTCCTCTCCTGAATCAGAAGAACTCCAGGTTTAAATAATAAATTAAGCATAGTCTAAAATGCAAATGAAGTTTCTCTCAATAACACAGCGAGCTATTAAGAGAAAGTGTAAAGGGTTATGATAATTTTAAAGTATTATGAACTACAGAAAACAAATAAAAAGCATTTTCAGTGAATACGTCCAATTCATTGAACTATTCTCTCAATCCACTTAACTACCCACATGTGTACAATAATGATTTATAGACATTATACCTAATTATGCATATTTGGGCTGTGTTAGAGTGCCTAACAAAAGCTCTAGAAAGCAACAATTACCTCTGTTGCTTAGCTACATAGTTTAAAATATTCCTATTAAGTGCAGATTATTGTGGAGGGGAAAAGGGGGACAAAAATGCACATGTGCACCACAATGCATTTCACTTTACTGCTGCCAAACTGTTAGCATTTTGGGTCATTTCCAGTTTACATAATTGTTTGGTTCAACTGTTTGTTATATGTTAAAAGAAAATATTGATTAATTCTTATTCTTCTTCATAAAATTGGACTCATGCAGGGAGAGGTGGCCTTGTGCTCTCTGTGCATAAAGTTGTGTTATTAAAAAATGTCTGTAAACCTTAGTGTAACTTTTTAGCAGCTGGTCTAGTACCACACACATTGCAGCATTCTGAATAAAAAAGTCTGCTGTCTTTTCACATCTCAGATAGTAAGAATGATGATTTGGCTCTATATATAACTTTAGCTAAACGGATTTTTATTATTTGCTCTTCTGCCAATTGGAAAAAAACAGAATCCCATCAGTGGGTCATTTCAAAAACTAAAAAGTTCTACTTTTAAAAGAAATCTCCCACCCTTCAAAAGAAAACCAAACCAAACAAAACTTGATAATAGTTATAACAGGTCTTTTCCATTATTAATCTGTGCGAAAGACAAAAAATAATGTAAAGGTATGATACCAGATTTTTGCTGCTTAAATAATAATTAAAAATGCCATGTTTAAAAATTTGTTGTTGAACCAGCCTTAATGGTTCAGCTGTTCCAGCTTTGCTTTTCACTTGTACAGGCTGTAAATTTATTTTAAAAGTAATCAAAACTCAGCTTAGTTTACAGTTGCATCAATCCATGAACTGAAGCATTAACTGATTAACAGACAAGAATCATGAGGTCATAATGAAATGAGCAATATTACACTAAGAAATCACAAATAGACCTACATACCCAGACCAGCTGTATGCTTTAGCTGAACTTTGTTTTGTAGCTGGCAAAATTAATGCAAGATAGATAGATTGTGTTATTGACACAAGCAAGTTGGGAGAAATGTCACTGGTATCAAATCTTTTGGAAAGTGGGGTTTTTTATTTTGACTGAAGGGCTAGGCATAAATAGGGCTCCCCTACATTTACGTCAATGGACCTAGCCCAACACTTGCCCCTTTTTTAAAAAAAGAATCACTTAAATATTTTATATTCATACGTATATGGAAAAAGTTCTACTTTTACACCCATCATATTACTTCCTCTTCAGCAAGTTCTGCAAGCTGTGCAAAGGACAGACACAAGTGAAAGAAAAACACATTACTGAGGGCAGTTCTAGATGGCCAGGAACCAGGCTGAGGCCACTCAAGAAGAAAGTAGCTAATACCTATATATCTAAAAAAACCCCAACCAAACCACCAAAAAAACCCCAAACCCACCAAAAAACAACAACAAAAAAAACCAATAAACAAAACAAACAAACAAAAAAAACCCCAAAACAACAGAACCCCATCCCATACTGGAACTCTTACTCAAACAGCTCCCCTTCTGCTTTCAGGAAACAGAAATCTTCCTCGCAGGCTGGATAGGCACTGGGAGCCATAGAGCTTTTTTCACGATGAGTTTAGCTTAGTAATGTCATCCAAAAGAGAGAGACATTTGGTATCATGTTAATTAATGGTCTGTTTGAAGAGGGAGCTCCCTTCTAGCCTTTCACATTGATGGGATGCAGACCTCTGGAAAAGACTTTTCCTCTAGAAGGCTTACAATTCACAACTGGCTGAAATCTTTGCTGTATAGAAAAGACACAAAGACCTCCCCTGAATTTGGCAGAAACAGGATCTGACTCTTTAATTTGAAAGACAGCCTTCTTCTTCTTCTTCTTCTTCTTCTATGTGTTTTATATTATTCATATGTATAAAATTTGTGGGGTTTATTTTGCTTTTTTTTTGAAGCAAATTCTTTTTAGAGTGGATAAAGATATAAATTCCTAATCTCAGTTCATCATAGAATCACAGAACAGCCCAGGCTAGGGGGGGCCTCAATAGATCATCTGGTCCAACATTTTATGGGAAAGGGAGCCTAGATGAGATTATCTAGCACCCTATCTTTCCAAAATATTTGATAAGAAGAAACTGAGTGGAAAATAAAATACCTTTAAACTCCAGTATAAGCCAGCATCTAAGTGGAATATAAGTTCATTCTCTGTTCATATTATCTATGATCACTAATTTCCCAGTGCCAGATCACATCGTTTTTATCTTGGCATTTGCTATCTACTGATGACTCCTCCCTTTAAAAAAAATGCAGAATGTATTCCACTGATTTCTTCTCACTTGCCTGATTTATGATTTGTGCAGGACTTCTTAAACAAATATCTGACAGTCAATTTAGTTTGATTTTTTTTGTTCATCTTGAATGTTTATAAACATGTATTAGAAAGAAAGAGCAATAAAGATGTACTGTAGCTATATCTGTCTCCCCATCTTCTTTCATATTTTCCAGCATACAGGTTGTAGAAGTTTCTATAAATTGTTGTATATGTTTGGCTTAGCAGAGTTGGAATAGCAAGTATGAAAGTGCTGAGTCTAATAATCGTGTTAAACAGAACACACATAGCAGACACACATGTGAAATTGCTTTGCTAAATGTTAAAGTCAACAATGTTTTGCTAAGTGGGTTGGGTTTTTTTCTTCCTGAGAGGTCTATGTATTCCAGTGAAAATCTGCTCTTCATAAATGTGTTTTTCTCAGTGGTAGGCTTAACCTTGTTTGTTCACAGAGCTAGTGGAGAAACAGATGCTGCTCCATATCTGACCTGCTGCAGTACTTGTGTCTGTACAAATCCTACAAAGCATTTACTATACCCCAGGAGGAGTGATTGTACAAAATAATTGGAAGTATGATGGTTAAACCTATACAGAAACACGCCATTCCTACTCTGTTAGAAGTCAAACACATTCTGCGTCCTTTTTGAAAATACTGTTTCGTATCTCCCTTCCCTTGGAATTCAGGTTCAAGCGCAGCCACACTGCACAAATACCTGAAGTTGAGCTGCTTTCAAGGACACTGATCTCTTCCTGTAAATCTGTCCTGTCTTCGTTTTCTTCTTTGCATTCCAAGCTGGGGCTGTAGTGGCGGGGTTTCATTAACAGGGACTTCCTTTTGTTGACGGGAACACCTGATAACTGTTCTTCAGCTTTTCTCTTCTTAGCCATGGAGCATTTGTAGGCACTGCAATGATCAAATGCCAATGATAGAGAAAAAAGTGGGAGAAGTGAGGGGTAAGTTTTTTAAAATATAGCACCGTCCTCTAGTTTAATTCTAAGTATAAAAGTGGGGATTGACAAATTACTAATTCATTTGCAGTTTCATCAAGTTGTGTGTAGTGGATATTTAATTTTAGCTCATGTACTCGAAGTTCATGGCACAGGCAAGTCCCATTTCTTTTCGCTGCTGCCAAAATCTGGGGGAAGGGGAATGCAGAGGAGGGCAAACCCAAAAAAACCATAACCCAACATCTTTAATTCTAAATAAACATGCTAATCTAAGTTCTGCTCTACAGTAAAACAAATACACCAAGGAAAGAATGAAAAACATTTTAGTCTGGGTTCATAATCCAGAGAAACAGTTAAGGGGAAAAATATAAAACTAGTTATATTTCAACATCTGGAGCCTTTGCCTTCATTACCTTTACATTAGTATGGATACCCAAGCACATACTTCGAGTTCAACAGCACAGAACCTGTGTGAAACACGTTGCACCTTCAGAACATTTTGCAATACAGGTCCCTCTTTCAGTATCAGTCCAGAATTGGTTTCATTTCATTAACTCCAGCCACAAATATTTACTTTAAGCTTTTCCCAGGCCTTTATATAGACTCTGGAAAAAGGCTCCTCCACAGGGTAGTTCAGCCCACTTAAAAACTAGATCTGGTAAACAGGGTGAGACACTCCACGAGAAAGGCCTTACCCAGTCTAGATGCCTAACTTTCAGATGATCGACATGAGAAGAGAGGGCAAGAAGAAGCTTTTCAGCAGATTTGATATAATTCTTTGAGCTCCTATAGGATCCACATATTGGTCTGTGTATTAATTATCTTCTACAGATACTTAGCAAAACCTTTGCCACCATGCCTCTGATCTGTATGGCATATACATGTTCCATCATATGACACCTCACTAAAGAGGCCTGACCCTTCAACCTTCTTTTTAAAATAACTTTTTGTGTGACTGATTTGGCATGATTTCATTGTTCTTTCACACACTGTATTCCAAGAAATTTATGTACTAACAATACTAGGGCTCATATTATATCTGTCATAGATGAAAAAAATACATATATGAATCTGTGTAATCCACTCAATGTTTTCTCGACCTTAGGCACACTGAGGGTGCATTACAAATCTACATGATGCCCTTAGGTGTTGGATTTTGCATTTGGCTCACTGATGCAGCTGCAAGATTTGCAAAAAATCCGTGTATGCAGAGAACTCCTATTGATTACACATATTACAAGCTCGACAGCATAAATTAATCCTTCCAAGGTATTTTATTTGCACTAAATTGGCTCAGGTTCCAATTGTCTTGGATGAAAGCATATGACTAACTTGAGCTTTTTGTTAAAAAAAAAAAAAACAACCCTTTTTGGCTAAGCACCTTTTTGGCAATCCATCATTGCAAACATGAAGGACATGGAAATATGAAGATCTGTGTTTTAGGGGGAATGTTAAAATTCTACCATATGCATCCTAAACACAGTGGATATTCTTGATCTTCTGAAAGCTAAAATGCTATGGGCATCAGGAATACTGGATGCTAAGCACCTGCTGTAGCTGAATATGTTATGGCTTTTCTGTTATATGTTATTTCTCTGTTTATAAATAGAGGATAAGGTGAATATCACATTAAAGGTCAGAATCACAATGGTATAAGCATCCCCTTGGAAATGATGCCCATATAACAGACATTAGGGATGGATGTAGTGTGGACAAATATGCATAATTTATTTCTAAGACAATACAATCAAGAGTTTCTTAATTCATATTTGTGAACATCAGTTCATACCATTCATGCTGTTTCATGAAAATTGAATAAATGACAAATGTTTGAAAACCCTTCACACACAATTGTTTGTATAAACCAAAACCTTCACTAGGTTTGCTTTTGATCTTTCTTATTTATTTGTCAAGCTTCAAGTTTGCCTCCAGTAGTTACTGTGAGAGTGTTTAGGGCAGGATGAATTTCCAGTTTAATTCCACTTTGACGAAGATACAGCTGCTTCTTACACAAGCATAATTAATAGATTTTTAAAACAGAAGATCCAATTAGATCATCTAGTATGCCCTCCTGTGCAACACAGGTCACAGAACTTCATCTAGCTCTTCAGCTTTTGTAATTTGTCTGACTATTGTGCATCTTCCAGTCAAGTAAGGAAAAACATGGCAAGCCAGTAAGTTGATTGCTATATTCTTGCTCACTAAGTACAATCTTTCTCTAGTAACATAATGTTATAAGACCATCACTGTTGGCTGGCATAACAACTATCAAACACATTGGGTTTTCACCACAACTCTGAAAGACAGTCAAACTCAGATGTTACCAGACCACAGTCAAGACCAGTGTGGGAGTACTGCTGCCACCTGCCACCTGCAGATCTGCTCTGGGAAGTGGGAGCACAAGAATCCCACTCTACTGCAACCACCAGAGTCTACAGCAGTAAGTCAAAAGCTGCTGGATCAATGTCTGGACAGGAGGCCCACCGTTCTGCCTGGAAGCATGGTGCTCATGTTAGAGAATTTATCCCCTATGAAAGACTGAAGCATTTGCTCGTCCTTATCATGTCTTTTTCCGTACACAAGTGGCCACTGACCCAGATTTCCTCTATGTTCCTATCATTTTAAAGTAAGTGAATACATGACATTCAATTTTAAGTAAAATAATTCCTGACATTACCACTCCGATTACAGGCAAAGGACAAAAAGCAGTTGTTGCGTTTTTCCTAGGAAGTGCAAATTGCTCTCCAAAGGCCCAGAAGAGATTTTTCAGCTCCAGCAGAATATACTCTTGCTTTTGCTGGCAACTTTTTAAGCTGCTGGTTTTGAATTTTAACTGGAATTTATTAGTTTGCAAGGGTCAGTTTAAAGATTGTACCAGCAATTCCCCTTCTTTTCTACCTTACAGTGCTTAAAATTAAAAATGAAAATTAAACCAGAAAAACAGCTTCACAAGTGGTAGTTTTTTCAAGTACTTACAGATGATTTGTTAAGTATTTGATAACAGACATTAGGAATTTAACTGCTATGAAAAAAAAATATTTATGTCTTTGTAACATTCATGGCATGTCGGTTTCACCTTTGTCTTTAAAAGTTTCTATTTCTCTCTTTTGTACATTCACACATACACACACATGTAGGTTAGCACAGATTTGTCAAGCTGTAGTCTGTCAAATGGTAAACCTATAATTTATCTTCTCTATTACTCATCTCTTAAATTCAACATCTAATAGTTTTGTTGCTATTTATCAATGGCCTGCTTGTTGTCATGGAACACTGATTCAGCTGTCAAGGTTATTTGGTAATCTGAGGCTCATAAAACAGGAGAAAATGTTATTATTATGAGCCCAAAGCCAATACATGTTTTGGGTTTTTTTCCCCCAATTTAACTGTACTTAAATTTTATTATTAATAAATTATTTTAGTACTATCTATAAGGAGCAGATTTTTTATTATTCTTTTTTTTTAGTTAATGACTCAGTAACCAAAACCAGTCTTGTGTCAGTTATCATAGTGTGAGCCAAGACATTAAAATCCAAGACATGTAAGACTTTGTTGCATGTGCTAAAAAAACCCTAACCATGGTAAATCTTTCATCTGTATTTAGTACCTAAATTATTTTGGGGGGAATTTACTGGGTCTTTCCTTTATATCTGCTCAGAATATATCTTGCAGACACTGGTAGTATACAGGCAGAACAGTGCATTGACTCCTCACCATAAAGCAATGCCTCACAAGAGAGGTTTTTAAGCAGTCCTAACCACATACAGTTTTCCTACTGCTAAAAATTGTCATGCTCATCTTTTTTTGTAATTGATTCATTTAAGTAATGTGTTTGTCAAGCCTTTAACCCAACCTTAAACCACTTTGTAGCCAGCAAGGTTGTTTTGTTGTTTATCTGCTGGCAAGAATTCCAGATCTCTGGGGACTTTTTTATTCTTATTCACAGCAGCCTGCAGTTTGGTAAAGCATGACAACGGAGTAAAGAATTGCCATAGTGGGCAAAACCAGGGGTATGTTCAGCCTGACGACTGATGTTTACTGCCTGTAACGGATGCCATGCAAAATTATGAGAGCACACTGCATCTCATGTACACTCCTTAGCTTCAAGAGAGAAAATGAATGTCTGTCTTTGAATATCAAAGCACTTACATTTATTGTCTAACACTATTTAAGGAGCCCACTCCTCATGTGGGTTTGTGCAAGAACAATTAGTGCAACATTTCAGTTGTTCTGAAAGTTCTTAGCCTGAATTGACTTTTGACTGTACTACAAAAGTATTAGATTATTGAATTACAGTTAAAGGGGACATCATCTGATCTACAGAACCATTTAACTTCAGATCAGTAGTTGCAAGGAGAAGGTTAACCTAACTACTCCTTAATCATATGCTTTAGGCCTTGATCAGGTTTTGTTGACAAACTTGCAGTTGCCCTACAACACTGTGGAAGTCAAATACTACTTTTTCCTTACAGGAGGGAAAAGCTGGCATTTGAAAATTCAGGGACACTTGCCACTCACAGGTGAATCAGTAGCTTACAAATGTCTGTCATGATTGGGCTTTCTTCTAAGAATTTTAAGACCATACTGAATCAGAGGTACCTAAAAGGAACAGAAATTCTGAATGATTCCCCATCTTAGTCCTCTTCTATGTCAGCTTGTTCTCTAAGAAACAGATGAGCTGGATTCTGTTTAACCATCTAGCACAATGGCTTCTAAAGGTTTAGGCTATAGCTGAAAGTATCTGATACCCCAAAATCACACAAAAATCCTGAGCTCCTCATAAGCTGATGATGAACAGGAGAAATTACTAGCACTGGATTAAAAAAGGGGATGATCTGCTCCTAGTATGGATCACATGTCAGAAATGACATTGATGTTATTATTTACATCAGCCATGAATGCTGGAGGTTCATGAAAGGAGCTGGAATGCCAGAGTCCAAAGAAAGTAAGTTGGTAAGTCTGATCACTGCAGTTGAAAACCCAAATGAGTGCTATTAATTACAGCCACTTCAGACGGACAAAAGTGGTTGGAGAGGAAGGGGGAGAGTAACTATGAACTCAATTGTTTGTCTTCAGGTTAAGACAGATTTATGTTCCATTTCCTTACCTAACCCTCTTTGTTTGCAAAGACCGTATGTAAATTTTATAGTAGAAGTAGGAGTGATAGAGTTCTCAACTCAGGTTTCTCTGAAAGTGAGGACAGAAAGCTGGTAGTAACACGCTGTCTTTTCATAGCCAGAACTTGAAGTCTCCACAGAAAGACTGAAAATCCACATTCAGTCAGGTCTGTGAAGAACTGCTCAGCATCCAAGGATTAAGGTGGTGTTTCCAATGCAGTGAATTTACTTACTGAATATGAAAGAATTCACATATTCTAACTACATACAAAGACAAATCCTAGATTCAGAAAACTAAATAGAAGCTGTTTTTAAGAGACGGATATTGTTCACAGAGACAGAAGAATGTTTTCTAAAAGGAAGAAGGTAAATTGCATCACTTCAGATCATGGATACTGGAATATAGTCTACAAGCATTATGCCTTTGGAAAAATGACAACTAAGCAGTAATTCTGTTTACTGTATTCTGTTCTAAAGTCTGTATATGTACTAGATGTAAAACTAAGTCAAAAGACATAAAATGACATGTATATTAAATAATCTATTCTTTTTTTTTAAGGAAGATACTTGATGAGATGCTTTTCATCAGTGAGAATGGCAGTTCAAGACAAGGTTCTAATGACTTCCCCCCTATTCTGTACCCTTCAACTTAACAATACCTTCTATCTTGTCTGCTGTATGGACTACATACATTCTTATGATTTCTACAGCACTGCATTCTGATGCTCCATCCTGCAAGGTACTTCCCATTTCCAGACTTTCTACTCAGTGGGATATGAAAGTATGCCTACAGATGTTTTTTAAGTCCATGAATTTCTCCCTGAAGAGTGGAACATGCTGGAGCATGAGTAAAATGAAATGACAATTATACCTGCCTAAAAAAAGTAAAAGTGAGAAAGATCTGTGAATTGTCAAGTTTGGGAAAATTGCACATGTTCAGAAACAACTGCTTGCTTTACAAGTTATAGGTGGCAACACACTGACTAGCCGAAGAACTCCAAGGAGTAAGACACTGCGACTGAGAAAATTGTAACCAAGAGCTGAGCTACAGTTCATTGGCAGTTGAAGATTAAGTTACACCAGGAAAAAAAAAGTTTTATTTCTAATTCTTTTAAATAATTCTTAACATTATTAAAATATATTTAAAATTATGTCAATTAAAACTTATGGCTTTATGTGAAAATATTTTAAAAGACACTTATTAACAGAACCCTGATGTGAGTTTTTGCAGCTGAAATTTTGGAGGCTAGTCTTGGGAGTCCTCACCACTGACAAGAAGGTAAACATGTATTTGCCGTGATTGCTAATCTGGAGTCAGAGTTATTGACAGTAATGTTTTATTGTATTTTATAAAGTAAACTGGGCCACAGTTACTTTTAGAAAATCTATAACATTTGGACTCCATGACTGAATGTGTTGTATTTCACTGATTCAGCCTGGGTGATGAAAAATAATCTGGAAAAGAGTACCACCTGGGAATTCCTGAAAAAGTATTTGGGAGAGAATTCATAAGGTAAAAGTAATTTCCTTCAATCAACATTTGTAAACATTAAAATTATAAGAACTTCAAACTATGAAATGTATTGAAAAAAATTGCTCATCATTTAAACCTGGTGAATTGGCTGTAATAGAAGCTCAGAACTAGCATGACTAACTCCAACGATAATTAAAGAAAATCTGACTGTTTCTCATTTTTATAGTCACACACAAGACAAAAAATACATTTCACCCCTTCCTAACAAACTTGTACACTTGGCTTACAAGTTGTGTCTGTGAAAGTGACAGAGGCTTTTCCTGTGCACCATAACAACCATGCCAGGGTTAAAGGGACTTCTACAGATAGGAAACTTCACCGCCACACACAGGCAAAGCTCTTTTTCCAAAATGCCATAGTTGTGAGAAGTTCAGTCCAAGGCTGAACCAAGATGAAAGGAATGCACATGAGGTATAGATGGAAAGGAAGATAAAAGGGAAATTCATATTTATGAACACTAATATAGAGCAAAATGAACTCGGTAACTTGGGGGTATTACAGTGTCTGTCTGTGTACACAAATGAAAGGTTTAGCTAGGAGAAAAGGAACCGTACGGGACAGACAATAATGCGGAGATAATACAGTATCATAACTGAAAGGTGGCTGGGGCATGATATTAAAAGATATATTTTATTTTAAAAGGACAGAAGAAAAGCAAAGGAGCTGCCATCGCCTTGCTGGTGGAAGAGGATTTATTAGCCCCCATAAGAAGAGGCTGGGGAGAAATGGGTAATGGTGTTGAGTCATTATGTACTGAGCCTGGAGATGTTTCAGACAGTAAACTAAATGTTATAGGCCACCTGACCAAAAAGAACAACTGGACTGTGAAATGATTGAGCAAATAAAAAGAAGCACGTAAAAAGAGTGGAGCAATGGTAAGTCAGCAATAACATAGGAAAAAGCATGCAGTTATGGTGAAATTTACCCATGCCTCAAGCTCACTATGTTGCCTGAGGCTAAAGGACAATGATTTTAAGCCGCAATAGGCTCATGATATAGCATTTTTTAAAATCTCTTTTTCTTTTTTTTGATTTTTGTCTTTTTTTTTTTTTTTTTTTTTTAGCTCTAGTTTGCTATTTTAGCAGGGTTCTCCCCACAGGTACGACAAAGCAGAGAAGGAAAGCAGAGATTTAAAAACTCTTCTCTGGTTTTCTTGTTTTTAGTTTACAAGCTTGTAGGATCATCAGGATATTTAGATCATATAAAAAACAAGGCACAGAAACCCTCTAATTGAAATACTATGTTAATGAAATGGATGACTTCATGATGTCATTCTGTAGCTCATAGATCAAGAACTGTATATGGCTAGAATTGTATATTTGAACCCTTTTCTAACAGGTAAGATTTTATTGTGTGGACTTCAAGGAGTTCTTAAACTCAGTGATATGAATGAACAGCCAAGATCTGGGCCAAACCCAGCCTCCCTAGCCTCTTTTTCATTTACACAATCTGTCCAGGTTCAGTAGGTCAGTAAATTCCAGTGGGACAGAAGCCAAGAATTTGGCTTAGAATGGATTAAGTTTCTAGGCAAATCCACATATCATCCACACAACCTTTGCATTGAGAAAGCCTTGCATGTGTGTGGTCAGCCTGCTAACGCCAGTAGATGTTTAAATAAGAAGCATACTGGTAAACTACAGTCTGGTTTGAGATGTAAAGAAGATAAGGTTTTGTTTGGGGTTTTTTTTGTTGTTGGGTTTTGGGGTTTTTTTTTTTGACAACGTAGCAGGAGGTCCCATGGCTGCATTCTTTTCCTTTCCTTGCTATCTTCAGGCTGTCCACAGTCTGTTTCAGCTTGCTTTTGCTTGGCTGAATCCACCCTTGACATCAGTCAGACAGAGCAATTCAGCCAGCCATAATATTTAACTCATGATTGATATACATGAGGCAGAAGTCACCGGTTGGCATAATGCTTGTGGTCATCTACAGAGAAAAGATCTGCCATAACAGGAAACAACCATTTGGGGCTATAATGTTCGAACACATTCTGTCACACAGCAGAAGGCATTAAGGCACATGCAACTCAAAATTCCTGTGTAGGTCTGGGAGGATAACATTTACTGTGTGCTGATGAACACAGAAGTTGTGAGGGGGAAGACAACAAGTCTTGTAATATATTAAATAATGTACAAGTTTTAGTTCAAGGCAAGGAGCATTCTAACATGCAACAAGCTCTCAGGTAGAAAAAACCTGCAAATAACTATCTGCCAGTCTAGCAGCCACATTTAAAGTGATGTGTATTTGACATATATTATAAAAATAAATATTACAGAAAAGAATACTTTGAAACTAATTAATCATTGCTTTTTAAAATATATTAAATGGAGTCTCTAATTGGAAAAATTGTAAAATCACAATAAAATAAAATAACAAAGAGAAAAGAGACACTGAGACTGCAGATATTGGCTAGAAATGAACATAGTAGATGTTGAGAGGCCTGTAATATGCTAGAAATTTATCTAATGCATTTGTTATTGAAGAAAGCTATAAAAGTCACCTATAAAGCAAATGCACATAAAGTATCAACTAAGCAAGCTACAATGGAAATCTGAACATTAAATACTACTGCTAAATGTTCTAAATAAATCCAGGAGGAAAAGGCAAAGGTCACAGTGCATAGATTAAAAGGTCTTAATGTCTACAGGAATTAGGCAAATGATTCATTGTAATTAACAACTCCAACCACAAGTGTCTCAAAAGGATCATGAGATACAGTTCCTATTTCAACCATCTTAGTGGTTATTCAGAACAATTCACTAAATAGTTAAGCCAAATAAGTGTCAACCTCAGGGTTATCTGCAAAACGTTAGTCATTACTTGTGGTCATCCAGAACTAGATGGTATTATTTCTCTTCACAGAAGCAATGACAATGTTTTAAGAGTGGAGGTTCTTATTTCCTTTTATAATCTCCTTCAAAGAATAAGATTTTAATGGAAAAAAAAATGTTTTATTTTTTGTTCTCCATATGCAAGTTCCAAACTCTTCATGCAGGCCTTAACCCACTCAGATGAATGTTCAAAAATGGAAAACTTGAGGTGGAAAAGGTTTGAACTTCTTCCTGTGTTTGTTTCTTGTTTACTGTTTTAACAGTACTGAAAGAACAACCGATTTCTGAGGTATGAAAGCATATGGGAGTACAAAAAAGGTAAAAAGCCTAAGGTCCATCAATTCATCAGAGCTCTAGGAAAGGGAAAGATGAGTTGAGGTGAGGCAAGGCGAGGCGAGGCGAGGCGAGGCGAGGGAGAGGAGAGGAGAGGAGAGGAGAGGAGAGGAGAGGAGAGGAGAGGAGAGGAGAGGAGAGGAGAGGAGAGGAGAGGAGAGGAGAGGAGAGGAGAGGAGAGGAGAGGCAGAGCAAAAGGAGAGAAAGAATGGCAGCACTGCAGGTTTCACAGTTTGATGGCTAACTAGAGGGAGACTGGAAGATGAAGGAGGAAATAAGGGAGGAACTTAGACATGACAGACCTATAAATTTGATTGCCATTACAATTTACATTTATGCTTGGTTTATTAGCTATTATGAGAATGGTTGACATACAGGATGTAATAATAAGGATAGGTGAATTCCAGCACTATTATTTTATTAATTCTGTGACCAGCATACACCTTTGCCTCACAGTAAACTGCACCACGTACTGGTTGTTCAGTGTTTGTTTATGCTTGACTATTCAATGTTTTCTATCAAACTTCCATTAGAAAATAATTTTTCCTTAGCATAAAACAGTTTTCCACAGATTCTTTGAGGAGAGTACTGACTAGCATGACAGCCTAAATTCCTTAAGAACCTAATAGTGTTGTCAGAAAAGAAAAATAAATTAACAAGATTTATTGGGAATTTAAAAAATATGATTGGTGACAACATGACAGACTTGATTATACCAGAAATCATGGAGTATGAGGCAGAGGTTAATATTTCCAAAGCCCCATAATCATTTCAATTTCTACAATGGCTAGGGAAGGGAGAAAGTTCTTTTTTGAAGCTAAAGAGCAAACAGTAGATCCTCTTAAGTGATCATTCTGCTACCAGACCTTAGGAATAGGTACTCTCAAAATTAATGTCCATTGTTTAATTGAAGATCAGTTATCAATAGAAACAGCATGATACAGATCTTTGTCCCAGGTGAAATGCCTAATCTAGACATATCTCGGAGAAAGACTTAAAGGTGGCACAACTCTGTCCTAGCCAGTTACCATCATAGGGAACTCTGGGGAGGAGAGCTGGGGACGTATGCTGTCAACACCTAATCTTCAATTGTAAAAAAAGACTTTTTGTCAAGGCCAGACACATCTGCAAAAATTCAGGATAAATTTCTTTGCAGTAGATATAACTATTGACCATCTTCATTTAGCACTTACTACTAAGTCTATTGGGACTCAGGGACACACTTTGTTGTCAGCAAACCACATGGAGCACTGCAAGGGTTCCACACTCTGCCAGTGGCAGACAGATGAGTCACCAGGCAATGAAGGAGTCCCCCTCAGTTCTATCCCAAATGTGCTTATTCAGGATTATGACAAATGTGCTTTTTCCCAGTGTCGTGGTTAAACCCTGGCTGGTAATTAAGTACCCAGCAGTTTCCAGAAGATCGGAGTCTATGACCATCTCCTGGTCATAGAAAACAGAAGCCAAGCCCAAAGGACAAACCTGAGAGTTTTTTTGATGCAGGCTAGGAACAAACAGCTTTCGCAGTCTCTGTCTCACTTTTAAGCAGTGCTGTGGGAAAGAGTGCTGTGAAGGTGATAGCTACACAAATCAATCATAATCTCAATTCTTACTGAGGAACACCTTTGAGCCTTTTTGTGTGACTTTATTTCATATGCCCACTTTTTCCATCATCTAAGTACTGCTTTTACCTCTTTCCTTGGTCATCTGCCAGGCTACTGCTTTCTTTTCATACAAGTATTTCTTTAAAAGCCTGGTGGTTTTATGAAGCTCAGAAAGAAAGTTACCAATGAACTATTCCTTTCTAAATGCAGCTAGGCATGCACAGCCCTCTTCTTAAATGCCATGAACTTTTTCTGAGTGTCCATATCATCTTCTATCTACCAAACTCTCTACCTTCATTCCATTACTGTCTGAAACTAGTATTCAGATATAATTGGATACGTACCATATACTAGAACTTAGAAGAAATGAGCAAAACATTCAGCACTGTAGAATAAGTATTTACTACTTCAATTAGCAAAATGCCTTTTAGTATGCTGTCAATACTGTTACTTATATTGACATACCTCTTAAACATTTTGGTTAAAGATAAGAGATATATTTCAGTAACATAAACCTTCTGAAATACTTTGATACCATTGATTGTAGGGTTGCTTTGCTGGTTTCTCACCCTCCTAATCAAGAGAAAGCAGCAGGGTGAAGTGCCCCGTTGCTCCTTCTGTCAGAAAGACATCCAGACAGCTATGTTTTATTACTTTTCTCTCTCTCTGCTAAAATATTCAAGATTTCATTAATTCAATATTTCAACTCAATAATTCAAACTGAACAGTTGAACTTATCGGCATATCTAAAATGTCACAACATCCGGAATGAGTTTCAGATAAAAAGTAACTCTCTTTACTTTTGGAGAAATTTTCCTTTTGAGGAAGTCATCCAATGCTACAGAGAGTAAGGGGAAGTGTAACTGTTCCCACCAAAGAACAGGACTGTTCTCCATGACTTGAAAGACCAGTTCCTTGTGGAATCTTCATTAATCATTAGTGACAGAGCCGAAAAGACTTGGTTTCACCTGTATCTAACCCAGAAAAGGTACTCTTTCTATTCAGATATGTGCTTAGCCAAACTGATCTATGCTTTTGTAATCCCATGCTTGGATCGATCCAATTTGCTCTTCCTTGGTCTGACCCAGCTGCCACTCTATAACCTACAGATGGTTTACCGTACTGTATCCCATCTGTTAAATAGAACACAGTAATGAGAATACATCACACCAATATTCCTCACTTCCCTTTGGTTTTCATTCTAATCCTGAACACAGCTGAAGGTCCTGGTCCTTTCAGTGGGCCATGACTAAATCATCCAAGAGAAGACCTCTTCTTTCTGCTTCTTGCAGAAGATGGATACAACAGAGTTGTTATGCCCAAAAGGTGTCAGATTCAAACTTGAATGTATGGGACAGAGATCTCCTGGCTTCAGCACTCGGTTCTACCACATATTCTGTTTTGCTATGTTTAGGTTTTGATAAACTATTCATCTCTTCCTGTGGATAGTTTAGCTACCAATGAAATTACCACAGCATTACATTCTTAAATGTAAAATTAAACCATGTTGTTCAGAAGTAAATGATTAAGACTGGAAGGAGAAACAGTTCTGTTCTGAAGGGCTTACTAAGTTTAATATATTATCCTTCAATATTACAGCATATACCATAGATACAGAAAAAAAAGTCTTATTGATCTGAATAACAGAGAAGTATTAATAATATTCATGTATAAAGAAAACTATTGACATAATATTGAAATCTGGGGTGCCTTAAGGCACATAAATACATGAAAACAGTGACAGTTTGACATTTAAATAGGAGTTGTGTATAGGTGGTCAGTAGTGGGAAGAAAAGTACTGCCCTCTGAAAACTCAGGGAAGTTTTAGTTATCTTACTAATCAGAAAAAAATTCAAACCCAGATTGGCCCTTAAAGTAATGCTTTTCTGAAAATTTTTGAATGCAAAAAGGTGGTCCTATTTCTTAGGAAAAAATGGATGATAACAAAACCATTAGCCAAATTTCTGGGTGAAATCTTTGCTTTCCTGAAATCAATAGATTTTTGGCATTGAATTCCATTAAGCAATAATGCAACCCCTGAAATTTAGAAGAGTGAAATTTTCATGCATTATAGAATCTAATTGGTGATTGCAACTCTTTGTTTTTCTTTTCATCTATTTCATTCTCTACTTTTGTGAAACACAACTTGCAGAATACGAAAAGGCTAACAAATGCTCTAGAACCAATCAATGTTATGAAACTAATAATAATACAATATAAGCATGTAAGCTTATGTAGTGCCTTTCATGTAGGAGTATCCCAAGGCACTTTGTAACAGAAACTCAATAAGGAGTGCAAAAGTGCTTTGTCAGATAGGATAAGCCAGGGGAAAAGGGGAAATTAATTAAGCATGGATTTAAATTTCTCAGCCAACACAGCATTTAGAACCTTGGTCAGAAAAGACAGTGGTTCCAATATCTGTATCCAGGGAACACAACAGACTGTTTCAGTCTTTAATTCTTGAGGAATGTTCAATAGTTTTTCCACAATGGTATGGGTATGAGTAATAAGAACGCAGTTCACAGGCTACATTTCCAAAAGGCAGCCCCTGCCTCTCTTCCTCTATTTTTTTATAAACAAATCGATTCATAAAAGTCCATCACCTGACTTGCATGCCAGTAAAGCCACTTTACTGCAAAGATACCCAATATGGAATTTGGTACGGTAGACATTACAAATATCAAGTTAAGGACTGGGCAAAGGCTTTATTGGCTGTTTAGCTCACTGTTTTCAACCAATGTATATTTCCTTATGGAGGTAGTCCACACCTCTGACAGAGACAGTAATCCGTTACACAACAGTTCCTCAGATAGTGTGTATTTCACATAGAAAAGCAAAATTCCTTGGGAAAAGCTATAGTAATTGATAATGCATAAATGACAGCTTCCCTGATGTTACAGAAACTTACATATCCTCTATTTTTCAAACATTTTCTCTTAGGAACACATGGACCATCCTCATTTTTGGATGACTGCCTCTTCGGATTAATGCATCCTTCTGGTGCATAAATTAGGGATGCACAGAGGAAAAAGGAGAAGCACCAAATCTCAGGAATCTGAAGCCATACAGAAAAGTGAGATTCACAGTAGAGCTGAATGAGTGAATCATCATGAATAATTTATCTGAAAAGTTAGCCTCCACTGCTGTTCATGGAATATCTATAAGAAGCTTGTGATTTCCTCAGGTTTATTATAAAGCAAAACCTTAAAATATTGTATGTCTTCGCTGAAAATAACTTCCTGTAAATATTTCATGTCCTATCTTAAAAGAGAGTGGCATTTTGATTGATAAAATAAATCACATGATGTTTCTGTTCCCTAGATGGATGAACACACAAGCACATACTTCAGATGCCTGCTGAAGTTAAGAAAGCAGCTCAAGTAGCATGTGATGAAGAGCACAGAAAAAATAAGTTAATGTAAGAAAAACTCTTTAGAGCTTTTGCAAACGTGTTTTCAGTATTTATATTGCAGCTGTAACCCATTGTAATTTTGATTAATAACTCTGGGAATCTGCAGCTACCTGTAAATATTTCTCTTGGGGGACATGAAGAGTGAACTTGTCCCAGAGAAAACTTGAATCTATGGTACATGTCCTTTTTTGAACATTTGGTACTGAACAATATTCTGGTCTTCCCAGAGTTTGTTCTAAGCTCTTGGACTAGTTATTAGAAGCTGGTACACAAATTAGTAAGATTAAAGTAGTAATGTTAACATTTTGTTAGATTATTAGTGATCTGAAATGTTCTTGTACAGTCTATGGTTTTGAATGGACTGCCATGCTTAATGCAAATTTGAAAAGTACTCTCTGCTTCTTCAATAAAATATGAAATTTTTAGCAAGTACTTGAGGTAGAATGAGCCATTAGTGCATTTAGAATTTACAGTAGTTTACAGAGACTATCAGTTTCATAAAAGCCATCTAACAAAAACTTACAAATGTTAATAACTCTTAGAATGTTCAGATGTTGAAATACTATACTTACTACAGAAAAAAGAAGACTGAAGGCTGATCAGAAACTATACTCTTTTGTTGCGTGCCCTGACACAGGCTGAAGATAAAGACAGCGTACCAGAATCCTGCCTACTTTGCATTACTTTTGATTATGCTTGCATAATTATTGCTAACATTTTGCTTTTATTTTTGGTATATTTAAAAAGTGAATCTGCATCAAGTACCCTTTGTCAGATCTATGCTAAATGTCTACATAATGCATCATTTGCTGGATTCTCTATTTTGTAGCAGTACCATTGGTATGAATTTATCAATATAATGAGAATATAAAACTGGAAAAATAAACAACATGAGTTCTTACCTGAGCTCTTGAGCTATAGAGTCCACTTGAACTGTTAACAAAAGCAGGAAAGATTTGATTAATTTACACTTCCAGACTTGTTCTTTCGGCAATCTTGCACCTGCCTATCTGTGATGACAGAGGAGTGGCTATCAAAACACAGGCAATTATTTTCATGCTAAACTAGTGGCAAATGTTAACTGAACATACAATTCCCACAGTTATTATGCATAAAGCCTGAAGTATGGTTTCATAAGGAAAAATAATAAGTAAAAACAAGAGTAAAAGAGAAGGCATTTGTTTTTATTGAAAATAGAATGACAGATCTCTGCTTTTTCTGAATTTTAATTCAGTTTGGGAATGCTGAAGGCTGGTGTTTACAAATACCTAATCACACAAGGGTATACAGCATACTGACAAATCCAACAGGTGGTTATAAGGATTACTCATATTGCACTGGCAACTTTTTTTGTTTCCACTTCTACGAAAAAGTTCCTGATAGATTTATTCCTGTAGATGTGTGTGCATGTGTATATAAAAATATGAAGTACATCCATTAGTTTTAAAAGTGTGTTACTAGTTTTTTGAGTGAAAAGGGTATGAATCCCTCATTAAATACAATTAAAGTCTGCAAAGCCAGCCAGACTGCTTTAATTCACAGTCCTGACCAACAGAGAAGACATGCTTTAATGCTGAGAATGACTTTAATAATTTGTTATTTAATTAAACATTTTAAAATCTAAATGAATTTAATGATGAGAGTAACTTCCCTATTCAATAACTTTGTTTAAGCCCTCTGTTCTGGTACTTTTGAAATATATATGAATTTTACATTAATTTCAGAGAACATTACTGAAGGATGCATCAAAATTTTGATATGAAAATTCTTACATTTTTTAGAACAGCTTGTCTGTATTTATCCCCTTGTCTGCAGGTAGTTTGTGGTACTTCCACCCCCTTCCTCTGGCTTTTCCTAACTGAAGTCTAGTACTTTTCACCACTTTTGTAATTTTAAACTAGATAACTAATCCAAACTACACTTTAATTCTGACCACAGCTTGAAGCTGAAGGCATGATATTAACAATCCAAAACTACTGAGTTGTGACAGTGAATAAAATTAGTCTTTTTTACACAATCCTGAGAGTGCATGATTCACATTAAAATCAGAGGAAGAGAAGGGTGCTTTCACCTCTGAAAATAGTCAAGCAAAATTGTTCACCAAGGCAGGCAAAACTTTGACATTTATTTCTAAGTATCTTCATCTTTCACTCATTATCAAAAGTCACAAAAAGTGTTATGAATTAAAATAAAAAGTTATTTTCCTGGAAGGGCTGTATTGCTAGTCAATCGTGTTTCCAGATGTTGAGATCATTAAGGGCCTGTTTATCTCTCAGTACTGCATTTCCATCTGTTCCTTACAAAAAGAGAGGAATAGCTGGTAAATACAACTATATCATAACTTTGCAAAATGAAACACAAGCACCAGTACTTAGCACAGGATTCTCCTCTGCCACATACACCTGCAGCTTTTGATCAAAGTAAATTTACTTCTGGACCATTTACACAACTGATTTACAGATAATTAATGGCAATAGACAAAAACATTCAGTTGGCTGAGACAAAGTTTTGTGCATTATTTTGAAAGCATCCATTCATTATTATCTATCTATACTCTCTATGGAAAATCTTTGTTTGCATAATAAAAAGCATAACCTTGATTTTCTTTGAGAAATAGCTCAAAGAAAATAGCATACAGTAGATTTTTTTCTGTTTTTCTTTAAACCATAGCTAATAATATCTTGCCTTTTAATGCCAACAGTCTGTGTCCTGCCTTGATTAAAAAAGCAGCCCTAAGGAAGCTGCACACTCTCTTACTGCACATTAAAGGACTGTGCACAGGAACTATCATATTTCATGGTGTGCTAGGCACAGGGTCGTGGAACGTGCTTGCTAACTCACCCTTGGTTCCTTTTGAGCGTGTGCGCAGCTTTTTATTTTCCCCATCTGCGTCCATCTGTAATATTAACACAAAGTCTTTAATTCATTCCTTTTGCCATTGAGGAAAAAAAAAGTCTCCAATGCTTTTTTTTTCACATTTCCAAAGCCTAGACAGTAATAGAAAGAAGAATAATCATGCCTTATTAATCTTGTCAAAGAGATAAAAAGCCATCTGTGAATATCTAGTAAATACCTAGGAGATACCTTTAATGATACAGATTTGTTTAATAAAGTGATGGTTATGACTGACTCTGTAAGGTTTAATGACAAGGTCTACAGGTGTTAGCTGAAAGTGTAAGGTTAGAACCAGCAATGCTGTATGAGTGTTGCTTTCAGCATCCACCTCCTGGAAGAAAAAAGTCCCAGAAAGCTACGTTGCCTACAGGCAACCTGCATTATTGTTGTAAGTGAAGCATATCTTAATAGCTGCATTGGAACCTGCATTTCTGAAGACTTCATCCTTAAAACCTGAAACCCTCTTGCTTGAATAGATGTATAGCTTTGAAACATTTCACCACTTAATTACTTCTTGCAGAAGTTTTGGCCAAAGAGACAGATTTGTATGAGTGTTTGGGAGAATGTAGTGTCCAGGATTGCATTTCACATTAAAAAAAGCCCAACCAAATAGCCAAAAAATCCGAGCCCCAAAAACCTCAGCTGTTGCAATAAGATTTCTAACTGAAATATGAGAAACCTTTCAAGATCAGCTGTTTTCATGACACTTTTGGCTACATCTAAACCAGCGCTGGAAATATGCACCTTCTGGTCTTGGATCTGGCCCAGACCCATAATTGTAGGGGCAGGTTTTCAATCCATGGATTTTATTACAAACCCCTGAAATTCAAAGGAATTAAGATTTCATGTTCTGGTGTGGAGAGCTGCAGTGACACACAGCAGATTGTGCAACAGCGTAATTTTGACCGTGTCCAGAAAGGCAAACTCCTTTTCTTTCTAAAAGTAACTCAATTTTTACATAAGGAAGATTTCCTTATGGGGAATTTTTGTCTAGGCAAGATATCAGGAACTCTGGAATTCTTCTTCAGTCTTTAGTAGTATCTTACTATCTATCTTTGCTTTGAATCTCCATTTCCCTGTTTGTAAAATGGTGATGGTCAAACATACTGTAGATGAAGCAACTCTGATGTGCTTCTGCAGATCAATATGCAGGAACAAATGTAGACACCAGCACCTGATTTATATAACTGTGTTGGGCAATAGGTAGATGCATTCTGTGGATACCAGAAGTTGCCTATGCCTGGCATCTTTCCCTGCAAAAGGTCGCAAGATAGAAAACAATGTCAACCAAAGATCCTGTCTATCATTTCACTCTTCCTTTCTGAGCATCAGCAGAACTGATTTGCCCTACCGAGGGAAGATGCAAGAAGCTCTGTTTGTGCCTTTTTCCATTTATAGAGTTTGAAGATCTGAGGATGCTTTATTTTTAGCTGTATATGACTCAGATAACTCAGATGTTTTGAAGGTCTTATCTGAAAGAACATTGCAGAATATGACAAAATTGACCTGAGAAACAAAAAGAGTAAAGTCAGCCTTTCTAGGGCAGAAAAAACATTTTTCTAATTTCCTGTGGGTTGGTTTTTTTTTTTTTTTCTGTTTGTTATTATATATGGTTACACTTTGTATACAACTACTGGAATCAAAATACCTATTTGCAGGAAAGAACTCAAGCATTTGAAAAGGGTATTTGTGTACTTGAAGAAGTCTAATTCTAGAACCCAGGTTAGTGATATCTGAAATGAAAATATAAATTGATCGAAATGCACCTCAAAGCCAGACAGTGTATCTTTTCTCCGTTTAAATTTACATCTGATGTTGATTATTAACAGGAAAGGAACATAAGTGGCTTGTGTTTACGTAGTGGGGCTGATGGCAGCCTTTACTTGTTACTATCCTTAAAACCTGGAGAATGAGCTTTTGCAATGTGACTGCAATGGTAATGGGAAACATGGCTCTGTTCTCTGATGCTGAGTTGTGATTGAAGGCGCTGACCTGCCATAGACTTATAATAGGGGAGCAGGTGTGGCAATGATGGACTTTAATTTCCTTTAATAAACCTTTTATGTGCCACACTTTTACTGCCATTCTATGCTCTCCAAGGTCCTGCACATAATAGGTTCATTACTTTTGATTACTATAGTCTATTGAGACAAACAACTCCAGAACACACTATATATTATGTTCAGTTAAACCAATATAGACTATTTATCCACTGTGCATTATTTCACCTGCAACTCCACAGACAAAATTAACAACATCTCCTGTAAGCTAAAACTATTAAAACCACTGGTACTCCTTTGTCATCATTTCATAATAAATACCACACCAATCACAGTGCTGCTTTTTTAATTATGAAACAAAAAGTGTCCACTGCTTCTACTGAACAGCAGTTACTTTGGTGTAAATAGCACATTGCATTGTGATGAGTATTTCAAAACTGCACAATGAGTGAAAACCAACAATAAAATCAATTCAGGTGATTTTTCTATTGATTTTCTTTCCTTGTAATAATTTGAAACTATGAGAAATGTTTCATCAACTAAACCCTAAAATTTATAGGACTATTTAGCCTGGTGCTTACAACATATTAAAATACTGATCAAGTCTGTGTTGCATAGAAAACACCTTAACTTACAAAATGTCCCATGCAGTAACTTGAAGATTATACAAAAGTAACTGAAAAAAACTGTGAAATCTTTTAAGTGTGTCAGCAAAAAGACATGTTTTGCTCAAAATTTAAATGTAATATCTTCGGGGTTTGATAGTCCTTTCAGAGGCAGACTGATGCTGAAAAAAAAGTGAACAAAGTTTCTGCCTTCTGATTTTAATCTAGTGATTGTTTTACATGAAATTACAGTCACAGATGATCAACAAGGAGTATTCAAACTTTTAAATCACCAGTGGAACAACAAAAACATTAAACTGTAAGTGAGAAATTCCATCCAAAGTTTTTATAGAGAATTGTTTTCAGGGTTTCAATTTGAGAGACATATCTTTTTACTGCTGTATACTGTAAAGACTGGATGGATTCTGGAAGGTGCTTCATGATCTCAAAGCTGGGGATGGTCAGCCCTCTCTCCCAGTACATACGTCATCTTGAGACAAGAAGCCACAAGGGATAAAGAGAATGGTTATATCTGCACAAAATCCTCACACTACTGATGTTTTTAGTCATCAGGACCATTAGGATAATATCTAAATGCTTGCCAGGAAAATATTACTGGGAGTTATAGTCCCATATTTTTTAAGGGCAAGCTTCACAAAACCCCCCAAGTAAATAGTGCAATTAATTCAGCTTTATTATTGTGTCTTATACCTAGATTATGTGATTTGATGGGTTTAGAACCCATCTAAACATTTCCCTTTCTAAATTAGTTGAAAATAGCTAATGGACTCAAAAGGAATTAATGGAAGATACACAGTTGGAAACACAGTGACAGAGAGGTAGCATCTATGCAATCCCAAATCATTGGGCAAGCAGGCTAAGAAATAAAAGTTTGCTTTAGAATTGCTTCAGATATGCCCTGTTTCTGTGATTTGGAAATCTGAGAATGTCAATGTTGAATAATTTTTTGAAAGCATGTTCCAACAAATCTCCCTAAGTTTATGAATTCTTTCTCTCTGACTTTGTGAATTTCAGTTTGATCTTCCCTGCACCTTTCCTTCAGTCTTGGTTGAGACTTAAGGGTAAGTCAATAACTAGATCCCAGAAAACTGACTGGAGTCACCAGCTCTACCACAAATCCTGCTTGGCAGAAACAGGAGTAACTTTCTCTGTGACTGCTTCAGAGTATTCATGTAGCTCCAGATGAATTTATTGGTGGAATAGCAGCAATCATACTTTCTGAGCAAACTATTTCATAGTTCCTAGCTGCAGAAATCAAATGTTATTTCTTCTGTTTGTACCATCCCACTGCAGTCAGCAGACTCAAGAGCAGCACCTGGAAATACTTCCCTGAGTGAGAGAATCAGGATTTGGCTCTGAGTTTGGGTTTTTGTGTGCCTGGAGTCTATCTGTGCACATGTGCATGTACTGATATTATAATGGGATCCAAGAATATGACGAACAGCTGAAAATAGGGCATGTGCACTAAGTGATAATAATAACAATAATAATAATAGCAACCATTTCAGTTTACTTGCACATTTTAAATTCTGGATTTCAGAAACAAAATTGATACTGCTATCTTGGTAAGATAGTTTTACAGCATATTACTGTCAAATAAACTATGACTTGGGGAAGCTAGTGCTGCTGACATAGGTAGAAGTGAAATACACCTCCTAGAAAGAGCTATTGTAAGAGCTATGCACTTTCTAATTTCTATTGTAATCTTTGTACAAGCAAGACTTTCCTTGAGTGGGTTTCACACTGCTGGAGCAGCACTCGGTTTCCTTTTGTGTAACTAGTTAGAGGAAAAGAAATCATTGGTTTATCCAGAGGTAAGGACTATAAAAGTTGATATTTGTGATTTTCCAACTAAAAGTTACACCTGATTTTCAAAATGAAATTTGGCAAACAATTTCTTCAGGACAAACCTTAAGTGATCCTGAGAGTTCTGAAAAAAAAGAATCACTTTTTTCTACTATTTTTAATTTGAAAACTACTTAGATTTGTATAGAGGCAATAGCCACATCTGTCACTAGCCTAATGAACTTAGCCAGAAAAAAACTACAACAACACAAATCCACCCTCAAGTCTTAAACACAAGTCACAAACTTGAAAGTTGAAGTCAGAAACCACTAAGCACTGCAAACCTGTCTGTGCTGTGCTGTGCCCCAAGGTGATACGACACTACGTGTGCCTCTCCCTACAACAAAAAATACCCTCAGAGCAAGCTTTTCAGTGCTTTGGTACTCATATTTTAATGTTTCTTTTCAATAACTTGTATAAGAATCTAACAAATAAGAAGAGAATAATCATGAAGAAAAAGACACTTTAAAGCAAGATTTCCTGTAGCCTGGCCAGAAGCATGGAGCACTGTTTGGCTCTCTCTGTGTATATGTGTGCTGACTGCATCTTTCTGTCAATCCACGACAGCTTTTTTTAATACGAAGCATTAATGGCAGACTGACGGTGAGAAGTATGGTGCAAGAAGGAAATCCAAAGTACACATACAGCAACTTCTAGATAAAGCTTATATATTCTGATTACTGACAGTAAAAAAGTTCAAACTCTAAAGTCAAAATTTTTAGGAACATTGCTTGTACTGTGGTTAAAGTTTCTTGCTCTTTTTTTTTTTTTAATAACATGTTAATTGTCAGAAAGGAGAATAAATATTTACAAAATAGATGTTTTTAAAGATTTTTAATAAAAATATGCGTTCTTTTGTGATTTTTATTATTGTTAACCAAGGAGTCATCTTTATTTTTGAAACTTTTGCTTTAGTTTACACAATGTTATTCCTGATTTCTCTAGGAGAAACTTGAATAACATGGAGATCATTGGTTCAGATGTATTAATTTCTCATGAACTAAAATAAGTAAGTACATTTATTGAATACAAACTTTAAAGCATGTTTATAACACGTATAAATCATCAACAATTTTGCATTTTATAGTGTGGTCAAATGGCATACATATTTTTGAGAAATGTATTTTTTTTACATTGAGGTCACTACTTGAAAATATGCAGCGACAAAATAAACCTTAAATCAGAGGCAGGCTTGAATAGCTTTGTAATGAGGATGATTTATTTTGATTCTCACTTCTGATTTCTGAGTTGTCACTGCTGTTGTACACTTCATCCATGCAACTTTGCACAACTGGCAGTGCTGAATATAAACCAAAGCCATATGTTTATTTCCTTTTGCCAAACGACTACAGCAAATAGTTCTATTATTCCCTTAGGTAACCAACATGTGCCAAGTATTTCTATTAGTCTTCTTTACCAAGGCTTTAGAGGGCAGAGTCACAGCTTTATGAAATTAAGGGGCAACTGCTAGCTTTTTAAATTTAGAGAAAAATTATATAGTCTACCACACTGAAATGCAGCTCAACACAAGCTGATGTGTAATTCTACTTTCTTGAGGCTTTTTTTCCTGGATTTCTATTTTTGATGTTCAGTGTCTTATCACTATTTTCTGGGCTATGATGTACTAAATATAATTTTTTAGAAAAAAGAAAGTGTCAATATTCAAAAAGAAAAAAATTATTTGACACCTTGATATCTTTTACAAATACACAAAAATTTTAATCCCACTGATACATAGTTTAAAAAATCTCAATAGGTATTAAAAAAAAATCACAAGTAAGATATCCTTCACAGGTTAAATTTAAGCAGCTCATTATGAAATACATTCTCACTCCTGGAGTCATATAGATTTAAAAATAATTGTGTTCCTGTCTGTATGTAATGCTAACAGAGTGGAGCTCTAAAATTTAAAAACGAAAATTTCTAGGTATTTACAAAGATTTATATATTTTTCAATTGTTCGGTATTGTTATACCTGATTGTTGAAGACTGCTGTTCTTAAAACAGCAGATGCTATGAGAGGAAAAGTCTTTGCGCACGAGACACTACACATGAAACCACATAGTATTCTAGTACTAATAGATAGATATATTTTGACTCAAATTCATTTTTGTAAAGAAATTATCCCACCTTTGTGTGTTTCCAGGTGAAAATATGTGCAGATTCCAAAGGACCAAATTCGTCACTCAGCCCAGGATGCCTTGCCTGATTTAACAGATAATCCTGAAATTCATTCTCTGGAAAAAAATAAACAAAAACAAAAAAACAAAACAACAAAAGAAAAAAAAGCAACAGCTATACTAAATAAAGCATAGATGAAACAGGACATTCTTTAAATCAAATGGGCAAATAATCCAGGTGTGTTGTTTTCTTGTGCGGTTTTTCAAAGATGTGGTATAAAGGTATCAATGATGCTTCTTAAAGGCAGAAAGAATAGCAGTTTTTCTTTTGTTGTTGTACTTCCTTTATATTGTTAACACCCTTTCTGATGACTTATAAAATAGACCTACTCTAAGAAAAGTTTTTCTTCTTGCACAGACAAAAATCCATAGTTTCTCTATGTAGAAATCCTTAGCCAAATGTTTTTTAGTGCATCAGAACCCCTTTGACTGAATAGGATGGTTCAGTACAAGATGTGAAATAAATGAGAAGCATTCTAAAATATTTTAATAATAGCAGAAAATCGCATCGTTTTATTTTTTTCTGATTTTGAATATCAGAGTTTAAAGTTTGGCAAACTGATAATGTTCTCACCATAAGCAAACTGAAGGACATCCTTGACATTTCTCCATGCTCAATTTTTCTTCCTTTCTGTGAGGAAACTCCTGCTGAATCAATAGTAACAGCAATGGAAGAGCTGCAGAAGTTTAGATCTGAGTGTACAATACTAAGGGACATGTATTCAGAAATAATGAATACCCAAACCCTTCGGACATTTAAAGCTGTAGGCACTTGCAACTGGGGAAATCTGGCCATAAGCAGTTATTATGGGCAGGCTTTATTTCAGCATCACTCCTGCCACTAGTGACCTAAATATAAAAATTTTACAATCACTTGCAATTTCAGAGGTCCTTTTCAAATAGTATCCAGTGTATTTAGTAAAATAGATCAATTCATTCCATATATTCTGATTATAAAAAAGTTTTCAGACAAACTTTTGGAACTTGAAGGTGAAGCTTTAAGTGTTCATTTAATGATATCTGATGAAGTTTTGTCAGGAAAATGTGTAATGTTACATTTCAGCAACTGGAAAGGCTCATTCTAAACAGATTCTCCGGAAAGCTTGAGTTTATTGAGTGACTAATTTCTGCTTCCGTCCCAATAGAGAGAATATTAGTTGCATCCCATCAATAACTTTTAATTAAAATAAATACACTTTTATCAAACAGCAAAACAGACAACAGATGCAAGATGATGAAGAAGGGAGAAAACCCAGAACAAAACAGTCCGATATTGAAAAGATTTTTAAAGTTGTTTTCTAGCCAATATGTTGCTGGAAAAAGATTTTGTTTATCCTCAAAGGCCTCTTTCCCCATTATTCTATTTCAATATCCATGAAAAAAACCCAAAAGGAGTCTTAAAGCTTTCTACCTGTCTCTTCCTCTTTGTTCAAAAATACTAATCTAAAACAAAAGATCTCTAAGAATAGCTACAATAGTGAACAAAGCTCTTTTTAAAGCCTAAAACTTAGCAGCTTTTTGTCTAAAATCCTATCATGTTATGTATTTATTAGCAATATATTTTTCATTTATTTTCTCAAAGCTTGCCAATAAAGAACTGAATCACATAAGGGAGTAGCTGTAAACCCTTTCAGTTCCCTAATGTCAAACTCATTAGCATCCGAATAACCACACAGCAGCACATCATCTGCACAATTGCAATTTTTTACTACTTTTAATAGCGTTTCTCAAAGGGCTCATTTTCAACTTTCTTCAGTGGTTAGTTGGTTCTCTGGGGAAAAGGAGCTTCCTGACGCTCACAGCTTCCACTCAACAACCAGGCCGTTTGCTGTCAGAAGCATCAGCCCTCTGCCCTAACCCCATCTGCTGTCTCTCTCATCCTAAGGGACCGAGAGTTAAGACAGCACAGCTGAGATCCACTTGGAAAAGTGCACAAAGGACAGGAAAATATACAAAACTTTTCACATTTAACTTTACATAATAAGCTAATACATTGAAAATCCTTCTTTTAAGAGAAGGAGTCTGGGCTGGGTAGGGGCTGAGGGGCAGGTTTTAAAATTGTGCTGGAAAACTACATGCAACAGTGTATTTGCTATTTTACTCCCATCTGCCTTGCACGTGACATCATCAGATAGCTTTGTAAAGCAGACAGTGCTATAGCAGGACAAAAGCAAGACTTCATATAAAGCACAAAATATGAACCCCTCTTCTGTGAGTAACGGCAACAGAAGTTACTAGTTAGTAGGTTTAAATGTGCTGTTTTCTATTTTTTCACTTAACAGGTTGCTGGCTGCCGTACAACTGATTCGTGGGTGAGTACCCACATTTGAAGATACGTGTTTCATAAAAAGTCTAATACAATGTCATGCATCTGTCATGCTATAAACAGGGTGTGTAGTGTGTGTAGGATTATGCTGTGTCATGGGATGTGGCATACCCCTAATGGAATATAAATTATGTGTCACCCCCTGTCCACACTCCAAGCAACAACATACATTTCAAATATAAGTGCTGGGATCTGATACTTCAAGAAGCAAACAAGAGTTAGTGCTGATTTCACAGTAACATCAAGATCTTACACAATAAGTTACTGAGAAACACTTTATTTTAGTATATTTTATGAATTATAAATTCATATAATTTTATGAATTATAAATTCAATGCCAGATTTTGAGGCATTGTTAGAAGTGCAGATAGAAGTCTGCAGTGCCAACTGCAAAAATTAAAATCTCAGCCTCAAGAGCCCATAAGAACATCTATGTTATTGATGGCTTTGATGATAAGGTTTTTGTTGATTGTAATCAGGTAGAACTAATTCACTTATTTGTCAACAAAGGTTCTTTGATGGTATCACTCTTGTTAAGTCCACATCTGTCTTCATTTGGCCCCATGTATTCAAAACTTGCATTAACTTATTTGTCTGTTTATTGAAGAGTTCAAAAGGATTTACAGACAGCAAAATATGCATGCACTTCAACTCCCCACATGTCTGAACAGATTTTTTTTTAATCCTGAAGGTGAAATTTGCCTGCCTGCAAAGAAAAACTTCCCCAGCACCTTAATTCAACCAGAATAATAAACTTTACAAACCCACAAAGATGGAATAAATGAGTTGCCTGATTTGTCAGTGTAATGGTTCAGTGAAGTCACCTGGAACCTTTGCAATCCATCCTTTGGTTTATAGCCATTTCCAGTGCAACATGATTTTCTACTGACTCTGAAGTGCCATCCTACTGAGATCCATGAGTCATACCAGGATCCTGATGTGAATCACTATTTGGGCCCTGATCCTCAACATCAGATGTGTGTGACAATCCCCTTCAAGCAACTGTTCTTGTTGACCCATTGTCTATGGGTAGAAGTCCACTCATTCAGGTCAAATTACTAGAGAGTTCCTGAGGATTTAATAAGCAGAAAAGACATATTGTACAGTCAGGAATTATCTCACCAGACATCTGAGGTTGTTTTCTCAGTCAGAATTGCAGTACACAAATCTGTACTACATCTGTAAAAGATTCTAACCCCTTTTTTGAGCATAATGGATAGAATTTCCAACAGATGAATTCTATTTTCTCTCATTTAGCACATCACTAGTTGATATACTGCAAATATGAAAATGAAAAATCACAGCAGTTTGTGATTTGTTAACTCAAAATGGAAGTAATAGCTAAGGAAACAAAATCCAATGTGGTCACCATTATGATCCCTGAATATTTTTCATGTTTCTACAGTGAAAGTGATTTCTCTTTTTCAAGATAAAATAATGCAACATATTTTGTATTTGAGGAAAAAATAATATGTGAAAGCAAAAGATGCCATTATAAACAAATGAAGATATATTGAGCTCTTGACTGCAGTCAGATCTTTAACCTGCACAGGCTGAAGTATGTAACTTTACGCACTGTTCTGCACAAACTTAGGTGTCACCTCAGTGAGATCCTTAACCACATGTGTAATTTCAGTACATGACTGAACAAATTAATTTCATTTGTTCTTATGCTTCACTTTAACACCCTCAGTGCAGTACACATGGGTAGTCTTGGAAATCTGAAGGAGTCTACTTGGAAACACCATTTTTATATAATTTGAGCTTCAGAAAGGAATTTCCCTTGGGCAGAGTACTCCTCTTCACACTTATTACTATTAAGTGCAGAGTACACACGAAAGAGAATTATTGCTGTTCCAACTACTGTATTTTGTTTCCCAGCTATTAAACTAAACTTTACCTCACCTAGTTCTACCCTGAAATGAACAGGAGGTCACGTTACTAGTGCAAGACAGTCTGGTAGCACAGGTAGTAGTCCTTCCAGTACCTGTAAAAACACATCCCTTGCACTCGTCCTCTGTTTTAAACAGGGCAGTAATACCAATGCCATGTGCAAGATCATATTTCTCCCAGCAGAAGGGTTTAACTTTCACCTGATTTAAGCAACAAACTATCCCTCAAAGATGCCTGAGGCTTTGCTGTAATTAACATAACTGCATTTAGATGCTATTCATGACCAATAATTCCAACACCTTGTGGAAAAAAAAAAAAAAAAAAAAAAAAAAAAAGGTTGCATGCTGTAAACATTATAAACATATTCAAATAAGCTTAACACAATCTGCCATGCTTATTTCTGCCTAGATCATGGACCAGCGAAATGGTTAATGCAAATGGATTTATAATTTGCTTTGGGGGGCTAGTTTCTTCTCCTTATTTATTAGCCCAGCTGATGGGGCAGATTTGATGAGGCACTTCTGGAATAATTGAGTCATCACACAAAGAAGGCTGCTAGCATTCAGAGTGGTTTTATCAGCAGCAAGCAGGCCTGATTACTGACAATTACACTCTGATCCGGTGATGGAGGAGAAAGAGCCAACGAGTGGGAAATGTCCGTGTTTCTATCCAGGAATAATTTCTACATTCATTTTACATGCTAAGTGTTTCCTATCTCTGCATAATAAACTGTAAACAGGAATAGATGGCACAATGTCCCTTAATATTTCCTGGTAATGAAGACACAAATGTACAGTGAGTGCTGATAAATATAGATGAAACATAAGCTATTCTCTGAGTCTGTATTGTTACCTTTAAAATAAATGCATTTTGGTGGTAAAAGCATAATCATAGCTAATGCAAAAAAATGACAGAAGATTGAAGCTGTCCTTGTAACTACACAGAAACTTTGTAAAAGTCCTGTTAATCACTGCTGCTCTAGAGGCTCATAAGCTGAAGGTGATACACTGGAAAGAACATTTTGTTTCTCAATAGTCAACTATGTAGGAACTCCTTTGCTTTGACACAGTAAAGGAGAGCAACGGCAGTGACCTCCATTAACACTTCAGGAATAGAGCACATCTCAATGCTAAACTGAAAAACAACAAAGCTGGTCTTAGAAGACATCTTCACTATGACAAATTCTCATTTCCCTCTCATCAGCCTTAAGATAGTGTTTATAATGAGTAATAGAGCTAGACCGTAGATTTCATGAGTTGTGTTTAGCAATGTATTATTGCCTTTAGGGCATTATTTTTTTGGCAACCAAGGTGCTGTAAAATGTCAGTTATTAGCAAAATGCTGAAAGCAGAACTTTGGAAAAATCTGTTTCTTCAGGAAAGAAAAAAGACAGGAAAAAACATGGAAACAAACATACTGAGGAGTTGAAATGTAATTTTGTTTGTTGATAGGCAATTACAGATTTCAGCTGGAAAATGTTAATGCCTTAGTCTAGGGAGAGTTTTTCTTTTTTAGAGTTGGTCAGGCATGAAACACTGAATAATAAACTTCTGCATGCTTGTTTATTCCTTTTCCTTTTTTAAACTAATTCATAGCTTCAAAAGGCCTAAAAGTTATTCTCTGTTCTTCTGCTGTAACTATGGTAACTATGTTTCATTAAAGTAGCCACTTAACTTCAAGGCTTGTGTTACAATGATATGCATTATTTTGAGTAAAACCACACCATAACAACCTTATGATTTCAGAGCAATTTTAAAAGAAAAGTTCAAAGAGCATGCATCATTGACTCTGGAACACAGGGTTTGTTTTCTTTTAAAACATGTTTACTCTTTTTTTCAGCCTGGATGACTTTTCCTGCATGGAGCCATCTCTGTTGTCAGGTTCTGGGGGGTGGCGAAGGGATTGCTACTGGCTTCAGCAAAAGATGACCATGTTACGCTCATCGAAGAGGTGCTTAGTAGTTGCAGGACTGAGGCCAGTGGGAGACGTCTGAGCACAGAATAAGTAAGAGCAGCAAAACCGTGTCATTTTAAGTACTCTGTTACAACTTTTTTCAGCATCAGGAAGGTTCTGGTCTGGCTCTGTTATTGCTACACACCTGCTGTTTATCCACCAGTGTTACAGTCCTTGTACCATACATGGTTTCCAGCAAGCTAGTCAGGAGCCAAGGGGTTTGAAGGGCAGTTTTATGGGGGTGCTGTTATGGTTGCATGGGACGCCTACAGAAGTGCTGGAGCTGATTAGGTTCAGTAAAAGTGGTCACTTCTCCAATACTTACAGGCTTTACTAAATTCCTTCCCTGTGATTTTTGACTGTTCCAGCCAAATTTTTTGGGACTGATTTAATAGCCCAATTAGGACATCACAATTCTTATGCTGGACCAAACCCATGGCTAATTAGGTCATTGAACATTCTCAGACATGGAGTCAAAAGGAACAACGAACCTAAAAATATAAACTATTTTTATAAAAAGAAATACAACTACTATTCTGCTATCCTGTGCATTCACCCTCCCCTTTCTGAACAGCAAGCTGTCTTCATTAAGCATGACAGACATGTCCCAAGAAAGGGAAAGTCACACAAAGGGAAGTGTGCCTTCCCTCAACATGCAAATCACATATGTTCATTAACTTCAAGAGTGCCATGTGAAGTACAGTCTGCCACCATCTAAAAGACTTGTAATGACCCTAACTGCTAAAGATAATGGGGCTTGCTTGCACTACACTGCCCTGAAGATCCTGAAGATGCTGAAGAGCACAGGAAAACCAAACCAAGAACAAAAATACCACCTGCAAATCAAAGTAGTAAAGAATATGCAAAAAAAAAAAGGCTAATGATTGTCAGATACCAAAATGTGCATGTTAAATGTTCACTGGGACAGACTTCTTATCTGAAAACATTTCTCATTTCTCTCAGCAAATGTTTGTCAGGTGTGAGGAGCAAGGGAAAGATTCTTCAGTCTGTTCAAAGTACATTAAGAGGCCAGTGGCATCAGGGATGGTGGTTTAAATTCTCTTTTCAGAGCTTTTTATGATTCCAGAGTGGGGCAAAGGTTATTTCCTAAAATGATACCTGTCTTCTGTGGTAGACACAAACAGAAGGCACTGTGATTGAGCTAATAATTCGGAAAAAAGGGATTCTGGAACTCTCTTCCTGCCTCTGCCACTGATCTATTCTGTGACCTTCAGCAAGTCTCTTCACCTTTCAGCTAAATGCAGACAACGATGTAGAGTGCTGTGAAGTGCTTTTGTGCATTTCTAACCATGCTTTAAGGTAATGAATATTATTTTCACCCTCATGTGTTCAATTTAATAGCCTGCTCATGCTTTCACTTCCTCTGAAACTCAACCTGATACCTCAAGCGTATGCTGTTACTTGGGATTTCCAAGAAAAAGTTTTCTCTTTCTTTTCAAGCTTTTTTACTTAAAAAAAACCAACAAAAACAAAACAAACAAAAGAACAAATAAAAAAGGACAATTCTGAGAAAAATGGGGACTAACTAATGCATGGTGAATGGCAAAATAATTTTAAATACATTTCTCATCTCTCCTAACATTAGGCAATCCAGAGATATCTGTCCTCTTGCAATGTCAAGTCTTTATTTAAAAATCTGTTTCACTTGTTTTCCTATAAAGAGAATCATTCTCCTAGGAAAGATCTTTAACCATTTTGCTTTGAATGTTTTTGTTCTCAATGTTACTGAGTTAAAAATAACACTACAGAAACATATCTTTGTAATATTACTTTATATTGGTAAAATAATACTAATACATTATTCATCCTATTGCAGCAAATTTGACTTGAGCAAGATGAAAAATGTGATCCTATGGAGAGATGGCTTACAAACTTTATAACTTTAAACACAGTTACCCTTCAGAGTCCCTAGTGTAAGCCTGGATCCTTTGAAAACAACCAGAACGCTGTCATGGACTTTAATAATGCATGTTATTTGCATGTGAAAGCACTCACATGCACATTATATTAAGCACACAGGTATATAAAGATACAGTCCTGGCCAGAAGATCTTACAAAGTAAGATGACTAACTATTTTGGATATGACAGTTGTAAATAATAAACAACAGTTTAGAAATTAAAGTAGCATAGTAATGAAATTATACTATTTTAGTTGATCGTTATGTCACTCTTGATAAGTAGGCCTGTATCAGGTGTCTGGTTATATATGTAATAGGCTGGCTTGTTGTTTGGATGTCAGATTAAATCATGGGTTATGCCTCTTCTGTTGGCACCTCAAATACCAAGATGCGTGCAGGGAAAGGGGTGGGCTAGGGGGCAGCTTTCATGCTCAGGGTGTAATCCTTTCTTTCATATGCTGTGTCAACCTACCCCAGGAGACAGATTTTTGTTTTCTTTTGAAGAGGTCTATGTCGTGTTGCATCAGAACTATGTCCTGGTACAAGAAGTAGTAGCTGTGACTTTTAAATAATCAGCCTCACTAAAGGTGCCGTTATGGCAACCAACAAAGTTCTACCTTAAATCATTTTGACAATGCATTCTCTGCACTGCCCATGGACTTGGAGGGTGTCCTCAAAACATTCAAAGCTGGGACAATATTCATGGTTAACAAAAGTCCAGAAGCAGCCAAACAGGTGTGTACTTCCCTCAGAAAAGACCTTTTTAAATAGAAGACCTTTTGTACACTAGTTCTATCCTAGGCCCCTTTTAGGGGCCACACCTGAGAGAGAAAGTGAATTATCAATGACATTTTTTTAAAGAATCAGTGGTTTAACACTAATTTCTAATCAGATCCTACAGAAAGGAACAGCTCGCATGGCAGCTGTACTTTTCCCAGGGTTAATTACCTTTCACTGCTCTCTACTAATGAGTCAGCTGTTCCTGTCATCACACAACTACACTGTGTTCATCTGTAGCTCTTGCTGTGGACAAACACAGTAGCTAGAGCCCTGTTTACAGATTGGCGAGGTTTGTTGTGCAAAGAATTTGCAAAGCAGTTTAAAAAAAGAATACATAAAACTCCTTCCATTTCCATGCCTCTTTTCATGGAAACAATTGTATTTTTCAGGTAAACACCATGTTCTCAAGGTTAATAAATTAGTGGACAAGACTAGAAAACTAAGGACATGAAAAGTAATAAAAATTCATTTTTTTTGTACTATTGCATAATGGTTTATATGAGGAAGATTAGATCTGTGTAGCTATCTAGCTTGTCTTACACAATTGTTGGGTGAGGATGTTTATGTCTTGCTGGTCTGTGAACTAGAAAACTTTATAAAATACTGTTTTAAGCAACAGGATAGATAATAGTGCAAAAAATAATGCACTTAAGGAAAGAGTTTTTATTATTTTTATGACAAAATCTAATGAGACAATGATATAAGGCTTTCAGTAACCCGCTAATGTTTTTACATAATTCTAGAAGGTGATTCAACAGCAAGCAAATAGAACACATCATTTTCTAGCTGAGGTGAACAGGATGTATTCTTTATAGCCATATAAGATCTAGTGATCCTCATGCATCACTTTAATGTGTCCTCCTTAAGGAATGTATAAAACTTGGGGGATATTTAGAAAGGCTAACTTTAATAACAGGGAGGGGAATCATACCTAGCTTCCTTTTATTGGGAAGAAAATTAGGGCATGGGTTCTGCTATGGCAGCAGTGGGCACCTACAATTAGTCACTAGTGGTTACTCCAGCTTTCTCATGGGAGGCTACAAAGACTCTGGCTAAAGATGGGCATTGTGACAGAGCTTCCAAAGGTCAAGTCCTGTTTGGGTCAGCAATCAGGAAATGTTTGTTTTTCATATAACCAAGGCAGAACTCTAAGCTGGCACTCTCTTCAAAACACGATTCTATGCTAAAACTGATGATATGGAGGTTGCCCTGATTTTAGCAGATTTCCTTGGGATAAGATCCACAGGTGTTAGCAGGGAAAGTAAATTTTCACCATACACCAAAGCGACACCACACAGTACACGCTATGTGAGATTGAGCTCAACTACTTACAGCTGTGTCTGCAACTGGCCCATTCATGAAGATACTATTTGAGGCTGAATGTCTTGCTGGGTGTTACATGAGATAATGGTTAATTGACAAATCTAAAGCAGGAATATAGTCATCTGAATATAATGACGGAAGAAGAAACTTAAGCTTTCCAGGTCCAGGTTAATCTTGTAGGACTGGCAGCTCAAATTATGATAAATTTGTTTTTGAAGATGCCAAGGCAGAAGTACCATGGGATTCCAAGGGATTACTTGAATAGTCATTTGAGAAATGAGTAGTATACTTTCCTTTGAACATTGCTGTAACGCACCACCTCTTTCTCATAGGGGCCTTAAGTTCTGTAAACTGTATTGACAACGTGGGACACTCTAAGCAATGAGAAAACGCGACCAGTGTGGTTATGGTCTTTTAGAAGGCAGATATGTATTTATTGCTCTGTTAGAATCGATTCTCCTGCTTGGTTTTGGAATTTTGTGTGATAGTTAATTTCCTAAAGGTGCATTAACTGAGCTTAATCATTCACATAAACCTCTGATCACTCAGGTCAGGCCAGGGAAAACTTAGTATGTAATGCCCATTTTGCCTCAGATTCTCCCTCTGCTCAAGAGATTATGCATTCTTCCAACGCAGTATCTCATTCAAATTTAATCTTATTTTAGGGATAACAGAGCCATTCTCCATCTCCTCAGAGGTCTTCACATGTTACTGGCTTGCCTTTTCTTGAGTTCTCAAAAGGAACATTACACCTTCTTCATCCACAGGCAGAAAAACCAGGAACAGGTCCTCTCCATTTGGTGAATACAAAAACCTAACCCTTGGGACTGAGTCTCACCCTTTCCTGAGATGCAGTCTGATTAACTTGAATTCTGTCAGTAGCAAGGCTTACTAGCTCTCTGTTAGAAGTAGACTTCATGCTGCATGCTGAAGCAACTGGTATACTACAAGACAGCTTCTCCAAAGAGCCTATTGGGTTGATGATAGTTCTACTGTGGGGATCCCTCTTGGAGGTTCAGGAGGGAGGAGGCATACCAGAAAGTATCTCTGAAAAATTTAGGGCCCAAAATCATATCTTCTATACTGTCCCTACTTAAAAACTTGACTTCTTTACTTTTAAAATATCATCAAAATTGCCCTGCAACTTTTAAATTTAAAAGACGGGGATAATCATGCAGCTAACAAATAAATACCCAAATCCCACAAATAAATAGGGAAGCAAGCTGTATGACCTGAAGGGTGTTCACAATGCTGAACTTGCTGTTTGAAGACTGGCAATCACTGATTGAAAGCAACTTGCACTTCTTCAATATTACAGTGTTATTTCCTATGATCACAAAATAGTAGCACATTATATACATTAATAACAATAAAAATGAGTGGTATTACTAATGTTGCTATATTAATAATGGGCCCAAAGCATTCGGGGCTAAAGCTATTTATTCTCGCACACTATCCAAAGTGAGTTAGGGATATTTGAGAAGACACTGTTTAATAATAGCCACTAAAATGTTGATTGTGGGGAAGAAAACTCTGAGAATGTTGTACGTGAGCAGGTTAGGCTTTTAAGGATAAATGTTAAATTAGTCTAAAGGGTTATGTTTATTGAACTGGTGTCAATTTATTCCATAATTAACTTTGCATGCCCACAATTTAGGCATGATTTTCATTGACTTTAAGTCTGATGTGTGCAACTGCTACTGGGGACACATAGTTACTAACCCTTTGTAAAACTCATTGTTATAAAATTAGATCAAGCTGAGCATAATCTTAAGAGTTTACTCCTGTGACTGTCCTCCCTCTAGGGAAAGAGTATAAAAAGGTAAAGGACTGTCAGAGACCTAGCTGTGGCTCCCTGCTTCCAAGGCCAGCCTGTGCCTTCCATGGTACAGATTAAGGTATATGCTATTCCATATGGACCATACACTACATAAGGGTTAGCATAGCTTAGCTGAGCTCCATCCAGCTCTGATCCCTGAAGGAATTCTGGGTTGCCTGCTTAGAACTACAATTTAAGCACTTTGACTCAGTCTTGAGGATCTTTGAGAACCTGTCCCTAGAGATATAAAGGATGAAGTTTTTTTTAAAAACCCCTGCACACTTATATGCTAAAGCTATTGGTATGATAAATAATTTCTAAAAAGAAAAATTTGTGGCATTGAATCTCTTCAAACATGGAAAAAAAGTTTGATGTCTATACAAAGTATGTACAGCAACTGAAATTTTGAACAGAAAGCTTGCTTGTAGTTTTTATGATAGCATGAAGAACATCAAATCACTATAATCACCCACAGAAAAAGTGCAAAACGATCACCTAATCTATCCTTCTATTACCTCACAGCTTGAAAAACAGAGTCCTGGAAGCCTGAAGAGAGAGAGAAATCACAGAGGCACCCCTAAAACTGTCTACAAAGTCCAAGTAGTGACCAACAGGAGAATGTGGAGCTGAATCTGGAAAAGCTTCTATCAGCAGTGTTTAAAAAATCCAGCGGGCTTAATGTAGAAATCCTTACTGAATTTTGAAATGAATGGTATTGTTAATCTTTACAGCTTATTTCTTCTTATTTTTTTAAGAATTAGCTTTAAGAAAAAAAATCCTTTCCTGAAAGGAAATATGAGTCCTAAGAACCAAGCAGGGAATTGCCCCCTTCCCTTTGTAAATATCGCGTTTCAGGGGTAAATTTGGTCCTCTGAGCTGCACAGCAATATTCAGTTTTGCTGTTCTGCTCTCCATTAATATCTGAGCACACACTGAATTTCATCAATGCCCTGTATCTACAAGAGGAAACTTCTGGTCTAAGGTATACCACATTATTCATATCCCCATCCTGTATGAAATTGTGAGAAATAGTAAGTTTATGTGGAGACAAAATATAAGAAGAAATCAAGTCCAGTTTGTAGGCTGGACAGGAAGGACACAATTCACCTCCCTAACTTTATGTGCCTGAAATGCAGATACATATTTCTGAGGTAGTAACCGCTGGCTTCCCATAGTCTCTGGGCAGTCTGTAGGCAACCTGCAGGCATTTCTGCCACTGTGTAGATGTGTGATACATCTTATTTTTTTGGTACATCTACTTCAGGGTGAGATCAATGGCATCCAAGAAATGTCTCTTTATTTCCACTGACTCTAAAGGGAATCTGGATGACTGGCTCAGGACTAGACACTTCCACTGTGCACACTGACGTTTCACCAGAGGATTCCTAACAAATGAACCTATGGCAATCACTGAGCAGCATCTTACATCTTAAATAACACGTACACTATGTGGCTCTGAGCTATATTTTAAAATAGGGATGAAAAAGCAAGAGAAATAGAGTAGGGAGCCATCCTCCAGGAATGAAGGCAGTGCCAGTCCTTGTAGGAAAGAACTGGCAAACAAAATGAAGCTGATGAACAAATAAAAGGGAGCATCAGCGGATGGTAAAAATTAAAGAAAAGGAGAGTTCACCACAGCTTTGATATGGGCAGTGTGGCTTTGGAGACACAGGAGAATCCAGGGTCAAGAGGCAGAGAAAGAAAAAGGTCAGCATGGTAGGGTCAGTATTTCTTTATTTAGGTATAGAAGAATGAAGACAATAAAGTTCTAAGCACAACGGAGGGAAACTGAACTCTAGGAACTGGTATGGACTGAAATACCATCTTCTTAACATTTGAATTGAACAAAATTTTATGAAGGAATAAAAGTTTTCCTAGTAAATAAATGCATCACATGGATTAGTGTTGGATAAATGGGAAGTGTCTCTCAGCTTGAACAATTATCTGATACTGCATACGGTACTTTTCTTAAGTCTAAGTTTGCTACTTAAGCTTATCTGTGTTTCTTACTTGGTCTACTATGAACTATTGTCTACTTGAGAAACCTGATGACACCAGTGACAGTGGCTCTGCATTTAATTATTTTTTTGTTTGTTTGTTTTAACCATACATAATGCCACATGCCCTATTCATTTTGGTGTCTTCTGTTCTGTCCCAAATTTTCAATCATAACATTAAAGAAATTAAAATTCAAATTCCCTCTAGTAAATTTTGCTGGCCTTTGGGATCCAACAAGTGCCAGATTCTTAAAAAGAAAACGTTATTGTGCCTACATTGCCTGTCACAAACATGGCCTTTTTTCAGCATGTAAGGAGAGTGTTTAAGCAAAGAACTGTTGACACAATTATTTACTTGATTTGTGAGTGTCAGATAGGGCTTTTTACATGCACTCAGTGAAACCTAGTTGGTTGTTTTTTTAATAAAAAACACCTTTATGTTTTATTTTTTTCATATTGTATATTTACTCCAAAGAAAAAAAGTCTTATGAGTCAAATTCATCATATCCAAACAAAAGACTGGCAGCTTAAGTTAGTATATGAACAGGGGGAAGGGAGACTTATTTCCTGAGTTTCAACAGATGTCATACTTAATTGGTTGTGAAATAAACCAGAGCTACTCTCGGCCTGTTTCCCTAGTTTCAGCTGTGAAGACACTTTCAAACATGTGCATTTCCCTCCTGCTTGTTATAATGAGGGTGTGGGGTGAGAATCAAACTTCCAAAAGAAGTAAAGCAGCATGCATGTTGCATACAGGCCTTCAGATACACTAATTAAATAGGAGAGAGAGTCGCATCTTTTGTTCCTGCAAGATACATGTCAATACAGCATTAAGCAAGACAGTTCTGTTGAGGGTTGATTGTCTTTGGCTTCTGCTAATATCAGGAAGTCACTGGACTACCCAATTCTTCACCAAGGTTTTCCACCTTCACATATTTTCCCTCTAAAACACCCTTTGTCCTAACCCAGAGCACTGACAATATCCTACAACTCAGTGAAACGCGATCATTTTTGTATTATGACAGAGAGAGCATCTCCTAATTTTTTTTCCCCTTGTGGATGTTTTCTGCTAGAAGTAGCCGAGTAACACCACATGTAATATAACAAAAGAGACTAAAAACAGAGAAAGAATTGTCAAGTAGAAAAGAGTTTGGCTAAGCATGATGAAGGACACAAGAAATTGGAGAACAAGACTTCTCATAAGCTAAAAGCCCAAAGATTTGTAATTGTGGTTAATCACCAGCAATGGTAGGCTAATATAAATAAAGTCACGCATTTCTAATGACTAGGGCAAAGAAAGTTAGCCACTCATTTTATGTCTTTTTGTACATAGCCCTCTAAATAAATGCTCTTTTGAGCTTCATGGGAAAAAGCTAAATTTGTGATAGGTGTCTCCCTGTGAAACTCAGTATGACCAAGTTAAAAAAAAATATTTAAAAAAGGAGAATTGTGTTTGTTAAACATTTCAAATAGAAATGTAATGGGAATTGTGTAAAAAGAAAAATTGAGGCCAAGGTCAAATATGTTTAATTCACCTGTGACAACCAGACTGAACAATATTTGTTCTTTTAGTTTAGACTTGGAACCCAGATCCCAGGAGTGCTAGGAGAGAGCTTTAATCCCCAGAAAAAATTCAAATTCCCAAAGTGTGTGATGGAAACCAGTATAATCTTTCCTGAAGTCAGAAATAAAATCAAAAATACTTTCTTTATTATTAAAACAAGAGCAGTCATCATGATCTTTATTCTTTTAATGTTTTACAGGTCTGACTTTCGGCAGATGACCTCTCTTGTTTGTCCCTACATGTTTTCCAAAATATAAAAGTGAAATAGAGTCCCAAGGGCACTGTACTTGAAAGGTTATGAGAGTTAGAGAATTTTAACCATGCCTGCCAAATCAGCAGATGGCTTGTGATTATAATTATATGCATCAATAAAACGAATAATCTTTACAAAATTTGAATTTCTACTAAAGTAAGGGATTTAGTAAGCAGATGCAACAGAATGCATTTTCTTTAACCCTTTTTGTAGACAGCACTGTTTCTCACAAAAATGGGAAGGCTTTCCATAAAGTAGCTTGAACATACACTTGAGCCTTAAATATATGTTTCTTATGACCAAGTGTCAATGTTATTCAGAGTGATTTATGTGTTCAGTTGCACTTTGTTCACTAAATGTCGAATGCTTATATATAGGATGATTCCCATCAGACCCATACTTCAAAATGGTGTTTAATTTTATAAAATGTTAGAGATACAATGAAAATGTCATGTGTACTCAGTCTCTTCATTTGTACTGCAATGGTCATTCTTTCTGTTCAGGTTTTGGTGACTTTCCATACCTTGTATGGAGGCTGAGTTAACCACATTGTTAGGGAAGAAAATGTATTTTTCCCAAAATGTGGGAAGTTAATCAAATGTTTGTGGTTTGTTTGGGGTTGTTCTAATCACAAGAAATTGAATTACATAAAAGTAAATAGATTGATACAAAAATCACAGCCTTGGATTTCTGTGACCACTATCCTTACTTTCAAACTTACTTCTGTAACAAGATCTAGATTGTGTGTGTTAGATTCTGCCAAACTTCTGCCCAAAGTAGGAGAAAATCACACAGCAGAAAAATTAAACAAAATTAAAAATAGGCCCTCTAAGCCATCATAAAAATCACTGGACTGCATCATAAAAATGTTATTTGAAGACAGGATGGAAACATCTTATACTCTTCTGATATAACAAGGAAGAAAAGATCTGAGAACAGTAGTAAGTAAATTTTAAAAAAAGTCTCCATTTTGGATACTGTAGCTCCTACTACAGTATTTTAACATTTATTTTATTCAAACATTTAAATGTGAATTTTTATTTGAAAAAGGTATGTGTGTCAGTTTTCTTAACTACCCTAATATCTCTGATGTGGAGTGCAAACCAGTATTTTGATGCTCATTAAAAAGTGGACTTTTACTCTGTATCACGTATATCCTCCTATGCTTAAGGATTATTGACCTGACAGTCCATAGCGGTGCCTTTGGAGCCATTACTAATTTGCTGTGCCAATCCAGCTGCTGTACAAGTGCTCTAACTTGGGGGGTGGAGGGGCACTGAAGGTGTCAAATTTTCTGCTAAGATTTAGGGACCCGATCTAGTGACTCTTACTATCACCTGAAGAAACACCGTTAAGAAGAAATTGAGAACTCTGATCCTGACATTAAATGATATTTTGGAAAAGTTCTAAAGCATTTTTTTTAATCTAATGCCTCATGGAGCAGAGTTCAAATACATGTCTTTAAATTAAAAGCTAGGTCCTTTTAACCAAAGTTCCTTAATGGAGGGAAAAGTTCACATATGAAGCCAAACCTGAAAAATGAGCTAGCAAATGTTACCCGAATCTATTAAGAAAATCAATAAACCCCTCATCTTCAAAACACTTACACACCTGCTTTACTGCATTGAAGTGAGCCATCGACCTCACCTCAGTGTAATCACTCATGTGTGCAAACGCTGTTGTCAGTGTTCACCTACCCAAGAAGGTAAGCCCCGTTTTCATTATCAAGTAACTTTTTCTTTTAACTTATCACTTTTATTTTTTTTTTTTAACTAGAAATCTGTCATTTTTATTTAGAAGCCTTCCATGAGGGTAAATGAGAGCAATTCCCCTCCAAAAAGATTTTATGTAAGTACCAAAAAAAGTTGAAGGAGACAATCTTTTTTATCACTAATTAAACAATATCTTTAGTCTGAAGTGATTCAAGATAATTAAAATTCAGAAGCACTTATTCTGCTTATGCAGTTTTTCAGAATCCAAAACTATGCGCACAGAAACTACAAGAGGTCATCGTTATATATGCATATTTCCAAAATTAATCATTTAAGTAACACAGATTTCAGTCTAGATGCTCCATATAGATATGGATGTAGTAGATTATAAAGTTTACTCTGTATGTTACTTGCTGTATTTTTTATTTTGGAGCATAGAGCCAGGCCTTTGGGAACATTGTTTGTGACTGACCTTGAAAATACTTGTTTATCAGGAATATTAGATATTACTGGCTTGAAAATCTACAAGCATGTAAAAAACGGAATTAAAATTATTCAAACCAGCTGCGTAATGCCATAAAGTTTTTTGGATCCACACACAAAACTCACACTGTTGTACCCTGGAACCATGCACAAAGATATGTACAAAGGCCTCACATTGGACTCCAAGGTCCAAAAAGTCCATTAAAAAGTGGTTTCTAAAAATCTGGTATGTTACATAGTTTATCAGGGAGATCAGATGAGCATTAATTACCAGAAATCAAGTTTTCTCTGCCTTTTCTCTTACATGCAGCAAGGAAATGACAGATGAGAAAAAATAATGAAGCTATAAAAAACTACTGAAACTTACTGGGTTTCAACCTGTCAGATTACAGTAACAGTACAAATTTTGTAGCACTTCTGCTCGTGCATTACCGGTATGAAATCATTCTCTACTTTTAATAGGATAAAGGACAGCTGAACTTATTCATTAATGTGGTGAATGCTGAAATATCTGATACCCTTTATTCTTATTCGCTTAGGTGTGTAAAAAGCGTGGTGATGGTGTGATATACATGTGCTCTTTTTTAAACACTGTGGTGATGCACCTGAACATAAAATATCCTCAAATTGTACTTGTTAAAATGAACTGAAAACTTAATATCAATTAGCAAAACTGTGCTGTAGCACTTTAGTTTACTAAATCTCTGCTGATCTAGCAACTAGTTATGAATTATAGGGCTCAGCTGAAAAAGCAAGCTTTTTTCTGATGCTTTCATATCTTATACTTTTCGAGGTAACATAAGGAAAATATGTTGCTGAGATGCACACACCTTAAACATATGGAAAATAAAATTAAATAAAAAATTTTACTTGAGTTTACTTCATCATGAAATTTCCTGAGTTGGAATCATTGGGAAATGCAAAAGCAGACATAACTGTTAATATTTACTGAGTTTCAGTGAACTGATATATTATATAGGTGAACACAGATTTGGCATATGTACACTTTTTATATAAATATACACATGTGGATTTGTACATATGCATACACACATCTCTTTGCAAAAATCATCACACGCATATCTTAAAATATCCCATTTAATCTTAGTTTTTATAAGCTATGATGATACTTCTATTGTCCATGCAGTAAAAAGGATGTCATGTCCCTGGGTAAGCGACATATCATAATGAACTGACTTCTGTGACCTATGAAGAGTTTTAATTAAGTGAACAGGTTATCCTGACATGTCTAAATATACATCTATTGACAAGTGTTTTCTGAAATTAAATAACTCTTCCAAAACAAAACAAAACAAAACAAAACAACAAAAAACCAACTGTAATGCAGGCTGATATCTAAACCCCACTTTTTTAACTGTCTGTGTTTGAGAAAGCATTCTTAAAACATATGGTTCTCAGTGGTCTGGGAGCGGGCAGAAGCATTACTTAATTCACACAGGCATCTTGCAATAATATCATGTCATTTTGAACCTAACATCCCCTGATCCTCCAAAGTGCAAAGCAGACAGAAACATTTTAGCAATGCAAACAAGACTTTCTGGCAACTTCCTGTTGCCATTTTTCAGCAAAATAAAGGATCCTGAGATACTAAACTGAAACACTGCTAGAATAGATTTTATCATTGGTTACACAGGCAGGCACCTGCTACTCTAAGATATCAACTGAATATTTTGCTGCTGTGCAAAGAAAATAAGTAATGACTGTGTAACTGTTTAACAACAATCTTCAACTCTTTAATTTCAGCTCACGTAAAAGACAACACTGAGAGAGACACCATATAAAAATCTGCTTTCAAAACCACCCCAAAATTATAGTAACAATTCCATTTATATCTGCATAGTTGTAAAAACTGTGCCAGGTATTTAGGGGTGTAAGTGGCTAGTGGATTGAAATGTGTATTCATACATATAACACATTTTCAGCAGATTTTTACAGAGAAGTAGAAAGAAACTTTCTGTCTGTAAAGTTCATCAGATGTTCATGTACATCTGAGGCAGTGCTTACTGTGTGGCAGTTCTTACAAAGAATATTTATTTCATTACACTATCATTGCAATATCCAGTTCACAAAACATACTGTTTCATGTTACTTTTGGAATTCCAGAAACTTTCGTAAGCTGGCAAATCAGACAGAGAGAAAAGGAAACAAACAAACAAGAAACAAACCCAACCTTGATTCCAGAGACATTTTTCTCCCCTTCGTAAAGTGACAGGGGGGAAAAAAATCCCTTCATTATGACCTACTTGTCTAGAAACGGACTTTCAACCCCATGGTTAGGCTAAGATTTGCTCTACTTTCTCCCTAGGGCATAATTGTCAGACTGACTTACCGTGTGCCTTTTAGCCTTTGTTCTGCCTCTCACGCTGACATCAGGGAAGCAGTGATGTAGAATAAAGCAGGGGTGGGCTAGGTTAGTCCACTGTTTGTGTCGTTGTGTGGTGTGCAGGGACACTCTGTGATACTCTAGTGAGCTGCTAAGCTTTTTTTGTAGGCTTTGTGTCATTTACTTAACGACCAATCTCATTAGCTGCCAGGGTACAATGGGCTGATGCATTTTCTATGTACATACTCTACACAGTGACCCTCAAGGTTGCCGAAGGTCTATTTAATCAGTCAAAATGCTGAATATATTTGCAGTAAATCACTAAAAAAAAAACATACGGGACCACAAAGGTATCTCGTGAGGGTTTACTCTTTCCTGGGAGTTATTTGCAGGTAATAAAGTAGTAGGAGATGTAGGCAAAAGCAAGGGCAAAGAAGGGAAAAGGGAACTCACTGGGTTTGCACTGGTCACCTTTAATTTAGGGAACCTTGGGGGCCCTGTATATCGCTGTGTCTCTGCTTGTTAATTTCTCCATGCAGTTCATGCTTCAGTGTAATCATGTTATCACAATTAAACCCCTTTAAATAAGAAGAGCAGCACTAACAAAATACACAGCCTTCTGCACATTGGGGAGGGGATACGTGTGTGTTTGTGTGTCGGGGGTGGTGGTGATATTTATTTATTAACTTCCTTACTACAGGCAACCTCTGGGCTGGCATCTTTGCATTTCTAACCTCTCGTCAGTTACAAGGTAAAACCCTTTTAACTCTTACGAAAAATGAAATGCTGAAAAGCCCTATGAATCACGACAGCTGTCCATAAGTAACAGGGAGAGTTCTATTGTCCAACTTGTCCCTAGATAAAATGAATACTTTACAGCAGAGGCTGTTCAGCTTGGCTAAAGAGTATGGGGAGAAGGGGAGGAGGTCACTGGAGATTTCGCACACTAATTTAATCTGGGAAAAGGACAGGCACTGCATCTCACTTGAACAGACTGGCGGCAATCTGGGCTCCCACAGAACTATCTCCTTTTGCCTGTGCTCTATTTATTCCTTATCTCTGTTTACCAACCGCTAGGTCCCTTTCATTCACACCACGAGGCCGTTCTCCTACTATCAGTCAGCAGCTGACACTGTGGAAGAGCCTCAAAGGGAAAAAAAAAAAAAAGGGATCAAAACTAAACCAAAGCTGTATAAACAATGCAACAGTAGAAGTAAATGCATAAATCCTAATTCTTAACCCAACCCACAGGGTGCGAACAGAACCTTTATAGTAAATCCAACAAACCCACCACAGTGAGCTATGGGCTACAGAGGAAATGGGGAAAGCCAAATATCATTCATGAAATCACCATCTCAAGCAGAAACATTGAAAATAGGCATTGGCAGATATTTAACTGGTTTCAGGATAACAGGTTCATCAGTCCTGTGTATCCTTCAGCAAGTAATGAGGAGTGCGTTTACCTGTGTGCCTGGTATAAGGTGAACAGCCTTTGCCACTTGACCATCTCGCAGTTTGAAAGCCTTAGATAACTTTGCACTCACTGCTTGTGATTTAGATTAAAAAAGTAGAGGCAACCACTTTAAAAAAATCTGTATCTGGAGGCTGTGATAATTTGGATAGCTTTACAGCTACAAGTTAAACGTCAAGTTCTTATAGAAGCATTTGTCCAATTATTTTTTCCTTTAAAACTCTGGATATTTCAATATTGCCTTTCCTCAGACTTTAACTTATATTTTCCCCTCTTCCTCTAAGTTTTTGTAACTTATTATGAAAAGAAAATGGTTGAAGACAGGAAAGAAAAGATGAAGCTTGTGACTAATAGAAAAGTAAAGAAAAGTAATAAATTCTTTACATTTGACATTGTGGTTTTGGATTATTGAAGGGACTAAACTGTGAATAAGTTTATTTTCTAATTTTAGTGGTATCTGGTTTTGTTTCCTTAAACTGATTTAACAGGAAAGAAGTTACAAATATTCATATAAAGACAGCATATAAAGACAGTGAAACATTTCAGCTTTTTTAAAACTACATAATCTGCAACTCCCAAAAGTTAGGCATGTTCCTCCCAGAAGAGGAGCGATGCTTTTGGAACTATTCTCAACTTTTTGAGACATAAAAATATCAGTTAGCACCATATAGTCAATATACTGTCAACTGCCTGATCAGGACCATTGTAACAATGACAAAGAAAATGTTCCTCATTATCAGAGATGATCAACAGGACCTAATTTCAGTTTTGATTTCCACCTATGTGCATTATGAGCAATGAAGTCTTTACTACTTGGATCCTTTTTTCCAAATGAATTAATGAATTAAATTTATCCTTTCACCAGCTGCTAGGCAGCAGATGGAACCATTTCTGAAGCCTTGTTGAATTCAATCCATAAAACTAATTTCCTAGGATTAGCAGTCCAAAGTTTCTTTTAATGTTTATATACCACTTGGGATTTTGAATTTCATGATGTTAAACTTTCAATTTAACTATTTTTTTTCATTTCATATCAAACAAATATGATCGTTTGGATTTCTATAGCTTTGTAACCACACATTTCAGGTCACATAAGGACAAGAATTCATTTCAAAAGCAATCAAGTAATGCAAGATTGGGATCTGGGGTTTTCTTGTTTGTTTGTTTTGTTTACATTACGACACTACCATAGAAACCATTTGTGTTACACTCAAAGATTAGTTTAGATGGGAAAAGTTTTATTGCCTGCAACTTTGACAAAAATCTTTACATAAAAATTTAGTTTTAATAAGCAATTTGTGACAGTTACTGTGATCTAAGGGTGTATTTTCTATTCACAGAAATGTGACATGATTCTGAAATAAGTTTTTCATACACAGAAATTTTTTTTATAGTTAACTTCAATATAAGGTTTATCTAGTTTGGGGAGTGGGGGTGGGGAGGTAACAAATGGTGGCACTTTTGTGAACACTTCGGGCCAGATTTTTTTTCTGTACAGTGGGAGTAAATATTAATCTGCTGCAGTACCCTGGACAGCTCCTTTTCTTTCATTTTTGGTTTTCTTACCTCTGCTACACACCTTTGACACAATAACCAGAGATCAGGGGACTTCAACTGTCATTTCATTCACAAAGGTCCTTATTTACAGATCGTTGACTGACCTAAATTATAATTTAACCAAAGTTTCTACTTATTAGAAACCTTCAAAAGAATAAACAAACCCAAAATACACCCTCTCCTGCTCAGCTTTCAAAGGTATATTAAAAGTCTCAGGAATAAAACCTCATGATGTCAAAGTCTTCCTGTTATTCAACAAAGTAAATAAAACTAAAAAAAAAAAAAAAAAAAAAGTGATTCGTTGCTGTGTATAACAGTGATTTCCGCTAATTTGGCACAAGAAATCTATATTAATCTAATAATGCAGCAAGCCAAGAAGGCCACATAATAATAATTACCATTGAGTAATTGAATATTTAGAAGGAGGAGGAAAAAAAGGGAAGACTGGTAATCTTAGCCTGCAGGCATGAAAGTACTATAATACACAGATGATATTTACAAGTAAAAATAAAA